>NW_024884722.1:9958237-10119845 GCF_019232065.1 Centrocercus urophasianus
AAAAAAAAAAAAAAAAAAAAAAAAAAAAAAAAAAAAAAAAAAGCACTCTTGGCTCATGGATTTGGGTGGGATCAGAATGAGTAGCATGAAGACCTGTGCATTGTGCTATGAATGTCACACTAGACAATCACTGGAGCCATTTCAGCCTTCAAAAATCTATGAATCTTTTTCTCCATACTGACTCCAGGGGATGAAATTGAGCCAAGAGAAATAGAATATCAAGTAAAACCCTCTAGCAGTGACTTCCATTAATTTCTGGAATGGTCTCCCAAGAGGAGAGCTGGAGGGAATACTGGGGGGACATTACTGGGTTATTTATATGGAGAGTGGTAAATATAACGGAAATAGTATCTCAACATTGAGACAGTGACCAGAGGAATGAGTTAAGGCATCTTTTCTTACCCTGTTTTTAACTCTGCTGAGTGTTTAACTGAACCATAGCTGGAAATGAAACATGGTGTCTTCAAAATTTGCTTAATTTTGCAAAGCGGTCAATTCCAGATCTTTGTCCTGCTACAAGAAGGAAAACTCACCTTTTGAAACCCAGGTGGTCACCTCTGTTCTCATCGACATTTTATAGCTTGACCTGGTTAACAAAAAGGAGGAGAGAGCTGAAAGCCTTCCATCCAAAAGCAGGAGCAGCCATGGGGAGCTATGAGGACACTGACCCTGCATTCACTGGGGGTTTGTTTGAAACCCAGCAGAATTGTCATCTCTCCCTCCCAATATCCTCCCACTAATTCACCACCTCCCACACCATCCCAACCTGTTCTTTTCACCATTTTTTTTTTTTTCCATTTGCTACCATGTTTTCCTTTCTGAAGAAGGGCTGTCTTTTAAGGGGCTTTCAAAGCAATGCATCTGGTTTAGCTTAGTACAGAAAGGGTGTTGGTTTCAGTTTATACTTCAGTGGATAAACATGGAGGAAGTCAGGCTATTTGAGTTAAAAGTAAATATTTATGGAGAAAGAAATGGATGTTTTTTTGTTTTTTTTTTTTTTTTTTTTTTTTGCAACCAAGTTTCTGCAGAATGTGAAATAGGGAAAGCCAAAAATAACTTTAAGATAGATCCCAATATTTTTGTCACATGAATACCTGCAGTATCAAAGGACTGGCATGAATGAATTTCTTCCAGTTTGTATGTTTCTGTGAAACATATTTCCATTTCTAACTTTACATTGCACTTTCTTCTACTTCAGGAGGCCTCTGGTGGCTGTATATCTCATATGCAGTATAAACCCATCAGTGTAATGCTTTTTGTCATGTTTAGAAATTCATTGCTTTCAAATTCATGACATGCAAGTATCTGTCATTCAAACTTGTTCAGAAATTCAAATTCACTAATAGAACTCTTGCATGTTTCTATTTATTAAGGAGCAGAAGGGTGATGCTGAATACTGAAGTAAATGACAGCGATGATGTGGTTGCAGCTAACAAAGTAGTAAGAATTCTGGTGTACCAGCAGGACAAAACTTCAAGATTAATAAAAACTCCCCAAGCCATGCATGTTAAATGCAGTCTCTTGCAGTGAAAAGAAAATGAATTTACCTTACAAATAAACAAACAAAATCATATATCTTTTCCCTAACTAAATTTATTACCAGGAAGCATGAAAACATTGAAAACATGTTGAGTTTTTATGATCCTCATGATACAAATTACAGATTTCTGTCTAGTTCTTTCCCTTCTGGAGGAGAAGAGGGAAAAAAAAAAATACTGTAAGTCCTTGCTTTAGGCTATTTTTCTCTGAAAAAAAAAGGAATTGATGCTATTATAAACCATGTTCAGGTTGGAATGTCTCTCTGAATTTTAAGCTTTCTGAGTGTTGGTTGTTTCTTCCAAAAACAGTAGAATACCTGAAAGGAGGGACTCAGGATTATACCCAGAGCTGAGATTCCCTGAAAAAAGGCTACTGAGGAAGTGCTGAGCAATATTTGCTATAAGTTGTTTATACTGATACTCTTTAACTCTCGTCTCTTGAGTTTGCTGAGCTCTGCTGACTCGTGCTCCAGGGAAGCAGCAGTGGTTTTAGTCCCATGGCTAACTGGCTGAAGCTACAGCAGTAACTTGCTGTTGATGAGATTTAATTGAAAGCGCAGGGCTCTCTACATTAGCACCAAGTCCTGAGTGCAGGCAGAGTGCTCTCCACAGCTGACTGCGTCATGGGCTAACGCCAGCTCTCCTGCAGTTCCAAGCCAAAAATCATGGTCTTTATGTGCAAGAAAACCCAACAAACCCTGAGTAATACTTCAAGAGGAGGGAAAAATATCTGCTGTCTGTGTGTGTGTGTGTACGCTTTTCTCCCTTTCAGAGTTTGTTTTGGTCAGTAGATGTGTAGGTCATTTTGTTCACATAACCCAGCATCGGAACTGGATTTGGCTCGTTATAACTCAGTACCCATCAGACAGAGGTGACACGCAGGTGTGGTCCTGAATATTTTTCTACCCCTTTCCTTGAGAAATGTGACGATTCAGATATCAACAAATTTGCAGCATTCAGCTTAGTATTTAGCTGGTTTCAGGCTTATCATCCAGGAACTCTGTTCTGTGTGGATGTACCAGTTTTGCTCCATTGTAACTTGAGTTTCTGCCCTGTGCAGAAACTGCCCTGCCCTGCAGCTTGAGTGTATGTGATTTACCTCAACTCGGAGAGGCAAAGATCTTCAGAGAGCACAATGTTATAATACGGAGTGCAGCATGCCAAAATATTTTAAGTCTGAGCTTTAGCCAATTACTTTTCAAGGACAGGGTATTCTTCCCTCACTCCCAGTATCTGCAGCAAGCGCATCTGACTCATCAAAATCTTTCCAAAGCCAAATTGATTTCTTTTCTTCTGCTTTTTTTTTTTTTCCCCCTCTCACTTTGGACACTGAAGTCAAACAAACATAAATGATTTTCCCTCCCAGAAGGCAGCTTATGAGGATTGTGTGGCACCCCCACAGTTTTGAAGGTGACCCTATCTTGCAGTGGCTTTTCCATGTGAAGGAGAAGTTCAGCTTTGCGGGGCTTCCCCACAGCTCTAGTGATGATCAGAGCAGGGTCAGAAAGGATTCCTTTTGATCACTCACCCCAGGTATCTTGTTGCTAAACATTTTGTGTAATGCACATCTGTCCTGAGTCTTGTTCCTTTTGTCCCATCAGCTCCAGTGATGTTTGGGAATAGGTATAAAAATAGTCCTTCCCATATTTTCAGTGAAAAGCTGGCAGATTCTGGTAAGCCATACTGTACTTTGCCACCCTTCCTGACTGCAAGAAAAATTGTGGAATTGATTGTATTTAGGTTCCCCAGAAGCTTTCCCCAGAAGGTGCACTCTTCTCTTAGTACTTTTCTGCAGGACGTCCCATCAGCTTCCTCAGAAATAGACATCCATTTCTGGAGGTGAATGGTAGTTTCAGAAATAGAGAAAGCTGTAGGTTGGAATTGTTGGAAGATATTCTGTGGTTCAGTCCAGGTCTTGAGAATCTTTAGAGGCAGATTTCCACCACCAAAGCTCAGAAACAGAGCTGGTATCTAAAGCTTGAGTGTAAGAACTACACTTCTGTATGGGCCCAGTTCCAAGGATGTAAGATGCTTTCAAAGCATAGATTACATTTAGATTCAAATTTAAAATACTCTAAAATGTTGGTTTACTAAATATTGTCCCTTCTACTTAGTCTCTATGTGCTTTATATGGTAGAGAAGGCTGTTTGCTTAATCATGTATAATTCTAACTTTAGCTCAGGAAACATGCTTCTTCTTCCCTGATTATACCACCACTGATAACAAATCTGCTTCAAGATTTAAGATGATACTTAGCTCTGGTTTTTTGGGCAGTAAAAAGCTGCTCACAGTGTGAATGCTTCAGATACTGAGGCTTAGGAAGGATCATGGAAGTAAGGAAAGGAACATAGGATGCTAAAGATGGAAAAAGTCATGGATATGGATTTTTGCTGCTAAAAAAGCATATTTCTTTCAAAAAAAACCCCAACAAAACGAACATGAAGAGCACTGGGAGACAGAAGAACCTATTGTCCATCTGTTTCCAGGCTAAAAACTGATGGAGATTTTCATCCTCCAGCTGTAAATCTGAAGTCATCAGCTAGAACACACTCACACAAACGAATCTCTTAAAAAGAAAATATTAATCCTATTTGCCAAGTAATTAAGAGAGAGCAATATCATTCTGTACATTATGTTTTCATTGAAATTCTTTATCTCAGTAGTATGGACAGAAAATATATTTCAATTATATAGATATGCATGTCTTTCATATTAGGTGGAAACGATTTAATACATGTTTCAGTTATCCATTTATTGATCTTAATGTATTTTTAATACGTAGACACCAGTCTCTTTTAACTGAGATATAGCTGCTTTTCCCTAGCTGAGTTCTTCAAATTAGAAATAATTCTTTCTCCTTTACAATAAGGAATATATGATGGGCTTCTGTCCTGTGGGCTGTACCTGCTATGAGCTGCCTTTTAATTTATGAGATTAATCCGTGATCATGAAAGAAGAACTGAATGCTAGTAGCAGAGCTTGGATATAGAGTGCAGGAGAAACAAGACTATGGAAAGAGTTTATTGCAAAAGATTCAATTGTAAGAGGAACCAGCAGCTGGCTTTGGATTTTTTTTCTTTTGTGCTATTTGACTATTTGAGACTGATTTTGGCAGAGAGAAGATTAAATAAGAGAATAGGCTTTTTTTCTTTCTTTTCTTTCCAAATAAAATAATTTTTTCCTACTTTTATTGTAATAATTGTAAACCCAAGCCTCCAGAAAGAGAAGATTTTCTAGAGATTTTTAAAAGGAAAAGAAGAAGAGTTAACGAATGCTTGAGAATCTGAGCCGGACCTCTATGGAAGTGCTATAATATGTCATTAAGAGTCCCCCTCAGGTGGCGAATCTCATACCATATAACTATATTTCCTTGAAGAAGAAGATAAGTGGGAAATGATAAACAGATCAGTCACAGTCTGAATCAAAGAGAGATTCTGGACCGCTTGCAACTTTCCTCAAAACCGTTCCTATTTCCTCATGCTCAGTACTGATTTATGGGATGATCAACATGGGTTGGGAACAGATAGAATTATTTCTGTAGATCCTTATTTGGGAAAGGTGGCACTCTGTGTTTGGAAAAACATAACACTTTTTGGTGTTTGTGATTACAAATACTTAATTTAGATGACTAAATGTGGGAGGATTTGCTTCTCATCCATGTAGACTACTTTCTCTGCACCTCCTCCTACAGGCATTTCTATTCTCTTAGGAAAGAATTAAAAATGAGAGAGAATGTAGATGGGAATGACAAAAACTAAATTGTGCATTAGTTTTCAATGCAGGCTTTTTGGTTGTTTAAGCAGTAGGATAAGAGAGAACTTTTAAGAAGTGATGATCTGTCTTGCTCCACTGATTACATTAACATTTTGTGTCTTATTCCTTCTGTTGGTCAATGGTAACCATAATTCCTCTTTTGTAAAGTGTTTTCAGATAATGAGTTTTGTGAAGGGGCTGTGGGCTGTTTGTATTTATTTCCTATGCTAAGATTCTCAAAGGAAATACTTTTTCTCCTTCTGAAACTGGAAGATGTTGTAATACCTTTGTGAACACTGTCTTTGATATTAGGATTAAGGACATATTTCCAAGAGTCCCATTGTGGGATGCTGGGAGTAAGAAAGAAAATGTGATGAGATTTTGATGCACAAAGACAAAACACAACAAGAAATTCACCCAAAGGTGGTATTAAGTAACTCACTCCAGACAGAGGAATCACAAGGAAGAGCAGCAGTAAAGAAAATGATGCAAGGCAGATGGCTGTGTGCGTTCCACTGTCACCTTGGCAGACAGTGAATGATGAGTGGAGCTGAGGAGGACATGAAGGAATTGAAATGAAGGAAAAGGAAGGGGATAAAATATTAGAAATGTTAGAAGAGATGAGTATGAAGACAGAGGATGGTAAGACATGAAAAGACCTTTGGTTCAGCACAGAAACCAAAACAGTAGTAACTGTGACAGATTTTTGAATGTAGTCAATTTGCTTAAGTTGATGGAGATAGTATTTCTTAGCAATGCTTTTTTGTGTCCTTCACTTCACTTTCCAAAATAGAACAAAAAATTGGTGGAGAAACTTCATAATAGAGGAAAGAGGCATCTCTCTTCCGATATCCTTCAGCTGTTTGGTTCCAGCCTGGAAGTTGCTGTCAAGTACTTTTAGTCTCCTTCTTTAAACAGGGAGCAATTAATCAGGAAGGCAGGGTGGCTGCAACCAGTTCTGTCCTTTGTGAGTCTACTGAAAAGCTATCTCTGGGAACAGTGGGCCCATGGTTAGGAGTGGCATGAATATAGGCAGCTCACCTCTAGGGGACTCCAGGAAAATAGGAAAGGGGATCCCTTTGCAACCCAGGCCACTTCTACTCAGGGTGCTGATGGAAATAACATATTTTCTGTCCCTACCAATTCAGTGCTATTAAATTGGACATATCGGTCATCTATCCTAGCAGTAGTATATTACAACCACTCTTTTTCTTTTTTTTCCCCTAAACCTCTCATCTCCTAGTATGTATCACTTTCAAGTCTTACGCTGATTATTGTTGTTGTACTGCAGAGTTTGCTCTTCCCCCTACTTCTATTTTATGGAGCATTGACATGCTTTGCCACCTCGGAGCAGGACTGGCTCATGAGGCAGAGAGTTAATGTTCTCATTTATACTTACATGAAGCTGGGGATACATTCATCTTCAAAGAAATATGCCAGTGGAGTGTAAAAAATGGTAGTTTTCCTAGATGACACATAAATGATCTTTTATTGTTCTGTGAACTTGGGATTCTGGATGCAAAATGCAAGAGTTTGTTCTCACAGATGGAAAACAAAGCAAGCTCCAGAGCACTTGCTCTCTTATCCTAGCAGGGAGAAATAGGACCTAGTGCCCCTTGTATAATTAGTTGACCCACAAGTGCAAGGCAAAAGATAGGCGTACCAATACAAGCATCTATAAAACAGACTGTTTTATTAGTGAACCATCATAGTAGCAGTCATAAAGATGCTTACAGAGGGGAAAAAGCAAGTGTTGCTTGGTAATTCACTGAATTAACTGAGAAAATTGCTGTCTATTTCTAACTCTTACAGTTTGTGTGGCTATGGCAAATTTGCTTCCTTTCTTTTAAGCTGTGATTCCCCACATGACTACTTCCACCTCAGCAAGTTCCTTTGTAGGCTCCAGGCTCACCAAACAGCACACGCACGAAACATATCATTCCACTGATGGGCCCTGTATTACAATACAATATATGTAATAAAGCAATTGAAAGGATAGTCATGCTTTTGTATTAGTCCTCTTGTAGAAAAAACCTGTAATCTCCCAGAACAGAATATATAGGCTATTAATGTGTTCCTACACCACTCTTTTGACAGAAGGCCATGGAGTATTAACAAATAGGTATATTTCTCATGGCTTTGTGGTGGGTTTTCCCAAACTTATTTTAAAAAATGTATCTGCATGAGCAGAGGTGATAGTTTTAAAACTATAAAACTTTCTGATCTATAAAAATGACATGTATATAATTGAATATTTCCAGGGCACTTGTTCCTTTATTATCTAGATATTATAAAGAGGACATGATGTAATGTCTGTATTTGCTGGTGGAAGCATTAGTAGTGTATGTGTGTATGTTAAGCATGCTTGTACATTTCCAGTGGGTGCCAACACTGTGTTTTTCTCTCTCCAGCAATTAGCTAGAGAGTGGACCCTTGAAAATGTGGCAGTGATTCACACTGAGAAGACAGCAGGAGCAGACAGATTTCAGGATTTAGCTAATTGTAAACAAATAAATAAACATTACAGAAAGGGAAAAAAAAGAAAGTGAGAAGAGCTCAGAAGTACAGAAACACCAACTGCGATCCTGGTATTGTAGCACATGTCAAAAACACATTTATACTGGACTTAGGGACACAAGTAGGTTCTGTCCCTGAGTTGTTTATCAGCTGTATCAGTTTTCCAGCTCAGATTTCCATCTGGCCTCCCAAATTCTTATGTTGGCACCATAAAAGGTGTATAGCAGGGTTAAGAGTGAGGACCAGACATGGAGGAGGAATATCAGAAGATGCTCAAACTCTACTGACACTAACTTCTGCCTATTTGCTAGATGAGAGATTGAAAAGTCTTCTTTTGGTACAGATGGCATCTACTAGAATAGTTCCACGTTTCTGAGCCAAATAAATGACTGTCTTTGCCCAGGAAATGAAGATTTTTTTTAATGAGATCTTCAGACTGAAAAGAAATAATTCTGCAGAATTATGGACTTGCTTTGTGTTTTAACAATACTAGCAACATAATCCTCTGTATTTTGAGCATCAGTCATTCACTATGAGTTCATCTTAACGTGATTACTACTTCTACCAGCACCTACCTACTCTTGAAAGAGTGCTAGAGACTAAATTGCCTACTTTCAAGTTTTGGTTTTTTTTTTTTTTTTTTTTTTTTTGTCTTCTCTAGAAAAGCAGACTCTTTGTACTGAAAGGGAAATGGGCATCTGTATTTTCCTTTCCCAGACAATGTATGTCAAGCTGGCAACATAAAAGTCCATCAGATTCTCCATAAATCCATGCCTTTGCAGCTTTTGATGTTTAGGAGAATGTCACCTAGAATTGGTGCTGTGTCAACTTGTTCCTTTCTATTGGGAAAAGGTTGTATTCTAATTTGACAATCTCTGTAATTTTCTTAGCTGTCAACCCAAATGATCTCTTTCAAATGTTATGATCAATGTGAATCTCCTTCTACTTGCAATAAAGTTCTGAACTCAGGAGTACTGCTGACTAGAGCAGCTGAGCAAGAAATCACAAGCACCCAAAAGCAAAAAGCAAAAGCAAAAAGGAAAGGAAAAGCTTGTGTTTCTATCCAGATATAGTGATTTGTGGCACATATGGCTTCTTCTAATTACTAATATAGAAGCTCAGTTATGGATGGACTGGAGATAACAGTTGCTTATTGTCAATGTGTTTGCAATTTTGAAACTAATTATACCCCTCCCTAAATGTAAATAATTAACAACAAGTATCATCTCAGTCTTTTATTCATCTGTTTATCATTTTGGAAACAAGTGGTTTATCTGGGCATAGACACATCTGAGCAGGAACAACAGACAATAATTACAGAAATCACAGATGTTCCAAACATCAGTGTCAGCACCAAGGGAATTCTCCCTGGAAGTCTGCAGAGGTTTTGCCCCCATTTTTCACAACATCTGATAGAACAGTGGGATTTCCCAAGCATAACATCCATTGTGAGAGCTCTGAAAGCACTGTGCACCTGGAATAGGATTCAATTCCAGATTAAGATGTGCAGATTTAAGTGTGTGCTTCTCCAATGTTCACTGATTGAATTTTCAACCAATGGAGTTGTAGCCTCTACATGGAGTGGATTCTAGCAAGCTGCTCAGATGATTGAATGTTCAGAAGGTGTTGAACAGGTCTCCATACTCAGCAAATATTATTGACTAGGTCCCTATCAATTTTAATGAGAATATGAAGATTTGATTCCTGCACCAGCCTTGTTCTGTTGCCAGTATGTAGGCATTTGAGCAATTAGTTTGTTCAAGACATCCTTTTGCAGCTGGTACAAATCAGGACCAGTATCCTCCTGGATTTGCAGCAGAAGTTCAGGACAGATAGTGTACTGCAGCTAAAATGACTCACGTCACCAAATTCTGTAATCTGGCTTCGTAATCTGGAACTGAATCTCCCAGCTGGACTTCATGGTGGTCCTTGAGACTGAACACTTGAAATTATATTCATCTAAATATCTACAAATAGTATACTAAATATCTATGTTGTAGATGTATACCATTTAAAAGTCAGAGGATGTCTACATGCTCTTCTCTCTCTGGCATCTCTGGAAAGAAAGGGGTACTTTCAGCATTTTTCAGCCCTCTTACTATGCAGGAATATTTTTAAATGGAACAAAAAAAATTGTAATCTGGAAATACATATTTCTCTCCAGGATTTATAAGTAAGAGTTTATGCCAGTAACTTGAAAGTAGCAGTATACCAATCTGAAGCATAAGGTAATTTTATCCCACTAACTTAATGAAGCATTTACAGCCGCATAGGCTCCCATTAAATCAGTGATACTCTCCTAAATCCAAGAAGTGAAATTCGGGGTGAGATTCATTGATTCACCCTCAAATAAAGGGAGGTATTTTCTTTAGGATGCAGTGAAATGTTTCTAAACTCCAGGGGTCACGCTGAGCAGGTTTTAATAGTTATCAGGAGAGATCTCGCACTTTGTGCATCTTTTTGGGCAATTGATTTCTACTCATGTCACAGAAAGCTTTAATGCTTTTAAGCAGGTGTTAGGAACCCAGATACTTCTCACTTATGGACAGTTGAGGGTTGCCTATGTAATCTCCATCAATAATTACCAAATTGCTGGTCCTGGAGAAGGAACATTGTGGTTTACATCCAGAATGAGGAAAACCTTCAGCTCTCTTCCTATCCAGTATTTCTGGTATTGCTTGTTTTTTTTTTTTTTCTTTTTTTTCTTTTTTTTTTTAAATTTTTGTTTGTTTACTTGCTTTTAAATCCAAATAGTCTGGAATCAGAAGCTTCAGGCAGGCCTTAAATTAAGAAATAGTAGTTCTCTAATCTTCTGTTTAGAGCGCTGAGTTCACTGTGCAATCTCAACTGGAGAAACAAACATTTGTTGTGGTTTCTCAGGGTTGAGCATGTTAAATGATTACTTTTGCATTTCAAAAAGCAATACATGTGGCCCATTACAAGCAATTTATGGGACCAGAGGTAGGGTCTTGTTGAAGAGCTGAGTGGCATTTGTGAAGAAGCATCAGGAGCTGGAGGAGAAGGTGTTGCTGGATTTGTTGCATGTTTTCTGGAGTGGAGAGAGGATTTTCTGTTTTTCTGGGTAGCCATATCACACACAACTGCATTCACCAAATGCAGAGTGCTGCAATGGGAAACCGCATAGGATGCCTCCAGGAGCTCCTCTAACAGGAGCTTGCAGCTGCCGGGAGCTCCTGGAGAAGCTTTTGAAGTCAGAGAGAATTTAGAAAGAAGTGGCCTGTCTCTCCATTGTTTTTGCCTAAGGGAAGCAAACATTACAACATCTTAATCAGCCTCAGTATTATCACTATAGAGTAGCAGAAGATGCTTGCTTGCTGTCTTTCACATAGAAATTCAAGGAAAGGGAGAAAGACTGTTTTGGAAAGTAATTCAAATTTCCATGGGAATAGACACAGTACATTCAAAAATCACTGGTGGTTTTGGAAGGGAAATTGATAAAGATCTTTTTTTTTTTTTTTTTTTTTTTAAAGAATCGACTAGTTGCATTAGTTGCCCCATTTAAGGATTTGATGCTTTCAGCATTGAATGTCCTCATCTTCTCAAAATATATTCTGACTGGTGGCCTGCACTTAGACAATTTGCTCTGAAAAGCAAAAAGTATAATGTACAACAGTAAATTGCAGTCTTGGTCCCTGCAAATTAACAGTGACTCAGAATTCGTCAGGTGGCCTTCAGTGATAGGTACCAATTCCATCTAATTCTGGAGACTGTGTTGTGTCATTTTTCCCTCTGCAGCTAATTTAGATTAATGCGTTTTATTATTGGTTGTCAGATCTGACTGATTGAGCAGTAAAGTTACATTTCATTTCCCCTCTTTCATTATGGCACTTTGTGAGCAAAAATACAAATGAATTCAGATGTTTAATTGGAGCACAGAAATATTTTTCTGGCCCTGATTTGAAGAACAAGCCTAGAGAAATTTGCTGATTGGGTTAGTGATTGGGTTAGTGTAAATTCACTAATTGACTGTTCAGTGGCAGTACTAGCTCAGACTGAAGTTGCTGTTTGTTGCCAGTTTATTCTCTAAATAACTGCAGAAAGAACAATTGCATTCCTGCAAGCAGATTTTTCCACTGCCTCTTTCTCAGCTCTCTCTCTCTCTGGATTAATTTCCTCTGCTGTAAAATCTTAATCTCACTCTCTGTCCTCCACATGGAGAAGGGAAGAAAGCCTGGCAAGAGGGCAGGTGTAAGAAAGCAGTGCAAGTGCAAAAATTAATTGGATCCAAGGAAAGTTAGTTGTCAGTTCTAGAAGGTGATCAATTTATCAGTGCTGGCAAACTCCTCATAGGTATTTATAAAGGATAAAATGTGAACAATGCGGGAATATGCTTTCCAGTTGTTGTTGTTGTTGCTTTTTTTCTACCTGAGCAGAGAAACAGTTGCACTCTTCTCTCCTGTGCCTCAAAGTGTTATTTTGGTGAACATTGTGATGCTCAGAGACAGCAGGGGTGTTTGATCTGGTCAGTTACAGACTCCTGGGTTCAGTGGAAAAGCCAGTTAAAGTGCTTGAAGCACCGAGGAAGCTTCAGACCCTGTAATCACCATCCATATCGCAGGGCTGTACGTGAGTCAGAATGAATTCTTTGCAGTGAGGCATACATTCTGCAGGGAGAGTAGAACTGTGGTATTGTAGATTTTCAGGCTGTAGGGTTTAGAAAAAACAGGAAACCTAAGAAAAGGACTAGTGAGAGGATGGAGGGAATTTTAGGGTGTGAAAACCATGAACTGATAGACTTTCTGATTTCTGGCTATGATTTTTGACCAAGAACACTACTTACTTTGGTTTATTGCTACACTGCTTGGGAAAAACAAATTCTTGCTTCATGGTTTTGAAGAGTATACACCAAAGAGAGTACCTGACTCATGTCACGCACTTTATTTTTCTCTCAGCGCAAACAACTTCCAGCACAACGGATAATGCATCACAGTCCAAAACACAAGGAAAATAGATCATTTGAGGTGACCAGATTCATTCACAATACAACTGGTTTTTCTAGATGCCAAATGCCTTCAAAAATACCTTACACTTTGATCTTCTCAAAGTACCTGAATCCAGCTTTGGTATCAGTGCAGATCTAACCCGAATGTTCCTAAGTCCCATTTTAAAAGTATATATATATTTTAAAGCAAAATGCATTGTAGCAATCTTACTTTTTGGACAAATTAAAAAAAAAGTGCCAAGTGTTGTGTTTGACAACACTGTCCAACTAATTTGGAAAGCCTTGCAATAGAGACACTCCTTACCATTGCCCACTTATGCATTTCTTGAGAGCCCTTGCAGTATTAGCCAACAGACATACCTGGCATGCTAAATTTCCTCCTTTTCTGCTAACCTGCTTTCTGTTAACTTGTGTTCTTTTCTCTGAGATAATTGTCTTGCTGGTAAGCATCACTGTAACTGACAGCATGGCAAAACACAGATGTCTACTGTGTCTGAGCACATGAACTCTGCTGATTATGAAGGGTTGTGCAGTTGTTTAACAAACAGCTGTAGGGACAGTTTTAGAGGCTTGAAGTAAAAAGTGAAAAGATGTGCCTGTGAGTGCTGTTCGACAGGGCAAGCAATGAGACCTTGAGTGATGTGGAATATATTTCTTCCTCTGTTGGATTCTAGAGAACTAAGTGCGATTTCAGAGAATCAGAATTTCTTCTTTCATTGCTGTAGAAGGGCAGAAACATCTACCATAGCCTTTAGAAGAAAAGCAGCTTGTTTCCAGCTGCTTCAACCAATGCATGAGGAGTGTGTAGGTCTGGGGGAGGATATGGCCAAGAAGAGTTAAATTCTCAGCTTTGTCCAGTGCGTTTTGAAAATCTTTTTAGAAACTTCTTTCTTAGTTGATTTAGGATTTTTCTCTGCAATCAGATCATTTTTGTCTCTGGTCAATGAGTTTTGCTGCAACTGGAATACAAGCCATCAGATCTGTCTGGTCTCTTTTCTCCATAAAAAATGAGCCTGTGGTTTTCAAAGTATGAACCATCAACGTTAAATCAGTACTTCACTAAAAGTCCATTGGCAAGAGCATTCTGGAAAGTTTAGAGGTGAAAATGGCAGATACCGATAAGGTTATTTTGTGAACTCAAGTTGATATAAGGCAAATAATTCAGGAAAGGATTAGACACTTACATGAATATGAATAACATCAGCATTTACACCAGCAAAGAGAAAATTTACAGGGGTTATCAATCCTTACGCTTCAGAGCATGGGGCCATTTCTGGAAGAAATATTTTCCTGGCTGTGTAGCCCTTAATTCTCGGAAGCCTCGGTGCTTGACACTAGACTTTAAAACCTCTCTGAGGGACTTGGAATGAAAGGTACAACAAAATTCAGGGTGAGGTGAGATGAGTTCCTCTATGGAGTTAGAAAGAAGGTATGAGCAGAGTGTGGTTACCAAGAGGAGAAAGGACTGGCAGTTCCCACTGCTCATCACTAGCCTTGAAACAGAGACTATAGCTATTTTTCTGGGAAACAGCACTGAACTGTTGCTGACTACTGAAGGGCATTATCTCTTTCCTTAGTGTGGTGAGGTTTTCTGCCAGTGTTCCTGAGAATTAAGTTCAGGAAACCTTTTCACTTCCCGTCTATGTGTTGGTAAGCATTTTACTGTGTCAATATTAAATCATGATGCACTGGGAAGAAAGTCTTCCCTTACTCCAGCTATACACACAGCCACCTGAATTATGAGCTTCACATAAGGATATCATCTCCACCTGTCTTCTTCTTACCCCTGCAAAGTTGCACTCCCAAGGGAAACAAAACATCACTAATAGTCTGCACAACAGTGATGTTAAATCAGTGCAGCAAAATTTATGGCAAGGCTAAGAGAAGCAAGTTTGTGCCTTAATGACACTCTAAAAACTCATTTTCTGTTGCCTTCCCTAGACTCCAGAGAAGAGGGATTTATCCAGAGTGTTAACTGCCAAAATATGCAGAGCTGCACTGGGAGTTTGTCCTTTGTGATCTCTACCTGACTGAGTAGGTCTTATCTTCATTTTGCTTAAAGTACTTGTTTCCCAATCCGCATGATAAAACAGAACTTTAGGCCCTGGATGTCCTCCAGGTTTTGCAATTGGAGTATTTCATTGCCAAAAATACAGTCCAGCTTCATGCTTGCCAACCCTCATTTGCCTTGATGTCTCACGTGCGATATCCTGGATTTCATCAAGAGAGTCCTATCTGATAGAGGAGACAGTGAAGCCAAGGGGATTGTTTTGAATTGAATCCCTCTTCAGCACAGCATCATATCATGGTGAAGCCACTGGGTGAAACAAAGGATGACAGTTTAATTTCTAGAAGTACAGGAAAAGAAAAGACATCTGCTGTGATGTCTACTGGCTTCTGCAAGATGATGGTAATAGACTGTGAGGCTCTTTACAGCTGAAGAAATTAATCCTTTCTTTTCCTTAGTCTATCTGTCCTTTTATATATGAAAGAATGATTTTTATAATCTACAGCATGGCTATTTGTCTCCCTATGCCTCTCTGTCATCCGCTAACATCTGATCTCCAAGGATTTTACAGATACCAATGCTGATACTTTAATTTAGCACTATCACAATTGATGAAATCAAATTCTGAAAGAACCTTCATTCTTCCACCAGCATGTCTACTCTACCTCCTAGTCCCTTCCAGTGGAATAGCAGCAGCTCCCTTACTCGTCCCTGTCCCCTGGGTGTCTGTGGTGCCTTGATCCCTGCCCATCTCGGTGAGCCAGTACTAATTCCCAGCCATGGTGTGCAGTAGCTGGGTTGGCCCTGCTCCTCTTCCACGCAGCTGCTCCTCCAAACCTCACTTCTCTACGCACAGTGTTCAGTGAAACCTGTAAAATATTTCTGAGACTTATCTCCTTCTGTCAAATGTGGTTGAAATTGGCAAGCGTGTGCAAAAGTAATTAAGGGAGGAATGACAAACAGATTGACAAAACACCCTGTTTCTTTAGGAAATCGGGCTAGAAAAAAAGTAAAAAAGGGCTGTAATGTAAAAATCATATTATTTTTTCAAAAACAAATAACTTGCTTTGTTCCCCTGAGCATCAAAGATTAGCAAAAGCTGGAGGAATTTTCAAGTCCAATTTAAATTTCAGAGTTGAGCTAGCAGTTTACTATTGAATTATCAATTACCTTGGTCTTTCTAATTAACTATATTCTTGGGCTCTGATGCAATATTTAGTTTGTTTTTTAAGAAAAATATGTAGAACTTACTGGAATGAAACTGACATTCTAATGAGGAAAAATAAATATATGAAATTAGAACATAATTTTGTTCAGCTTTTTTTTTTTTTTTAATTACTTTTATTTAGGATTTTCCATTAGTATGGTCTGGTGAATGATGGAATAGCAATCATTTTGTAATGTATATTCTAGAATTGTTCCTTCCTGGTGAATGAAGTATTTCGAGCTCTCCTCTTAGACTTCAGCCACACTTTTTGGAACTGTCTTTCCTATGATGCTTTTGTGACACAGTGCATATGGATACTTTATTTATGTGCTGAGAATTGGACTGGGGAGCTGCATGTCCACAGATAGATCTGAGAAGCTGAACATCTGTCTGTGGAGGCTATAACCTTTCATACTCTTAATGGATTGTGAGAAGAGTGTTTTGCTGTATTCTACTTGCTGGGTTACAAACAGAATACTCAAGCAGAGACAGACTCAGGCTAGAGCTGCATGAAATTGTACACAGATAAAATTAGACCTTATGATAGAAGATATCTGCCTAAAATTTTTCTCCCCTTACGAAGCTGCAGAATATTTGTTTGGAGTTCTGGAGAAGTAGGATCTCTCATAGGAATGCCTCCTCTGCTGAGAAATTGTCCCTGTATCATTCCTACTACCAGTAACAAAGATAGGTCTGAGAGACGACCAATGTTAAACTGCTGCTCAGATGGAAGAAATAATAACGAGGAAGAAATTCTTAAAAATCTTTCATCTTTTTTTCTCTCCTCTTGTCTATGAGTCCCAGTGTATCCAGAACACTGCACTGTCATTTATCGTGCCTCAGTTTCTCATTCTGTGTGTAGTCTGCTAGGCAACTTTGGGAAAATATCTCACTTTTTGCTTCTGCAAGATGATATTCAATCTGAAATGTTCAGAGTGGCTGATAAAAATTGTGATGTGCTTGCTGGGAGTACTATTTCAAAGAGGATGGAAGGAGAAATCCTTATCTTTATATTGATAAATCTTTGTCTTGATAAATTGTAATGAGTTCTTATTGGATCATAAGCAAAATTGAAATCAAGACCTTCAATGACAGAATTAGAAGTATGATTATTAAGGTATCAACAGCTGTAAACTCATGCATAGGTCTTACATAGACTAACCCTTTGGGAGGGTGGAGTGCCTTATCATAGAGTCATAGAATGGCCTGGTTTGAAAAGGACCACAGTGATCATCTAATTTCACCCCCCCCCCCCCCCCCCGCTATGTGCAGGGTCACCAACCATTGGACCAGGCTGCCCAGAGCCACATTCAGCCTGGTCTTGAATGCCTCCAGGGATGAAGCATCCACAACCTCCTTGGGAAACTGTTCCAGTGTGTCACCACCCTCTGCATGAAAAACTTCCTCCTAATATCTAACCTAAACCTCCTCTGTCTCATTTTAAAACCATTCCCCCTTGTCCTATCACAATTTACCCTCTTAAACAGCCATTCCCCCTTCTGTTTATACGCTCCCTTCAAGTACTGGAAGGCCACAATGAGGTCTCCCCAGAGCTTTCTCTTCTCCAAGCTAAAAAAGCCCAATTCCCTCAACCTTTCTTCATAGGAGAGGTGCTCCAGCCTTCTGATCATCTTATTGCCCTCCTCTGGGCCCTCTCCAAGAGCTCCATGTCCCCATACTGGGGGCCCCAGGCTGGACGCAGTACTCCAGATGGGGCCTCATAAGCATATCCATTTTCAACATCTCCTAACTGCCATTAGCAGCAAAAAGGATGATAGCTTATTTTGACTTCTTTTATCTATGTGTAACTGGGCTGCATGTAATTGTATATTCTTATGAGGTGATGAAAAACTGATCTCTATGGAAGAGCTCATGGAACACATGCCATGTACGGCACTGGAAGAAGAATCTGAGCAGAGGGGATCTTCAAAGGAGCCGAGGAGGAAGAGGAAATTTTTTGCTACAGATTTGCACTTTGTTTCAGAGTTGAAGTAGTTATGTGAGCTTTACGTGTGAGAAAGGACATGGACATCAAGGTGAATTATGAAATGATCTTTGTGACTGTGCTTTCTTTGCATCCATGGATGATCTTCCAGCTTATACCTGGAATCTTCATCTACTCTGAACTGAGAACTAAAACAAGCAGATAATTGCTTAAGTCTTCTGGTAGAGCTGTAACATGAATGACAGTGTTTCCCTGGGAAATAGAAGTGAAGAGCAGAATTCTCTTAAAATAAGGATTGCTTGCACTCAGTATAATCTGATGCCAAGCTGCAATAACTGCAAAGACTTTCCCATGAATAGCCAAGTCTTAAGTATTTATGCTGCCTTCCCAGGCCATCCTGCTTATTTTTGGAGCTAACTGCCGACATGATTGTACAGTTGCTTTGACAGCAGTATTGGGTCCAGCTACCTTGCTTCAGAATGACCAAACTCATCTTTTAAAGAGAAAAATTTCTGTTACAGTGGTTTTCAGCCTTTTCTTTGAGAAAACTGCTTCCTTGTTCATGATTTCAGTTGTGGTAGCTGAATATCCACATGTCCACATCTGTTTCCCATCAAGATGGGATCAATATGGGGTTATATCTGCTAGCTCTTGCCACTCTCAATGAAACAGAGATAGAGCAAACTTATTTCTGCCTCAGTTATTTTCATTCTCTCTTTTTCCAGATAAATAGCAGTGGGGGGGATGTTGACAGGAGAAGGACAGTTTTGAGGAGTGGTTGGCTAAGGGTTTATATATTTGTCTACTCTGTGTCTCAGAGACATTATATGTGTACTTCCTCCCTGTGCTTATTCAGATTTTCAATGTTGTTGTAGCTGGTGAAGTGCTGCTTTTAGGGCTGCCAGCCCCTGAAATGGCTAAATCAGAATGCTCTGGTGCATTGAATTTTGATATTATTATTCAGTAAACAGTGTATTTTCCCCTCCTCTGCTCCTTCTTGTTATTAAACAGCCCTTGCCTCAGACATCGGATGAATGCAGCACAGATATCTAGGCAGAGTGAAGTACACCCAGGAACAGAAGTTGCTCCTGAAACAACCCTCACCTATTGTGTGCCCTCAGATACATAAGCAAAACTGATCCATGAACTGCTTATCAATTGCCAAGAATGACTTCTGAAGTCCTACTGGATATCCTTCAAACTCAGGCTGCAGAGCAGAGATGGGGCTGAAGCCAGACAAGTGTAGGAGGTGGGCTAGCAGGGCAAATATAGGCTGGAGGTTAAAGTCAGGAGCTAAATACCAGTGCAAATTCCCTTAGATTTTCAGTGAATAAGCCACATTAATTCATGAGTTTGGAGACATTTCTCCAGCCAACAAAGTTCATGCAATCTACTTAAGTATTTCTCCAAATCTTGGGTATGGGTTTGGGGCCAGGGCTTTGCTGATTTCATGTAATACATTTATAGTGTTTACAGAACTGCTTTATTTCATTTGCGTCAACCTGTGCCATGCTCAGAGATTTCCCCTCACTTGGAAAGAAAACATATTTTGTCCTTCAATATTTTTCAGAAAGGAAAAACCTGCTCTGAATCCAATGGTTGATCAGTTTGGGCTCTTTTACTATTTCTTCTGGTGGGTAATTCAGATCTGCAACATCCTTTCACTCCACAATCTCGAATATGCTTTTCTTAAGAGCTGCAGCTCTATTACTGCTATTACTGCGACCAATGATGTTTGGGAGGATGAGGAGAAATAAAAGAAAAAAAAAAATACAAATACATTATTTGAGCTCAAAATGTCATAATCATTTTCCATGTTGGGATGCTACATACCACTTTTATAGAGTATCTATTGATATGCCCTATGGTGGGCTGTGGATTGGGTCTATAGGGTCTGCTCCAGAGCTCAGAGAAAAGCCTGCAGAGGAACGCTGACAAATTGGTGGAAATGGCATGGTTTTAGCACGGTAATTTAAAAATAATTGTAAAATGAAAAAGTCAGTATTCAGAGGCAGCTAAGCAAGAAGTTGAAATGCAATGGCTTTTTTGTTCTAATTTGAGATACGTTGTCAAGGGTGAAAAACACAGTCTACGACTGCCAAAACAAAAAGGGCAGGGGGGAAACCATAAAGAGGAAGAATTTTTCATCTTAAATGTACCCATGTCGGTCTTTTAAAGTGCAAAACTAAGGGTTAAACTGTGAGTAGTGTTCAATCCTAAAAAGAATCACATGCCAGAGCTTTGTCAGATCTACATTCTGCCATCACCCTGCAACTGTTTGACACAGGTACTGCTCTGGAGAGATCAGACCTGATGAAGCGGAAGGTGAAGCGAGTGCTGGAGCCCAAATAAAGATCTGTGACCAGAGGCTCTAATGTATACTATGAATATGTCCCTAATCTGAATGCAGGATCAGGTCCAGAAGAACCAACTTGCAGGTAAAACGAGCTAGAAAGGTCATTCAGTCTAATGACACAGGTTTCACATGTGGTACCCAGATGCCTTCAGCCTGAGCATCAGTGTACAGCTCCAGCCTGATTTCACAGCCTCGTTCCTCATTCCATCCGGATAGCTGGCATCCATTCTGCTTATCTGTAGTAATAGACAGTTTCTTCATCCGTTGCCCTTTCAGTGTGTGACAACCATAAACTACTACACAAAGCTTGAACATTTCAGAATCTAGTGACATTTAAGGGAAAAGATTTCCAAGCCCTTGATAGAAATATACCACTGAAATATACAAAGAAGCAAGTGCAACTTGCTGGCTGCTAGAACGATAAAGAAATTAACAGCACACCAGGTTCCCAAATCCCACAGCTGTTTGGAGATATCTCCCTTTTTTTTTTTTTTTTTTTTTTATTTTCTTTAAATGCTTCTCTGCCTCCCAAATGTATAAAGGTAGCTACAGAAAAGGGATGGCAAGATGCAGAAAAGATATTGCTTCCCCTGAGTTTTATGAAGCAGATATCAATCTTTTATTTCATAAACTTCAGGCCTGTTATTACCTTAAAAGCATGTTCCATGGCATTTAATGTGACACTGATGAGAATACAAATAAGGGGAAGTGAGGGAGATGGAGGACAGAGAGAGAAGAATCAAATGATGTTAAATGCGAGGACCTGAACAGTGCTTCCATATCCGCTGCCATTGAGAAGAGTTTAAAAGGACCATGAAACCGCAGAGCATCTGAATTGTGTTTGGGGCAGTAAATCAAATTAAGCCACAGCACTGAGGAGAAAAAAAGCATCTGAGGCAGATGAGAGAAGAAATTTGTGTTACAGAGGCATGAAAGCTTGCATGTGAGCTAATGAGGCATGTTTTAGCTGAGGGTTGTGTGGAAAATTAGAGTATAAATGCCCTTGAAATTGGGATAATATGGAAAGAAATAATAAAAAAAAAGCTTGAGATTTTCTTATCTTTCATCTGGCAGTGTATGAAATGTTGATTTGTTTTATGTCATGTCCATCCACTGCTTAGTTACATTCTAGTAGATAAAAGTGTAACTTTAAGTGGATATTTTTGCTCCTGAGTAATGAAACAAAAAGGATTGTTTGTTTTGTTTTGTTTTTCTGATGATGTTAATTAGGCCCTGTTGTGGGGGGAAGCCAGGATGTCCCCAGTGAGAAGAGCCATGGGCTGTCTCAGCTGCAGGTTGGACCCACAGTGCTGCTGGTGCAGGTGGGCTCACAGCCTGCTCCCGCAGTAGCCAGGATGCAGAATCCAGCTGCAGTGCCTGGAGATACAAGCTGAGCATGCAGCTAGCTCATTAAATCCTCCTTTCCCCGTGCTACGTCCTGAAACTATGGTGTGTGGAACAGTTTATGGGACAGTAGAGACAGAGCAAAGTAATAAATGCCAACTCTGAACCCAACCTGGAGCAGATGTGGAGTGTGATCTGAACCCCAGACTTGAGTGTAGTCAGAGAAATTATGTTTTTCTGTTCACTGTATTTTTTTTCCCAAAGTGGTGTTGCATCAGCTCTGGAGACAGTAGCTGAAGCATCTGAGAAGTCAGTTCAACACTCTTGAGAAATCTATGTTAGCACTTTTAAGAGGTGTTGCTGTGAACAAGATGAAATTGAAATGGCGACAAATTACCCGACACTGCTGTAAGAATCAATGCTTCAGGCATCTTGACAGTCCTTGCAGACTGCCTAAATGCTCCATAAATATATTAATTTCTGGAATTGGTTGTACCATATGTGATGTGTACTATCAGTTCTCAGTAAGCTGTGCCAAATTTGCATACATCAAACTGTGGACGGCCCATCCCTGGAAGCATTCAGGGCCAAGTTGGATGGAGCCATGGGCACCCTGGTCTACTGGTTGGCAACCAGCCCACAGCAGGGCATTGGAACGAGATGATCTTTAAGGTCCCTTCCAACCTAAGTCATTCGATAATTTTCAGATAAGTGAAGATTCAGAATGTGCATATGAGGATTGTGTGTAATTTTCCACAGACATGAAATTTTTTGTATAACACAATCTAAATTTTGATATGAAGCAAATTATTTCAAAAACTTGGTGTTTATCCAAACAAGCAAACAAAAAAACCAATACTATTAATTAGAAAGGACAAAATACTGATAACATTTGCACAGTTGGAATGTCTATGTTTGTGAAGTGCGATGATTTGTCAAATTGGCTGAAAAATTTTCAGATTTCTGCAAAAGAAGCCTGTCTTGAAATGACAGTGTCTGCTGAAAGTTTTCAATAGCTTTTCGAGTGACACGAAGTACTCTCATGTCAACCTTAAAACTCCGAACTGCAGCTGCTCCTACATAAGGTATTTCTCTCACAGATAATCCATAGCTGAGGATCAGAGCAGTTCTTCAAGACTGTTAGAAAGAGAAGTTTCAGAAGAGATTGCAAGTGTGCACAGCAGTGCCTTCTCGCCTTCTCTTTTTTTTTTTTCCCATGACTGAATGCTCAGTGAAGGAACAGGGGATAATTTTTGCTCTGTTCTGAAAACAACAGATGTTAACATAATCTAGAGGCTTAATCCTGCAATTTCTTGGGGTGAAATTTTGTCCCAGCAATGTAAATCCCACTAATTTAATGTGGGACAGCTTTCAGCACATCTACACATAACTTAACATCTCTTAATGCTTGCATGGCGTGGATGGTAACATTTTAAGGGAAAGAGTAGTTGTCTTTGTTCAGTGCTCAGCCTGGGACTCTAAGGGATTTCAAGAGGCAGTGTAATAAATGGTGATTCAGATCAGGGGCCTCTGGAGGCTTGCTCTTTTGTGGGGAGCAATTATTGAGAAGTGAAATGGGGAAGCAGTTCCCCTTGTACCAGTTGTGCATGGGCAGAAAATGAATTTATTTCAGATCTCTGATTATTTGGGACTTTGGTACATCACATACACTAGAAAAATCTTTCCACATGTCTGTGCACCCACATTTAATCCTGTGATGAGGACATCAGATTTTTGAGCAGCAAAAGCCTTCACTTTCCAAATATAAAATGCCACTCCAACACTATCATGTCATTCCACAAAAATATATATAATTTCCCCTGAAAAGCATTCCAGCAGTGCAAGAACAGTGAAAAATGCCATGCTGCTGCTTACTTTCTTCTTCTTTTTTTTCTTTCTTTTTTTTTTTTTTTTTCTGAATTCAGGATGAAATCATCCTGAGTCATGTCTTTTGGACATTTCTACCAAAAACAGGCAAGTAACAGAACTAACCTTGTTGTGTAAAGAATAGTTATAACAATGGCATCGTTAGGTCACTCCCTGCCTTTGTATAATGGTCCCATGGTATCTTCTTGCCATGACAACACTCAGCCTTTCTCATGAGCTTTTTCTCTAGCTTCAGATAGAGAATTTGTTCTCTGTTTTACACAATACTCTGTGAGCTCACACTGTGGAAGGTGCAGTGGATCTATACTGCTGAAGAAATTACCTTTGAGAACTGGCCCTTTCACATCTTGGGTTCTGTTGCCAAGCTCAAGTAACTTGCTATACCTTTGTTTGGTTTTAATGTTTGGCATTTTTCTTTGGTCTTGTTCCTCTTTTCCTCACCTAGTCTTCATTCCCTGACATATTCAGGGAGCAGATCCATTTTCCTTGAGGGTGAAGATTACCTATAAGTGAATAGCAGGACAGGGAGAAACAGATCAAGACATGACATATTCTATTCACGTATTCTGATACTGGCCATTCCTAAGCTCCTTGAAGGCAGTGGTGACTTGAAGTGTTTCTGGGTCAGAAAACACCCACCTGCTCCTACAGGGGCAGTTCTGTCAGCACCCAGCAGATGGCAGAACAATTTTCACCCACCTGAAATAGCATGGCTAAGATAGGTCCTCCAGGAAAAATAAATAAATAAATAAATAAATAAATAAATTATTGCTTAAAACCTGATTCTGCTGAATACTAAAAGATCTACCTAATAGCAGTACATTTTTAAAGTAATGAAAAATTTACAGCTGGAGCTTTCAGCAGAGGAACTGTTGAGTATGTTTGTTTAGCAGTTCGCTAAATTATATATATATGTATAACAAGAATCAAATTGATGCTTTCAGTTGATCATGTTAATCCAAGCAAGCTTTCTTTATGCTCTTTAATCCGGAGAATTTGTTTTCTATTCCTATGCACATAATTATCAAAGCATCTTTAGACATTATAAATTAATCCAGGCACTAAAATTTGTCTCCAGACTCTAAACATATAGAATGGCTGTGGGGCCTATCATTCCTCAGCAGAAGCAGAATTTTGTCACTCTCCTTGGGCCCTTGCTAGACCCTTAAAGGAAAACTGCAGCGAGAGCTAAATAAATATTTGCTAAATAAGAACATATATATTGAAATTTATGCAAAATACTTGAGAAATATCTGGTAACATTTCCATCTTCGCAAAATAATAAAGACTGTTTGTATGATTCCATAAACTTGCCAACAACTTTGCCAAGTTGTTATTTCTTCACTCACTTGAGCCTTCAGGATGATTTTCCCAGCCTCAAACCCTCTTGGAGACAAATGAACAGTTAAATCCCATCTGCAAAGGAAATAGTATAAGTGATTATTAGGATTTTTTTTTTAAGAAGTGGAAAAAAAAAATCACTAGAAAAAGTGCAGAGAGCAGAAAGCTTTGTATTGCTTAGCTGGTTCTTTCCAGCTGGATTGTTCTCTAATACTGAATGTTAATTGGAAAATAACAGCATTCCAGCCTGCTTTTAGAAAATCAATATGCGTTTTTCTGTCCCTTTCCTCCTATTCAGGTTAATTCATTACCAGGATATTTTTAGACAACTGAATAAATAAAAACAACCCATTTCCAGTCAAAAATTAATAACTAGAGCCAGCCGGAAAGACCTCCCCAATGCAGTTCTCTCCCTGCCTTCAGTGTTGCTCACTGTTGCCCGTGCCAGTTGCCTGTTCCAAATCACTCACCCCTTCCACAAAAGTGCATATTCCTTCTCCATTAATTTGAGCTGGCACAAGCAGATGGATCAATGGCTCTTTTTGGCAGGGGCTGAGATGCTGGACGCTGCAGCAGCAACAGCTTGGCAGCATTGCTTTGGTACATGGATGTTAGCGCCAGTTCACCATTCCCCAATCAGCCAAATGAAAAGCAAGGCAGGAGAGGAGAGGACAGAACTGGAATTGCAAAGAGCCGATGTCATATTTCACAGAGGAAGCCTCATGATATAAACAAACAATAATTCTAACAACATTGTTTTGCCTCTTTTTTAAATACATAGTCCTGCTCAAATCCCTGTAGATCTAATTAAAATTTTCTTGGCCACCCACCAATCAATCAACATAATTATATAGTCTTGCAAAAACTATAGCAATGAAGACAAAATGAAATTGTTCGGAGATGCACCTATGTGGGGGGGGGGAAAAAAAGAAAGGCAAAACAAAACAAAACTGGAGAGCAGTGCAGGCACCATCCCTTATTTGATTTTGGTTTGTTTGGAAACTGCAGAAAGGTTGCAATTGTATTAAAGATGGTGTGTTTGCACCTCAAAGAGTCATGCAGCAGATGTTCAAAGCAGCAAAATGCCTAGAATGTGTCAAGGAGGATCTGAAAGCACCACGAGAGAACTTTGCAGGGGACCCAGGGACCATATCAACTATTGACATGAGCTGACTGCTGGAGGGACTGAATCAGAAAAGAAGCTCTTAGCACAAAGGACAGACACTCAGAATGTGCTCTGTAGTCACCGTGAATAAACCAGCACTTGTTCAAGTTCCGCCCAGGCACAGTCTGAATTTATTTCCTGTGGGTAGACAAGGTACTTGCTCTGGTCCCCTGGATACCACTGCTGTGGCAGTTGGCTTATTTGCATGGCAGCAAACATATGTAAGTTATGCTGGAAATGAACCTGATCCAAATTCCATCGAAATCAATGAAAAGACTCCCACTGACTGCAATCAGACATAAATGAATTGAAATATACACGAGCCATGGCCAGACTTGAAAACTGAAATTATTTTTTAAAGGTTATCGAGGAGTCTTGTTAAAATTGTTAAAAATGACTTTGGACTGAATAGTGAAATGAAGCATATTTTCTTTTGAACATAATTGTTCAAATGGAGGAGAAAATCAGAGCGATTCAGATTTGGACTGGTGAATGCTCCAAACTTTGGCAAGGAATGGTTTTGACATAAGGAAAGCACAAACTCTATTGCTGTACACATGCAAACACTCATATAAGTGTACAGAATCTCAGGGAATGCTTGTGATGAAATCAGCAGAAGCTTAGCTTAAGATTTTCTTCTGTTGCTTGGGCAATTTATTGATGTTTGTGTGAGTATACATGTATTGAGCAGACAGATTTGTTTATGTAACTTGACCTTCCAGGTGCTACACCCACAGATGTCCCAGATAAATTGCTAGGAGCTCTGGGCAAGAAATTAACTCTATTTTTTTTGGCTTTTGCTTTATTTCCCCAACATATTCTGTCAAACTTCTCACATAATTAAACTCACATGAGTGACCTTTTAAAATTTTTATTATTTACTGATCAAATTGAATAAAAATATGGGGTAAAAAAAGATTAAGAAGCCAAATATTCATTTCAAACTAAAAGTAATATTTTGTTTATCATGCAATAAAGTATCTAGTTTTACTTTTCTGTGTACTGTATGTACACATAAGTATCTGTATTTTAAATAACTATATATAACTATATATTTAAAATCTTTCATACAGGCAAAGCTAGCTCCAGAATACCATTTTCTTTTAACCAAAGAAAGGGAAACAATTCATTTTCAAACTGCTCAAACCAAACATTTAAATTTACTGCTTTGGCTTTATACTTTCAGCCAAAGCAATTCTACAGATTAGATTTTGAGCCAAAAGAAGCCTTGTTTTCATAGTGTTCTCCACAGATAAGAGGACTAATTATAATAATTTTTCTATAATTATTATTATTTTAACAAAAAAACAAAGTAAAAGACTTGGTAATTTTATATGAATCCATGACTTAGAATCACTAGGGTTGGAAAAGACCACTTAAGATCATCCTGTGCAGCCATCATGTCGTCACCACCGTGCCCAATTCAAGAACTCAAAATTCACTTAAACTTGCAATGGAAAGACTGACAACAGAGAAATACAGATTTCCTTTGGATTTTATCTTGATTTTTTCATTACACTCTCCAAATCCTTCCTTCTGATATTTTGGTAAGAGCAGAGTCCCACTCAGTGTGGTCTTCTCCTGCTTTCTTATGAACATTTATTCTGCTCTCACTAGAGGGAATATCCTTCTCTGTCTCACTAACCTACAAAATAGTAGATGGGTGCCACTGATCCGAGAAGCTGTTGAACAACTAGCTGTTGAAGCAATCAGACTGGAGGGAGAAAAGGTCAGAAAAAGAATTCCTGTCTTCTTCTGCCCTTGTTTCCAAGCAGGTAGATCCTACAAAAGCATTTACCTTCTTAGCAGTTGCTCTGACGGGCAGTTGCGTTTACTTCTCGTTGTGATTCTCAGATGTGAATGTCTGCTGAAAAGTATCATGCTGTTAAGTATTGTATAACCCATCTGAGGCAAAATGATCCGAATTAATAAAAATAGATGGCCAGATCTATCTCACCTGATTTTGTATCATGTAAGCGTGTATATAAAAAGCTCTTCTGGTTGATCTGTGAGTGATGCAGCTGTCTCCAGGAAAGGATTCTTGACCAGGAGTTTAGAAATGACGCATCAGTGAAGTAGGACAGAGTTGCCTAAGAGAAATTTTTTGCTTGCTCATTTTTTCCATCCTGAAATTAAATACTGTCAATGAGCAAGCTCATATCTTCAGTCAGCCTCAGGGGTTCTTGGTTTTTGTGGTGTGTTTTTCTTTTTGGTTGGCTGTGGATTATTGTTGTGTGTGTGCACTTTAGTTTTTTTCATTTTTTTTTCCTTTCAGTAGAAGGGTAGATTAGAGGAATATCATTTCTTTCTATTGCCTTTTCTTTCTTCCAGTTGATTTTTTTCTATAGCTGTACCCGGAACTCCTACTTTGTCAACAGTTCATGAGAAATCAAGCAGGGAGCATGAGCAAGAAAATACCATCTGTAATGATGATAAACTATAAACAGCATTCACAGGCCATTAAGTTTGTAATCTTTTTCTCTTCATCATTATTCTCTTACCTCCATTAAATTCCTTCACAACCAAGTGAGGAAGCCAAAGGTGACAGCCGTAGAGTGATAGACAAGAATTTTTATTGTCTTGTCGATACAGATATACCCAGAGCTGATTGAATGTCAGGTGAACCTCCCTGGCGATGAATAAAATTCAGTAATCTCTGAAAAAGGGAGAAAATACACAAGATTTTTTATGCATGTTAGGCTTTTAAGAAAATGTATGTTACTGAAGTATTCTGAGTCTATGGAAGATGCTTTGAGTGATATTTATTGTTCACAGGAAACTAGTATTTGCACTTGATCATCACACTTCAAATTGCAGATCTGCAAGGTGGCAAGACAACCAGGGACATCCTACAGCCATTATTCACTTCAGGAACTGGAAACTCATAAAATATGAGGGAATATGCACACCACTAAGAAACTTGCAGCTGATTTTGACAGCTGCAAAGTCCCTCTTCTTATCATGAGAAGGAAAGTTTGCATTTTCAGCCAAGAAAAAGAAGAGAGGGAACCATGCTAAGTGCCAGATGTTGAACAGATACACACCTGGTAGAACAAAGCTCAGTAAAGCCCTTTAACTTTTTCCCAGGTAGCTGTAGTCTGATATTCAATTGCCCTTTAGCCTCCTCTTCTCCAGGATGTACAGCTCCAGCTCTCAACCACTTAATTGGTAGGTTGGATGCTCACCACCTTCATGGCCCTCTGCTTGGTAGCCCTCCTCATTTTCTCCATGTCCATTTGGAACTCGAGGCTCACAACCAGAAACAGTCCTCCATGTTCAGCCTCCTTAGTGCAAAGCACAAAAGTATTATGATTTATTTTGATCTCCTGATGATGTTCTTCCAAAGGCAGAAGAGCAGCTTGCCTTATTTGCAAAGAGAGAACAAATAATGTTGGCAACTTGGCCTCTATTGCAGTATCGAGGTCCTTTCATATATCATAGAATGGCTTGTGTTGGAAGGGACCTCAATGATCATCTAGTTCCTATCCTCCCTTTCCAGTCAGTTCGTTTCAGCTTTTGAGGCTAGGGATCCAGCCAATTTTCAAGCCTCTATCAATCACCCATACTTCCTCAACTTGCTATGATACAGCTATGAGAGATAGTGTTACAATAGTCAGGTACTTAATAACATAAGGCAATCACATTGGTCAAGTATTTGTTTTTGCTAAAGCCGTTTTCATTTTTCCTGGTTAGTTTCTTGCCTTTTATGTGGTTGGAAATGTCCACAGCATATATTTCAGTTATTGATGGTAAAAACCTTCTGGGTATTATTGGGTTGCTTTAAAACAGTCAAGATGAAATGTGACGATTGCTAGGTCATCCCTGTGGTTATCATTCATATTGGCGGTGGTGAATGACTTGACCACACAATATACCTTAGGCTCTCTCTTTCCACCAGTGTTTACTTGTTTAAAAGTTGTTATAATAAAACTCATTCCAGCTTTGAGCTCCAGTTCAGATTTTCTTTAGCTGTAAGGTTAGAGCACTAACTGACTATGCATAGCCCTTGTATAAGTGTGGTCCTTGCAATTCTACTTTACACTCGACTGAATTATGAAACCCCACAGGGAACATTCGAGATTTCTTAGGCTGCATAAACTTATCAGGAGAGCACGCCTGCTGGGAATTTTGAGCGGATTTCCTTATCAACTGTCTTCTGTGGCCTGTCATCAGAGATGTGGTTTTGGCTCATAAATCTCGTTGTAATACCTGACACTGGAACAGCACTCACAAGCATGACATGGGAATGGGTTGATGTCTCCAAATCACAAGGAGAGATGATCACTGAATGACTGAAATGCAAGGCCAGCAAAAGGGAGCACTTGTTACTAGAGGAGATTTCACAAGTGGGATTAAATCTCAGTACATAGAAGCAGGGTAGTTTCTGAGAGGGCTGAATTCAGCTTCAGTGTGAATATAGTAGATGAGCAGGCACGTGAGTATTGCTTCAACACCTGATGGGTTATAGAAGCTTGTTTTGGAGCAAATCACATGCTCCTTCCTCCAATGACATATTCACTCTTGGTCTATCACTGAAATCATTGTGCAAATCTGGCTCAGGAAGTCTCTGCAGCTGGAAGTTCAGGAAGGAGGTCTGGACGCAAAGAGCAAAAAGTGAGTCTGCAGCATGGGTTTTGCTGACTGTGTGGGAGGGAGTGATCCTTTTGGATCCTGGAGTGGAAATGAATCAGCAGAGCCAACATGAGAGACTTTCCAGAGATCCAAACAACTCTTATTGTCTCCAAAGAGAGCTACTGGGTAATAAACATCAATAGATATTTGAGTAAAACCACTGTCTTAAGGGAACCTAGCACTGGGTATGGGTGCCGTGTATCTTCCTGGACAGAGAGGCAATGACACTGACTGGTTTTGCTTGCCACCCAGCTCTTGCCAGATAATTTACCACCTGAAATTTCTGCTTGAGGATTTAGCAAAGCAAAATGTATCTTTAAATTATACAGAAACAAAGTCTTGCACTTTTTGAGATTACTTTAAACCTTAGTCTTTGCAACAGGCTGCAGCAAGAGGGAGTAAAAGAACAAAAAGCCCTTGCTGTTAATATTTATGGCAACTAAAGCTAAATTGCATCACATTAGCAGATGAATGGGAGCCCCTGTTAAAAGCTGCAGCAGCCTAATTTTAGGATGGCACTGGTTTGGGGCTTCATTGTCTAGAATAACAAAGGAGAGCTTTCATGTTAATTAATTTGCAGGAATTATTAGTGTTAAAAATAAATAGTGCAGTCACCTTTCCAAATATAATTGGAGTGCGGTAAATGAAATTCAGTTGCGAGAAGATTTAGATTTTATGTTATTTCAGTTACAGATTATTTTTTTTTTAAATAGTTTTTCTGTGCCAAATGCATTGCCCCTATGTGAAGTCCCAGGACTGAGTTCTGATAATATCTATGTACCAATGATGTAAATGTTGCTACAAAGCAATCCATTTAAGTACAAAATTTGTATTTTTTTTTTTTTCAAATGCAGATTTCTTTTGGATAAATTATGTGTAATGACTGTTCATCACTCACCATGGCTTGATAGGAATCAATGGAGCAGTGTTCCTTTTAGGCTCCCTTCATTACACGATGTTTATGGGGAAAACTGATGATTTAAAATGAGTCTGGATTCACAAAATCCTGATTGTGCAAATATTTTCTACATTCAGATTTTACTGCTTAACCTAAAAGACACTTGAGAGCAAATAGACAGTTATGTTATGGTCTATACTGAAAACTCAGCTAGTTGAGCTCACACAGTTTTCTTTCATTCCTCTTTCTCCCTTACTGCTTAATGGGAGTTCAGGCAATGTTTGCAGTCATTGAGGTGCTTCTGGCATGCAGAGGTCTGTCATCTAACATCTTTCAAAAGACAGGAATCCTGTGGAACCACAAAGTGTCTTGGGGCTACATTTCTACCAGCAGGATCAGACTGTGAGCATAGGAAAGGACTCCTGCAGATGACAGATTATTGCTGTAATTATTGTAAGGATTTATGACCTTGACAAAGCCTATATTTCCACCTGTCTGAGTCTTTCCAGTCCCAAGTGAAGATTTGTGTTCTCAGTTGCGTTTCCTTCTGTTCCTGCATCTCTACCCAAGGCTATAAAAGTCCCAAGAAATATGTTTGCTCCACTGCAGCAGCTTCTCAGAACTGGTGTCTACTCTCTCCATTAGGCTTCTGTCTGTGCTTTCTGACTCCAAAAGTGAGAATCCTCCCAAAGCCTTTCATGTCTGTGCATCCTTTTCTTTCTTGTAGACATGGCCATGGAGTCATCTTGCTACGCACCAGTGCTTCCCTTTGGCTGCTTATATGAATTCAGCCCCCTCTAATGGCAACATGGGGCTTACTGTATCTCCCAGCTCAGAAAGTCATCCCTTACATCAAATGACGGGAAATGTTCTTGCGTGCCAAAGAGTCTGGGTTCATTTCTCTGATGACTCAATCATCACATCAGCTGAGACAGAAAGATGGCTGGCAACAAGATTAGATTATGGTGATTCAAAGTGTCTCTCTTAGATAAGTGCCTACCATGAGTATTCCAAAATGCACACAATCAAATTGTAAAGCTGGTGAACACAATCAGATTGTAAAACTGGTGACCACAGCATGCTTTGAAGACTGAGGACATAAATAAGGATTAGACAAATTTAGAGAAGACAGGTCCATCTGTAGCTATTAAACTTAAGGGGCCAGGTGTAATTGCTACTGCTGGATTCTCCAAAATTGATGATTCCTGAAAAAAGGGATCAGGAAAAGGATCATACTGTGTATCTCTTATATCCATGCACAGCAAAGGATGGGTCCTTAGGTAAGACCCAGTATTTTCTCTCTGTGACTGATTCTTATGTGTAGCTGCTGAACAGCTCTGGAGGTGCAGTATGCTCAGCGTATGCACTGCTTTCTACTATCTTAACTCCTAACGCTTGCCAGTCCCTTATCATAATCCAGAGATAGCTGTTGGCCTAAATGAGACAGCTAGATGGCTTCCTTCATCAGCCTTGCCCACTCCTTGGCGCGCAAACCTCTATTACAAGGAAAGATAATTCCAAGACAAAGTTCCTCAGATCTCTTAAACATTTTGTCCTTCTAAGTTCTTTTTCTCTCTCACCCAAATATCTCTTTGAATTTCATCCCTCTGAATTGAAGCCTCTTTAAGTGACTTTTCCTAAGAAGGTGTGACTCTTTTTTGTGTCCTCTGGCACCGATCTTTCTGGTTAACACAATGTGTGGAAGACCAGGGTAGGATGGATAATCACACTGTGACTCAGCTTCCCCCCCTTATACAACAAGAGTAAAACTGACTGGCCTTTGTGAAGAGTTTTAGGCCTAGTGAAGAAAAGGAGCTGTTAAGTACCAAAGTGTTAATTATTATTATGGTCAGGCAGTAACAGCATGTTTAATTGGGAGATATGGAAACAGGTATGCCACTAATTGGTTTACAGTATATTTGGCTGAGGTCTGATGGTTATAATGCAGACAATCCATCATTATTGTAAGCAGCATGAAGTTTTGCTCAACCTCAATTACTCTAAGTCTCCCTTTGTCATCTTGTGCTAATATCCCAAGACGTGTCACCAGTGAGCATCTGAGTGAAATTGTGGAACAAATCTGTAAATCTCCTTCTGAAATGCCCTGCCAAAAAAATACAATAAAGTCTTCCACGTCAGGAAGGAAACATTAAAAACGTTAATTAAGAAGTAAACTCTTCTGAAAATCAAATGGGAATGAGTGAGAGCAGGCAAATTGGGACTGACTAGAATTCTGGTGGAAGAGCCTTTATTTCTCTCCAGTCTTTAAGAGCATCACTGCTTGCATTCATCCATAAAAGCTCAGGCCTGGTCCCATGGCTCAGCCTGTGGCAATTGCTCAGCAGCTCCCACACACTGGCACTTCAGGGTGTGGTGATCTGCTTTGGCCACCACATATGACAACACTCTGGAAAAGAGATCTAGTGATAGAGAGAGCACAGCTCTTGAGGGAGGAACTCCTGATCTTTCATGAGCAGCTAGAGCAGAAAGGTTTTCTCTACTCTAAACCACATGGGGGGAAGTCTTCTCTTCTCCTCTTGCTGTCATTTTATTTCCCAGAGCGTGTCCCTGTCCCCATCAGCACTTATGTGAGCACATCTTGGCTGTGCCTTGTGATTTATCCGAACATCAGCAGCTGCTTTAAGTGATGACACAGTGAAGCAAAGGCAGAGGAGGGAATGGAGAGGTTGAAATATAACTTCCACCCACTCCTGTGCTGTGAAATCAAGCACGGGGGCTATGCCCAGCACCTCCAGTGCACTTACATCAGTCACTGAGAAAGGGAAAAAGAGACCATCTCAGAGCCTGCTCAGACATTTGGGACCGCTCCATTATGCAAATTAAAATATTTCCCCTAGAAGAACTATATGCACACATGTATGAACTGCTCCTTCACTTTTCACATTTGCTTCCAGCTCCTGAGCAGTGTTGTTTAATACATTAGAAGGTTTTAGAGGTTTCAGCTGCTGGGAAGCGCGGGAGAGGAAGGGATCAGCTGTGTGCGAGTGCAAAAGTTGGAATAAGTCCTCTCGGAGCGAGTGTGTGTGAGAGGGGGGAGGCGGGAACCAATCGCTCCCGGCACACGCGGGGGTCCTGGCGGGGCTGCGGGAGGAGCGGTGCAGGAGGGGAGCAGGGAGAGAGCGAGCGGCAGCTTCCAGAGAACAGCCGGGAGAAGGCACAGCCGGGATTTGCTCCTCTCTCTCTCTGACTTCAATTCAGCTCCTCCCCCGTGTGGTTGTGGCTTTCCCTTCCATCAAAAGCCCGATCAGGAACGCCAGTTTTAGGGGGGGTGGGGTGGGGAAAAAGAAAAAAAAAAAAGGAGGAAAAAAAAAAAAAAAAAAACGACAGAAAATAAAAGGAAAAAAGTGCAAAAGAAGGAAAAGAAAATAAGGAAGAAAAAAAAAAAAAAAAAAAAAAAAACAAAAGGAGAGAGAAAGCACTCTCCCTCTCCTCAGCTGCATCAAATACAGCAGCCTGAAACTTTATGGAGTTCTCGCAGTGTTTTCCCCGCGGTGGGTAGATCGGCAGCACCCCGCTCGCTCCTTCCTGCTTTCTCCCTCTCACTCATCAGCAGTCAGCAGCGATGGAAAAAGTTGCTGGCTGGTACCCAGCCTGGCACGTTGCTCTCCTGTACTGGACATGGCTTTTCCTCTTCACTTTTGGCTTTACCGGCGCAGAAATAACTTGCAGATCCTGCCATTCCCAGGTGAAGCCGCAGCAGCAGCATCCGCAGCAGGGATTACCGATGCATTTGAAGACCGACAGGGGAGAAGAAGAACAGTGGAGGATCCCGGGGGAGCAGGGAGGTGAGAGAGGGCAAGGGGCCGGGATGGATACGGAAGATGCCGAGCTTCAAGCACCCTTCGACCCTGCTGTGGAGGGGACCAAATTCAGCGGCTGGGAGACCCGCAGCTGGGCGAGCGACCCGGAGAAAGAGCTCGGGGACGGCCGGCCCGAAGCAGCGGCAGCTCCTACCGGGGAGTACCTTCAGCGGGGTCACTGGGGTGGCCGGCGGAACTCGACCCGGCGGCGGCGGGGCCGCAGCCCTCGGGGCACGGCGGGGCCGGGCGGTGCCGCGGGGCGGGAGCCGGGGGGCTCCGGCGCCGCCCGCTTCGGGCTGGAGGAGCTGCGGCTGGGCAGCACCACCTTCGCCCTCACCGGCGACTCGGCGCACAACCAAGCCATGGTTCACTGGTCGGGCCAAAACAGCAGCGTGAGTACGGCCGTCGTGGGGGCTCGGCGGGGTGGGGGCGGCGGGTTTGCATTTTTCGTTTCCTTTTTTTTTTTTTTTTTTTTTTTTTCTTTTTTCCCTGGTTTTCCTTCCTCCTTTTTTCTTTCTTTTTTTCTTTTTTCTTTTTTTCTTTTTTTCTTTTCCTTGGGGGTGGGGTGGGAGAGAAATGCGGGTTGTTTTTTTTTTTTTTTTTCCTTCTTCGAGTGGGGATTTCGTTCCCGGGAGCCGCGGATTGGCTTCGCTTAGCAGTGTGCAGTGGGGCAGAAGTGCCTCTAAAAGACCATTCTTCTGGAGCAAAAAAAAACTTTCCGCCGCCCGCCCGCTGAGCACAGCCCATTCCAACTCCTTCTCCATCACCCTGCAGGCAGAGAGGGGGAACGACCACCACCCGCGGCGGGGAGGGGCGGGGAGGGGACGGTCCGAGAGGTCCCGTCCCCCACACTCTGGCTGCCCCAGGGTAACCCCGCCGGCAGCAGGGGATGCTGAGCTGTGAGCAAGGCCTGGGAAAGCTCCAGGGCTACTGCTACTGCTCCTCCATTGCTGGGACCCACGTCAGCCCAGGGTTTAGCCCCATGGGATGTTGTCTCTGAGGTGCCTCTGTGCAGGGTACAAAGGTACTTTCTTGCCTCTTGTCATGAAGGTGTTAAAATGAGACAGCTCTGATCTCTTCCCCATAACCTGGACTTTTCTCATGAATAGCAACAGAATGGCTCTGACAGGAGCCAAGTAGAATGAAATCAGCCAGAGAGATAGGTGACAGGTTTCCAGTCTAGAGTAATAGTTGTGGCATCAAAGTTGTCAAGTTAACTCGTATCCCTCCAGCCTGTGCTGCAGAGGTAGCCCCGAGCCAGGAGCCTGCTGGTAGCTCTGCTCTGGGGCTAACAGGAGTGAGGGTCTGAGTGCCCCAGTGAGCAGAATGCTAACAGGAGACAAAGGGATACCAGCGTGATTTGGTGTTTGCCCATACAACTCATGGGGTAAAGGGCAACTTGGGCTCCTCTGCTCTCAGCCAGATTTTTGTCTGCTTGGTACAAATCCTTGGCCTCCTTCTCAGCTTTAAGCATAAGGAACCTGGTGATGTTTTGAAATTAGGGTCAGATCATTATGAACTCCTTTGGTATGGATACTATTAAAATATATCCCAGGCACTCCATTTAGAATTAACATGAATGTTGTAAGCCCCATGCTGTGGGGTTCCGATCTAGTTAATTGAGACAAGGTATTATTGGCTCATCAGCATTTTTTTTCCTTTTTTAATTAATTAATTGACAGGGGGATACCTGTCATCTCCATTTTGAAGGACCTTCCCTTTTCTTCCCAACTCAGCTAGCCTCTCTCACATAGTCGTGGTAACAGAAGTTGCTGGGGAGGAACTCCAGTCTTTTCATACTGATTGAATTGAGTCTGACACTGGTTTGAAGAGAGCTATTTGCTAAGAAAAAGCTTCTGATATAAAAAGTCACCCAGCAAGCATCAGTTTTCCTCTTCTTTTCACACAAAGATGTTTCATCTCTATATAGATCAATACATTAGTATTAAAAGTAGCAGTTTTTATTGTACTGTCTTAGACATATACATATGTATAGTTCTTTCTGCCCTCTGTGGTAGTATGGACTGTTAATGCTTTGGTCTGATTTACCTGCTGAGTGTCTCTGTAAAACTGCTTGCAGGGAGCTGTGGGGAAATGTTTTGCTGCTGTCCTGCCCAAATTGCCTTGAGTGGTGTTGTGTTGGGGAGATCATGCTCCCACCTTGCTGCTGTGTACTCTGACAATACTGTGCTATTCATGCTGTGGTAACATCCTTCACAATGCTAAATGAAGCTGGGCTTCTCAGGAGCTGGATGCACCAGCAAGCTCATCCAGGCTCATTTGAAGCAGTGGTGTTGGTTCAGTAGGAGCTCAACACGGCACTGACCCAAAGGCTCTGCACAGAGCTTTTGGACACTCAGCTGTGAAGGAGCTGGGATTGGGAGGGGATTAGGATGAAGTGATTCCCAGAGTGTGCAGTGTGTGTAACCCTGCCTGCACAGAGTGGCAGGGGATCCCATGGTGCTGTGTGCACGGTGCTGTGTGACCCTGGTGTCCTGGCGTCACTCCAGCAGCAGTGGCTGCCAGATTTCTCCCTGTTTTCCCACTGTGCCAGGTGGATGCAACACACCTCCTCTCATTTTCATTCTGATATGCTCCGTGAGCGCTGCTGTTAAACAGCTTGTGCCTTTTGCCCAGGCAGAGGGAGGCTATGGAGATGGTCATAGTTTGTAGCATCTGTGTAAGTAAAGGAAAAAGCCAAAACAAAACCCTAAAAATCTGACCTCCCTTTAGATGGGAAAGCTGTAAAATAAAAGCACTGTCATCATTAAGGTTTGTTTTAATTGTAATGTACCTGATTCTGCCAACCTCTGTTTCCATGTATCCTTATTTTGGTAGTGGTACGATTGCAATGCTTCTGATGGAGGGGAAGGGACCTCTGGGAGGACTCCTGGTAGCTGTAAGGAACAGTGTTTGCAGATTCTCTGTGTCTGGGCAATGATTTCACATTGTGTGTGTGTATTGTTCTGTTCAGATGCTGGGTTGTGCTTAGCCACAGGCACAACAAGAGTAATAAGTAGTGGTATCAGTCATTCAGATATAAGTACACCAACATAAACAGTCTTACAAGGGGGATCCTGTGGGGCCCATCAATGATTCTGGGTACTCCTCAGACAGCTTACCCTGCAGCACAGAATCCATATTACACTTGACAGCAGCAACAGGATCAGCTGTGCAGCCTTGTGGGGAAAGTATATGTCCACACAGCCATATCCACACAGACCTGTGGCAAGAACCCAGGTCACATCTACAGGGATGTGCTTTACATACGTCCTGCTTATTGTGGCTTCCCCCCAGTAGTGTCAGTCCATGCTCTACAGAGAAGAGCACAGGCATAGGGAAGCTGGATTGTCAGATGACTGATGAGGATGAAACCAGGAGTGTATCCAGTGTTGCGTGAAAATGCAGATGGTCCTGAGGCTCTCTCTGACTGCTGTGGAGGTGTGCGAGGCCACGCAGGCCATCTGGCATGGTCTGGCATCTACACAATCCAGAGCTCTTTCTGTCTGCAACACAGAGAGGAGTGGCTGCAGCTAAATTGGGTGCTGGAAATGGTCTCTGGCTTATACCAAGTCCCAGACTGTCTGGGAATGATCCAAGAAGGTGTTAACTGGCCCATGTTTGCACCATTGCTTTGTTTCTTTGCACTGATATATGTGGAGTCTTTCTACTGGCCTCCATGAAAGTTGAAGTATTAGATCCTCTCAGCTAAATCTCTTCCTTAAACCCTGGCTACAAGACATACAAGTGAGATCTCCTGGCTATTTTGCACCTCTGGGGAATTTCAACAACAGTGTGGAAATTGGCAGGTTTCCTAGCCTGCAGAAGTATCAGACATGCTTCCTGATGTGGTATATGCAAACACTGTAGATTTGAATTCCCCATAGCTCCCTCAATGCTATGCTACAGAGTAGGAGAAAACAGGCAGCAGAGATTTGTGCATAGAGAGATGAGATCTGATTTTAATGGAGAGAAGCAACTCTCAAGGAAATATCCAGTATGAATATTTGGGATAGAGATGCTTACAGTTTTTGAGAAACCAAGGCTGCCTAGGTTTTTCAGTCTATTTATAAGGCAACCCACTGTTGCCTTGCTCTGGGCAGAGTCTGATGTCCTGGGCTGGACGCTGGTGTAGATCTCAAACTGTTTGGCAAAGAATATGAACAGGTGCCCAGCTCATGGATTGACTTTTACATGGTCACCCAGCACTTACATCTTCTGTAGCCTGGGATATCTGGTCCAAACTTCTGTGATTTATGTTGCTGAAGGGATTTAGCTGAGCTTCTCTTGAGTCTTCCAAGCTGAAGATCCTCAGCAGAATGATGGAGATGAAATCTGGACCAGATGCAAAGTAACCTGGCCAGATAATTTTTTATATTTCATCCACAGTAGAAAATCAATATGACTGATGGGTCCAGTGCAGTATGAAGCCTGCAAGGTCATCATCGCTGTTGTCGTGTGGCTACACTAGACAACAAGGGAAGAGATAAGACTCTTATAGGAGAGCTTTTAAACAAGCTGAGACTCTTCATTAGGTATTACTTGCATGTTTTTATTTGATGCTGCTGATAACACAATCTGAGCTCAGATAAGACAGAATAACAATATACCTATATATTTCAAATGCGCTTTATTTCTTCCTACGTAAAATAATAGTGGATAATCTGTGGTTAGGTTTTCATTTGGAGAGTTCAAACCTATTTTATACATTAAGAACTTAAGGAGAGGTTTGAGGCTGTAGCGGGTGCTATATGCTACCTGAAACTCATCAAAAAGCATCATAAAAAAAATGGAGTTTCCTTCCTTCCTATTGCTCTCCTCTATTCAGGATAGTTGTTTCTTACGCTTTTTGGAAGCTTCTGTCTGATTTCTGATCTAATATTGCCATTGGGAAATTTATTTATCTATTTATCTATTTATTTATTGGTTTGTCTATATGCCTTTTAATTAAAGTTGTTTTCCCTACTTGGCACTTACACCTCCCTGGAATTATTTTACAGGCAGTGCTCGTATTCCCTTTCAACCTCTGGTTTGCTAAATCAAGCAAGCACTGCTCTTTCTGTATCTGCTTGTAAGACAGATTGTGGAAAATGAACTGTGAATTTCTAGGAGTTGGGTTCCCAAGAGCTTGAATTTGAATCAGGCGCTTGCTTTTGATGAACAGAATTCCATGTGGATGATAATGAATGTATTCACTTTTAACACTGAGACAGCAAAGGACAGTAGAGGCATGGCAAAAGTGTCTGAAATTGCCAGTGTTATTCTGCTTTGACCAGAGTGAAGAATCAATCAAAATGTCACTTCTCACTCTGTGATGCCTTTGCTCAGATGCTGCATTCATGCGACTGGCTGTAGTTAGTACTCTCTGTCCTTCCTTCTGGCAGAGCTGTGGCTCCAGTGTGATATTTTCAGAGGTGGGTAAAGAACTGCCAGCATCGTTCCATTGGTGACAGTGCAATAGTCCACTGCTCCCTTCCTCCCACCGTGGTCGCATTACTATAAAAAAGGGGTTTTAAGGAGATGAATGTGAATGTGGCACTCAGAGTGGTGAGACCCATGGTGAGGAATGACCCTGTTGTCAGTTGCTTTGCATTTAGATTGGTTCCTGAGGTGTGGGAAAGAGGTCCCCCAAAAAGATTCATCTTAAGTTGGATGCTTGCATTAAAATGCTTCAGTACAGTGTAAAATGTCTTGCTTATATATTGCAATAATATATTATGGTATTAATAGAATAATGCACCAGATGCCGAGAGGGTTTCAGCCTAATCTCTTGCTGAAGCTAATGAGACTGTATTTAGGAAAGGATGAACAAAAGTGAGAAAACAAAACTGGGATTTAAACTGGAAATAATCAGGTCAAATTAAAGTATTACTGAAAGTATCGTGCTTCAAATTGTGCTACTCTGCCGATCGTAAAATACTTGATATCCGTTCTTTATATGAATCTTCCTTTAAGAAGAGGAACAATAGCAACAACAAAGAAAAAATGCTGGAAAATTTCAATGTAACTTTGAATTAGGACCTTATTTTTTAATATATTTTTTTTTTCCTTTTAAAATTGGGAAAAAATAATCTAATACCCATAATGTTTCTTTCTTCTTTGTTGCATTCCATCTGTGGGTATACTTCTTGACTATACAAAATGTAAGCTTTTCATATGCAGAATCTGAAATAGGATAGGTGGGAAATTATTAAGAACAGGCATGCATTGAGAGAAAGAAGTGAGTGAAAGAGAATCCTTGAGAATGAGAAGAAAGGCTTCTCATTGTGTGAAGCTGGCTTCTGTGAAAGTGTCTGAGAGATGGAGAGGAGCTTCCACTCAGACTGACAAGTGGGATATGCAAATCCCATCAGGAGAGGAGATTAAGGAGAATTATGGAAGAGCTCTGACAGTTGCAGCTAGCATTCCCGCAATATCAAGAGGCTATAAACTATATAAAGCAATGAGGTTATAGTTTTCAATTTTTCTAATGCTATACTTTATAATAGAAAAGGATTTTCTCCCCTTCCTCCTGTCTTCAAATAAGTGTTTTTTATTTCTCTGACCTGGAAATCACGGCGAGGTCTGTCCAAAGGGAGAAGCAACGGTGCCAGAAGTCAGCAGCTCGTTCTGGAGAGGGTGTGGAGCTTTCTGACCCATTCTGCTGTGGTACAGCTGCACATATGGAGGGCTCCAAGATTAGCACTGGCCTTGGGCAGTTTTGCCTCCACTGACCGTTCTTGCTACACCAATGCAAGAGTTGTGTGCAGAGCTCCAGTGAGATATGTGAAGTGCCATTTGAGATGCTCTAGCCTCATTGCTACTACACATTACAAGTGTCCAGTGGGCCTTGCATCTTCTCCAATGCCCAGGTCTGGCAGTGGTAGAGCATCTCAAACTATAATATTTACCTCTATTCTGACAACAGATATTTTCTTAAAATCTGCTCATGCTGAATCTTGATCACTTAGATTCAGGTTTTCATTTCATAGGAGGAGAAAGACAATCAGACTGACACAACACACTGCCTTCTGTCTTTTTTTTCATATCTGGTCAGCAAACCAAAAAATCAATGGCTCCCAGAGCTCTAATTGACATTTCTGTGTTAAATTAAAATGTGCCTTGATTCCAATTCAAATGGCAGCATTGGGTGATAGACTAATTATTTTGGAATTTGCAGCGCATATAAAAGTTGATGCAGTAAAATGATTTTTGTGCCATTTGCATTTTTTTTAGCTCTCCGTCTTAAGTCAAACAACAGTTAATGCGCGAGCCCTTAATCTCTAATTCTTAGTGCTGGTAACACAATAAGACTTTTACTTAGTACTGCCCTTTCTCTCCTTGGGGAGCATAAAAGAAAAGTACTTTGAGAAGGAACAGGATATTTTAGGATATGTCCTAAAATGTAATTCCTTTCTTTCAGAGGCTCTACAAGAACTTTAACCTCATGTCATATCTCTAAATAGAGGAGTGATGTTGTCCTATGGTAGTGCGCTAGGACTCAAAGCTGATTCTAGGACTCGAGACTGAGGAAAGAATGGAGAATTAGGTGAGCAGGGAGAAGGAGGGGGATAAGTAGACCTATTTCTGCTACTATGGATGGATGTCAGTGCTCCAAACCCAGCTCTGTGAGCAGCTTGTGCTGGGGCAGGGTCTTTCTTCATGTGCTGAGGTGAGGTGCACTGCTACACCAGTGTAAGGCTGGTGTTTGGAGAGAGCATTCATCAAAGTGGTTTATAGACTGCTACCAGGAATATGTGTCTAATACCATCTGTATCATTTCTTGGTGCCCTTCATAGCTCAAGAGCTCATCTGCAGTCTTCCATGCTTTGTGTGGATATATTAAATCAAAAGATAAACAAAAAGATGGAAGGAGATGATTTTCAGTGGTCATTTCAAAGCAAACATTTTCCCAAGACAGGAGAAGTCTGAGCTTTTTGGGTGGAGAGCGAACAGCTGTACATGGGAAAGAAGCTCATTGATCCCTTACGGCACTGGGTCTCAACTCAGTGCTGCTGCTCACATCTTACTTGTATTATGTCACCTCAGCTAGTGATTACTGAAAGCCGACAGTGCCATGAGCTCTTGCAGAACATTTACATTCAGCCCTTCAGCAGGAAGGGAAAGGGAATTTAGAAAATCTCAGGCTATTTAGATAACTCAACAGAGATATCCCATTTCTTTCCCCAAATATTTCTCTTCCACCCACTTTCTCACCTCCCCCGCCACATTTAAGGTTAAGAAAATAATTTGAGAGACATATTTTATATAACAAATTTCCTCATAAATTGTTCCTGTTCAATATGAGGTATTTTCAGGTGCGTTTTTAAAAACACTTTTTTTTTGGGGGGGGGGGGGGGGGGGGGGGGGAGGGGGGGGGGGTGAAATATTCACAAAGTTCTGGATTCAGAAAATGGTTGAAATTCCACAGTAATGTGGGACTGGACCCCATTTAATCACTTAGAATCAACTTTGTGTGGAGAATTTGTATTTTGCATCCAAAGTGCATTTTTAGCAGCTGAAAGAGGTCATATGGTCCCTGTATGTTTGTGAGACTGGATCAGTATAAACCTTCAGGAACAGTTTCACCATCCGCTGCCCTCACTGAGAGTGTTGCCAATACATCTCACAGAACTGTTTCTGCAAACAGACCAAACAGAAGTGAATTCTGGGGAATCTTCAAATTAATATTCATGGCCTTGATTTCTGAAGAATTTACCTATGTGTAAGTGTGAATACTTATTGTGAAAATCAAGCTTTATGTGCCAGACAACACGAACTGAAAAGTTAATTTGCTTTCTGTAGAGTTGTACTACATGTTTCCCAGAAAAAAATGACTTTTCTGTAGAGAAAAGATGAAAAGCTTTAAATTAATTGTTATTGGGGGGGAAAAAATCAAATTATGGGAATCTGTAAATCCAAGTTAGAGCTTACCTTCTTTATATGAAATGATAGATTTTTTTTTTTTAATGGGAGAGGCTAAGTAGGTAAATAAAGATACATCAACAAAACAGCAGATGCATTAACCTTAATACCAGAACACACTAATCTGTGGTGAAATGTCACTGATCAGAGGGTAATTATTTCCTGAGTGTTTTTGTGGGGTGAGGATGACACCTTGCACTGAACCTCCTCTGATTCATTTGTGTGTGTTTCCTCATCCCTTTAAACTCATTAAGGGGGACAGAGCCTGGGCTGAAGAATATAGATCTGAATTTAGCTGGTAATCTAGAATACAGATGAGCTGCTGAAGTTCAGTAATAACTGCTTAGAGGAGATTTAGATTGTAAGATGAGAAAATATTTTTTTACCACAAAGACAGTGAGACACTGGCATAGGGTGACCAGAGAGATGGTGGTGGTGGTGTTCTGTCCTTAGAGACACCAAGGTCAGGCTAGATGGAGCTCTGAGCAACCTGATGGAGCTGTAGGTGTCCCTGTTCAGTGCAGAAGAGTTGGACCAGATGGACTTTAAGTTCCCTTCCAACTCAAACAATTCAATTACTCTGTGATGATTCTATGATTCTGAAGTTCTGCTTATGCTACTGTAACCCAAAGAAGCCTTGATGCAGATCTACAGTCTTTGTGTTGTTACTGCTGGTTCTCCTTTTATCTTCATTCAAATGACAAAGGACTGTTCAATTGTGCAACTCCTAGAAAACAAAGTCGAACAAAACATTCTCCAGCTCATCTTTTGTATGTAAAACTCTCACCTTCCATTTTATTTTCAATTTTCTCTAAGTTGACTTTTAGCCTTTCTTTTTTCTTCAGAAACCTTGAGAAACTGCTTATCCTTTCCCGAGTAGCTTATATTAAAGTCACTCAGTGGAATAAATGCAGTTGATTCCAAGTGTCTCTAACCACAGGCTGTGCCGATGGCTTTGAGCCTGGTGGAATGGAGGGAGTCAGAACACAGATATCTATGGCAGTTGCAGCACTCGGCCCAGCTCTGCGTTAAAGTGCTGTGGGCTGGAGTCCAGCTGCCTTTTCCTCCTCCACAAAAACTCGAGGTTCTGAAATCCCTGTTATTTTCATCACACTGCAGGCTGGCATCTACTGGAGAGGCTCAGCAGCTCCTGTGCCTTCCTCTCCTATAGGAACATGAGCTCTTCATTTTCCTCCCTGTCAGCCCCAACATGTTCCATCCTCTTCCTCCCACCCACCCCCAGCCCTGCCACTTGGTGCTGTTGCCTGGCGACCTGCCTGCAATGGACAGCTTGAAGGAAAGCGATGATTAAACAACCTGAACTGCCATCTGAGAGCGGTGATCGTTATTGTAATGTGACAAGTGGTGACAGCTGGGACAGCAATGCGTTCAGTGTGCAGTTCCTTATAAAAAGTATCGACAAAAATAAACAGATGATGGAAGTGCTACACACACCTGTGTGTGTAGGTGTGCAAGTGCCGGTGCTTCCCCTTGATGTAGAAGGCCCAGGAAAGGCATGTGCTTCTTTTTAAACAAAAAAGTGAGCATCACCCCAATAACTGTCATGACTAACAGGGCAGCTCACAAGCCAACGCAGCTTGCACTGATATTGTCAAACATCTCTGCTATTCTGAGGTAGAAATTAAATGGGATGCTGCTGTAAGGAAGGAGTGGTTGTGCACAGCATTGTTGCCCTCTGAGCAGCTGCAGAGAGCCATCAGCCCCATGCTGACTGCCAGCTGGAATATCCTATGTGCAGACAGCAGTGCATTGAAGCTGGGAACAGCATGTAGTGGTCTTGCTGTGTCCACCTGCCATGTCTCCTCCTGCCTTCCTGATGGATGAGATTAGGATAGGCTCAAAAGTGAGCTCAGCACGGAAAGGAGATGGTTGTGGCTGTAGGACCACAGAGGTCAGTTTTGGGATTGTGCATTACATCTTCCAGTGTCAGCTGGGATGATCCTGCCTCCTTAGCATTCCTTAAAATCCAGGTGATGCTGAATGTTAAGATCTTACTTAGCTTTGTTGTAGTTTCAGAGAAAATCCAAGATTTCACCTACTGACTTGTCCCATACTCTGTGTTGTCTCTCTGTCAGTGTTGCCTGTAATTTTACAGCCTGTTAGTGAAGACATCTCTGGTTGACAAAGAAAATAGTGTTCTCTTTAATTTATATAATCTGACAGCGTTTTCTGGTATAGATAGATGAAAGGTGTTATAAAATTGTGTTGTCAAGGCTGGTGAGCAGGGTCTGCTAGGTTTGCCTAGAGGACCAATTTCACATTCAAATGCCACCACTTTTTGGAGAAACAGTCTGCAAGCATTCATGCAAAAGGATATTGAAAAGATGACCACATGTACCCTAAGGAGTGGGTAAACCAGGACACCAAGAAGAAGGAAATGATGAGTGCTAGTTGGGAAACTTTAAAAAGCTCCTCTCATGAACTTAGAGAATGAATGAAAATACTTTTGGGGGATAGGAACAAGCCAGATCTGCAACTACTTAATAGGAGAGCTCTGTTGATTTAGTCAGTAAAGTTTTTGTAAGAGCCAGGTTTCTGCAATCTCTTCATTTTGCTTATTTTTCATTATCCTGTACTAGAAAACTTCCCTAGAATTTATATTGTTCTCTTCTTTCCCCAGCTTCCTTTGACTTTGGTTCTTTTAATGCAGCTAAGTATTAACTGGGGTTGCCCTGAACCAGAATTACAACACTGAAATAGCTTAGGAGCTGCTGGACAGGACCTTGGGACCACAGCTGAAATCTGAAAAAGATCAGCATCTGCACACCACAGAGACGTGGGATAGTTTTGCTATCATTTGTCTGAAGCCCTGAAGTAGTGGATTGATTCCCTTCCCTTGTATAGCTGTCTTTGTCACCATGGTGTCACTATCCAGGATCCACTGTACTATTAATCCTTGTGTCTCTGATTTTCCTGTGCACACATTATATAGATACTCACAAACTTCAGTGGAGCAAGTATTTGTGTTGATCATTTATTGGAGTTATGTGTGGATTTGAAGAGAAGAAATGAATGTTCCTGGTGCTGCCTGCTCACTTCTCAGTCTTCCCTTTGCTTCAACCCACAGTATAACTGATAGCATTGTTTCTGTTCTCCTGTCCTGCCCGGGCACTGGTATCTCTCAGCCTTTCTCAGGGAAATGGCACTGCCTTGACAAGTCAATTACATTTGCATTTTTGCTACAAAGAATAGCAGTGGGAGCGAGGTTCAGCTTCAGTGCAGGTAAACATTACTATTCTCTGAAAATGGATTCATCTAAAGGTATTCTTAAGTTTCTTTGAATTTTTTTAAGTGATGTTGGGTGTAGTAGTAACTATTTCCAGGAAATGTTTTTGCTCTGAACTACCTGCCTGTGCTCTGATGGCAGCACAGGTTTTCTTCAGTGCTATTCAAGTTCTTAAGGCAGATCCATAAATGAGACACTTGAGAGATGACTTTAAAGGAAGACAAGAAAACAAACCCCAAACTACTTTACAAATGTCCTTCCTAAAAGATTTGGAAAATCACCTGTGCTCCTGTTAAGCTGAAAGAAAAAACAACATGCATACACATACACAAAAAGAAGAGAATTTCATGTCAGCTATGTTGCACAGTCTTTTCCATATCTTCATTACGTCTGGCACCATCTCAGAATAAAACTGAGGATGAATGTTGAGTGTGTATCTGTGCTCCTTTTCTACTTGTTTATATTGAGATTCACTCAGATGAAGGCAAGAGTTCCTTTGTGGCAAGCAGGAGAATCCATCTCTGTTCCTTTGTAATGCTGAATTATTGAAATACCAAGTAGGAGTCCTTTCTGAGCAATCTGGTGTTTAACAAGGTGGACTTTGGTGAGTAACAAACCTTTGTGAGCAACTGGAAGAGAGAGAGATGCCTTGAGAAATCTTATGAGGAGCAGAGAATATAGTACAAAGGAAATAGCATTTCACTATGAAATGTTACTTAGGAAACCTGTATTTAATCTTCTATGGAGAGAGTTTTTGTTTAAATAAGAACGTACTATATCATTAAACAGATGGAGTTCTTTGCTGGAGAGAGTTCAGAGAAAAAAGAGAGAAGTCTGTAAATGTGGTCCTTATATTGCAGGATTGCAGAATCACAGGAGGGATCTTTGGAGATCATTGAGTACAACCCTCTGCTAAAGCAGGTTCCCTAAAGTAGGTTATACAGGACATTGTCCAGGTGGATTTTGAGTATCTGTGCAGGAGAATCTACAGCCTCACTGGGCAGACTGTTCCTGTGCCCTCATGTTTGTATGAAACTTCCTGTATTCCAATTTGTGCCCATAGCCCCTTGTTCTGTTGCTGGGCACCATCAAAAAGAGTCTGGCCCTATCCACTTGACTCCTGTCTAGTAGATATATATAGGCATTGATAAGATTCCTCCTCAACTCTTCTCCAGGCTGAACAGTTCCAGGTCTCTCAGCCTTTCCTCATATGGGAGATGCTCCAGGCCCCACATCATCTTTGTGGTCTTCTGCTGGAGACTCTAGAAGTTTCCTGTCTTTTTTGGACTGGAGCTCAGGCCTAAACACAGAACTGAAATTGTATGATGAATGTCTGTACTTGTAATGATGTAAATTAGCCTTTAATCTATTAGTAAATTTCTCCTTCTAATAAACTACTCAGATGATCCAGAAATACAAATAATGCAGTAGCAGCTTCCAGAAGATGAAAATACTTCATAGTAGAAACAATCAGTATAATAAACAATGGAAAATGAATGCAGTAGCCTCAGTCCATCATAATAAGATATCTTGTCTGACTTGATGGGTTGTGAGTAAGGCGAATCTTTGGAATCACACTGAATAGGACACTCCCTGTCTGCAGGGATCACCTGAGCTAAGGAGTCAGACAGTGTCCCGGAGGCACAATGCAAAACAATGTATTGAGCTTTCTCACAACTAATCAGCTACTTTGAGGAAAAATTAGGCAATTTTCCAACAATGCTTATTAAGCAACTACTTTAAGGCAAATTTAGGTAATGGATACTATAGGAAAGTGAGTAAAAGTGTTGAGAGGAAAGAGAAGAAGAGAAAGAAGGATAGACAGAGATTTATAGATAAATATAGTCCTGTATCCATCACTGTCTTGAGTCTGGAGTCTTGATCTATGTGTGGTGGGTCGACAAAGATAAATGTACAAATTCACCATTATACAGTCAAGTTGGTCTGAGACTGCCCTTTGGGGTGGCAACCCACTTCTGTCAAGAAGATTTGGAGTCTTAGATGAGAGTCTTTGGTGATCGCACCCCCTCTTCCCCCCTCTCCCCCCTCTTTTCTGATGTCTGTCAGCTGTGAGGAGCCATGAGAGGAGGTGAAGATAAATGGTCTATCACCTCCAGAGATGATGTTCTGTAGACCTTACAGCAAGCTCTATTCTTTCATTCTCAGACGGTCATTAAGGTTGGCTGTTGAGTCAATGAGTTGCTTGCACGGTCATTATATACGGCTCTGTATAAGGCACAGACATAAGAACAAAAGAAGACAGGCAGATGATGTACCTTTTAAAACATTCGCTTTCTGTGTTGAATTTACAAAGGACAGATGATGTTAGTAAAGCAAAACCACCACTGAAACACATATGACATTAAACAACAGCATTAGAGCTACTTGGGGAAAGAATGTTGACTGAAGAATTTTCCAGATAACTTCTCGAGGATATGCAATCTTTAAGTGACATTTGCAACAGTAAAATATCTACAGAATTGTGTGCATTATGATAGTGCCAAAAACTGTAGTGAGAAATGTTCCCAGTTGACTTGTGTTTTGGCACTAAGATTATGACAAGATATTAATGCTATGTCATAGACGCACCATTTATACTGAGTCTATCACATGGAGCTTATGGCTTGGGAAGTGTAAAAGTTCATTGCTTCTCTTGCCTCTTCAACCTTCCATTCCAGGACATGAGAACATATATTCTCTCCTCCTCTTAGGGAGATTTTCTTTCTGGCTATCTTCTTTTTGGCCACATGGTAGATGTCTCTAAAGAATTTTTGCTGGTAGTACAAAGTTCTCTGGGCAGTGGGGCTATGGCATCCAGATGAGTAGGCATGTAGTCTCAAAGGCAGTACAATATTTTCTTTTCTGCACCAGTTACTGCAAGGATTTCATCACTGAAACTGCTAGAGTGGCAGGAAACTCATCTGTACATTTCTTTCACTTCTAAATACATTTTATTTAATGTTGAATATTCTGACATTATCAAAAGGAATTGTTTTGATGCTAATGTTTGTCAGCTAAAAAAATACTTATTGCTATTCACTGCCATGGGAATTTTCATTGTAGCAGCTTTCTTCCATGTTTGGGACAGACACCAAACATCACTCTGTCTGAATCCCTCACAGGTTCTCACTGGCTGTTATACAGTTAGAGTGAAGATAACTCAAATAGCATTATATCTTCTTTGATATAATTCTTGGAACAGACTCAGCTTTACTAATGATAGCTATATGGAAGGTTGGAAATGTAGCACCTCAGCCATTTCTTAACTAGCTGAAAGCTCAAGTGAAGAATAGGTAGCAAGTGGAACATCTGAAAACCCGGAGATGTTTTTCACTCTTCTGACCCCTTTCAGTTCCAAGCAGACTGACAGACAAGATCCTAAGGAATGTAGCTTGTAGCCAGGCAGGAGCTGTCCTAAAGGTGCTTATCAATGTCATTATCTTTCCATACAGAATTGAGAGATGTCATCTCTCTGATAAGTGCCAGTCCTCTACAGTATTTCTTTTAAAGCACTGAAATGCTGTAAAGTCAAATTATCTGACTCCTCTCAAAGACCAGCAGCGTCACAGCTGTGATGAGGGAGACAGAAATGGTTACAAGGAATGCATTGGATGGATGTACATAAAAGTCATGTAACAGTTGTGCAGGAGATAAATTAGATAACTGGTTCTTCCTTAAACGTGAGAGGAGAAAACAAAAATTAGGAATATAAGGCTTACAAACATTGATATGTGATCCCTTAATCCAGCCTTGTAAAGTTGGTCATGCATTTGAGGTGCTGTGAGAGGCAGGAGAACACAGGTGTAAGTTGGCCACTGAAGGGCAGGGGATGCAGGTGGCTGTAATCGCCTGCCTTGCCAGGTGGGAGGAATTAGTGATTAAGGAGAAATAACAGATAAGTGTAAGAATGGGAGGAGGAGAGGGTTTATGTTATAAAACCTCATGAAATTGTAACGCACAATGATGAACAGATTTTCTATTAAAGAAGTTGATCTGCTGTTGTTGTTACTAAGCTTAAAAAGCCAAACCTGACTGCAATTAAAGAGTTAAATACTCAAAGCAACTAGGAAAAACACTGAGGTCTGAAGTGAGGAGACATTAGGGAAGGTGTGTGTCCTAAGTAGGTAAGAAGTTTATTTGTTGTGGGAAGGGGTAACTGGAGAATAAGAGAAGACTTGGTAAATTTTGAGTTAAGTTGGGAAAGCAGTGTGCTAAAATGATGCTTGGAAAGCCTAAGGAATTGTGCAGCAAAGTGAAACTGGTGATAGAGTAGAAAAGCATGAAAGTCAGGTTTGTGGGATGATGTCATTTGAGAAGTTCTGTGGGAACTATTAGTTCACAGCCTGAACCAGTGATTGAACACCTGGTGAAGGGGCATTGCCAACCCTGAAAGCACAGGTGCAAGCAGTTCACCCCTGCAAAAAGAAGGGGTGGAGCCAGGGTCCATTTCCCCCTAGCCTCATTTTAGGGCTGGCAGCTGAGAGGGAAGCATCTCTACTTGGGCACTGCTTTCTATGTGAGTTTTAGTGAGCTCTAATCCTCAGAAAGAGGTAAGTTATTCCTTCTTTGTTACCCAGTTGTTACTAATATCTTTCTTTGGTGACCCAAAAACTGGTCAAAGGCAATTGTATCTGTTCCTTGTACACAGGTATAAAATGGGAGAAACAAGACAGAGTCTGTGAACTGGGGTAATGTAATGTGAATTTTAAGAGTGGTTTTAGCTTTGGGATTATCTGAAAAGAGGCTTTAAGGGTGAAAGACCTGTTAGATAGTGAAGATACTGGCATTTTCTTATTTCAGAATGATGAGTCTGAACTTCTGAGGAAGGCTGTAGGTTTTCTGGTAGGGATTTTAAACTTAAAGGATATGGAAGCACAGGGTAATATTTGAGGCAAAAAATTGGAGGAGAGCTAGGTTAAAAGTCAGTAAGTCCAGTTACTCCCTAGTGAGTCCTGTGCTTGTGGAAAAAGTTTGAAAGAAGAAGACTGGCTCTGAGTTTCTGACTTGAGATTGGTAGATACTAATACAGCCGAAATTGCTACTTGAGAGAGTTCCTGTGTGGGGGGAGGGAGGAACATATATGGATTAATGTACTTTTCCTTGTGGTGACATCTTCTGTATATCTAAACAACTTGTTCTCAGTGCCTTAAAATGAAAGTTGTCTCTTAGCCACCACCTGTGGAGGATTGGTGCAAGCCAGTCAGCAGATTATCTGGTGCACCTGGATTGGTGGTGTTTCAACACTGAGAGTCGTAGCTCTAATTTGTGAACAGGGTCCTCTTGTTCACAGATTATTGAATTTAATAATATTGAATAATTATTGAAATTAGTGTGAAGGTTTGGGTTTTTTTTTCAGAAGATGTGTATTCTGCTTTCTTTCCTGAATCTGGGAGAGAATGGCCTTGCTATTTATAGGTCTATAGCTGGAAAACTACTATCCATTGTCAGGAAGGAGTGAAGTCAGGACTACAGGGTTACAAAAGGCTGTAGCCTGGCAACCAGGTTTTTTCTTTTTTTGTGGAAGAACGTTATAAACAAAATCAGAGGCCTTTAGTCCCTCCTGTATCTCTGATAAAAGCTACTATGGACAATAGATTCAGTGGCATTTTTGCCTTTTGAGGATTCAGCCTTAGAAGTGAACTCTCCTGCTGCAATGATTTAATTGAAGCAGAATATTTACAGCCAAGTTGTTACAATAGGTTGTAACCACTCAGTTAATGAGTGGCAAAGTCATGTATGCTCTTGGCTTGCAGCAAACCTGAAGTGACTGTGTTTGCTCTAGCTTGCGCTGAGACCTGTAAATGATTTCCTCCCAAGATGGAGCCCCCATGTGGACAGTTGTGACAGACCAGCAATGTGTGGTAACTTATTTAGTTGTACTGAGTAATGTGAGAGAAGATTAATTTAAATCATCAAATTTTAAAGTTGATGCTTTCATATGTCTGCCCAGAGAAGTTTGCATTAAGATATTGGTTCTTGTTTTTTTTTTTTTTTAAGCTGGTATTGGCAGCCTTTAGCGAAAAGTTTATTGTAAATGGTTTGTATCTTATAAAAGGCATAAAGAGGCAGCTTGCAGCTGATACAAAGCAGCATCTCACCTAAAAGGGACTGGAAATCTCTGCGTCAAAAAAATCGTGGCCCTCTTATCAACAACTGATTCCCTCTGCTTTATCTGAGAGGTGGTTTCTCCCATTCCCATTGACTTCTTTTCTTCCATTCATCTGTGTAACTTCTCTAACTTGTGCAACTGAAATACAGCTTGGCTTGTTTCCCTTGAAGATCTGCCAATAACCACATTAACCCATGAGTATCTTCTTTCTAGCCAGTGTTTTGACAGGAGACCTTCTGTCTTCTTACTGCATATTCCCTTCTGTAAAATAGAATACGCAGACCTCTCGCTACTGTTCATAGTTCTGCTTAGGTTTTCAAACAGGAATTTTGAGGTTAAAAGGTTGTTTCATTATTTGGAATTTCTGACTGACCTCTGTTGTATGAGGTGTGAAAATGGATCTGTGCTTAGATGGACTGCTTTTTTTCCCTTTGTGGATGTTTACTGAGGATTTAGGTTGCTCTGATTTAGTGTAATCTTTTGTAATGTGTTTGTGTGAGTTAAAGGGCAGCAAGCATGGTTACTTTCATTGGTGGATGATAACAGACAGTTGAGAGCTTCCAAGCTGTCCTTCTGCCTACTACAGCAGCACCTCCTGTCTTGGTGCCAAAAGACATCACAAGCTCACATGTAAGAAAAATAATAAATATCTCCCCCTCAGAGGGGAAGGAGATGAAGCTGCCAGTCTAGCATGGTTAAGGCACAGCGGTTGCATGAGCCAAGGTATCATGCTCTCAGAGTATGGCTACTTCAGAAACCTCAGTTGTAATAATAATTTGTTGTCTTGTAGTTGATCTTCTGGAAGAGCATAGCACAGCTCTGTACAACAGCAGGAAGTATTAGCTGCTGTTTCAGCATAAGCTTGTGGGCTGACTTAGAAGCCATTTTCAGAAACAAATTGATTAGGGTTTGTTTATTTTCTGGGCTTTGAGTTTTCAGGCTTTCCACTATTCTTAGCCATTGGAAAGATGAGTATAAACTTGGCTTTAATCATGTTGTGATAAAAGCACTGCCCTGGTGCAAGTGTGAGATGATATTTTGTGGTACCTCTTCATTGAGGTGCCCAGCTTTCTAGTAGTCATCTTTAGAAACTGACTTTCTGAAGATAAGTGCTGAACATTCTCCTGTGTTTTAATCCAACTGGATATATTCTGAACTACTTATATTAATCTCAAGTACTTTTGAGTAGAAAAACATAATACATGTGGAGAAGGTGCTTACTCCCAGGTCAGTCATGCTGCCCTCAAGACAAGAGGGCCAATGGCATTCTGGGATGCATTAAAAAGAGTGTAGCCAGCAGGTCGAGGGAGGTGATCCTCTCCCTCTACTCTGCCCTGGTAAGGCCTCATCTGGAGTACTGCGTCCAGTTCTGGGCTCCCAATACAAAAAAGACAGGGATCTCTTGGAAAGAGTCCAGTGGAGGGCCGCAAAGATGGTGAAGTGCCTGGAGCATCTCTCCTGTGAGGAAAGGCTGAGTGAACTGGGTCTGTTCAGCCTTGAGGGGACCTGATGCAGGTCTATAAATATCTAAGGTGTGTGGGGCAGAATGGCAAGGCCAGACTCTTTTCAGTGGTGAGTGGAGACAGGACAAGGGGAAACGGCTGGAAACTGCAGCATAGGAAGTTCTGCACAAGTGTGCGTAAGAACTTCTTTAGAGTGAGGTGATGGAGCACTGGAACAGGCTGCCCAGGGAGGTGGTGGAGTCTCCTTCTCTGGAGATGTTCAAGACCTGCCTGGATGCCGACCTGTGCGACCTGGTGTAGGGAACCTGCTTTGGCAGGGGGTTGGACTTGATGATCTCTGGAGGTCCCTTCCAACCCCTACAGTTCTGTGATTCTGTGAAATGCTCTAGCAATCTATTATGTGAAGGTGGGATATCAAGAGAATGATGCAGAAGTATTGAATCTTTCAGTTGGTGAATCCGGTGCTGCTAAATAGCAGTTCTCCTGATTGGTGTATAAGCAAAACTCAGATCTGTTCATCTAGCTGCAGCTATCTGCAACCTATCATTGGCACCAATCTGTTCCTTCATACTGAAGGTAAATTATAGTCAGAATGAAATATTTTTCTAATTAAAAAATGTTAATTGATCTCTCTCTACCTTTTCCCCAGTGAATAATGCAATTGAATTATCTTTAGAATTTGCTCAGAGCCTTTGATAACAATGGAGTTATTTGTATACAACCTATTTTTTATTCCACCAAGTCCTATTGTTGTGTTGATTGTGCTTTGAAGTCATAGCAAGCATCCCGCTCCTGCTATTTGCTACTTATTTCAGTCCCAACACACAGCTTCTAAATTCTTGTTAAAGTTGTTTCCGAACAAAAGAGTGAACTCAGACTCTCTCACATGAAATACATGAGGCAGTTATGGTTCCATTCATTTGCTTGTATCTATTTGCTGTATCTAGAGAGCTATTGTTATGCATGGAGAACTGGAAAATAATATCACTAATAAAAAACAATAATTCTCCCAGGGTCTGCTGTCAATAGCAACAGTCTAAAGAGAGCTCAAGCATGGAGAGAGAGGGATGCGTTTTGGATGTGAAAGAAGATGCAGAGTTGCACCAGAAGGATCTGCTCAATCTATGAAGCCAGGTCCTTGTGTGGTGTGAATGGGATCATTCAGTTCTGCCTCATCCCTTTTCAATAGGGGTGTACCAGTTCTCAGTGAAATGTGATGCTGAGCACTCCTCTAAAGGAGTGCTAACTTCTGTGGGAGCTCCTCCTCCACACAGCTCCTGTGTCTTTCTCTCCTTTCTCTAGGAAACCCTTTTCTTACTTTCACTTGAAGCAGCTGAGTTCTTATCACTCAGTCTTAAAGTGGGGCTGGAACAAGAGTTCAAGAGCACAGAGAGAAGTTTGAGAGAACTCTGGTGTGTGTGAAGTGGTTTTTCTAGAGCTGTTGTAGGGTTCCTTGTGATGTTGGAAACTGTCTGTGCATTAAGGTGTATACAGTAGGATGTTGTTGCCTTTATTCTATCAATACCACAGATTTGGCTGGTTTCCAAGAACTGATTTTTTTTCCCAAAGAAAGAAAATAAGGTTTTTTTTTTATAATTGTTAATTTGAATTATCACTGGCTATGGACTTTGCCTTGTAGAAGTTAGGGCTTGTCTAGACGAAGTGGTTGATGTCTCAGGAAGGTTTTCTTTCTTTTCCGGTGTAGATGAGTAAAAACCTACAGAATCCCAGGTTCAGTGAAAAGTCTGGTTATTTAAAACCATCTCTGTGTTGGCCTCTTCTGAAAAATGAATGTGGAAGAGCTGGGCAGGTGGGATTAGTTGCTTTTTTTCCTGATAAAAGCAGATTAATTTTAACACTGGCTAATAATTGCATCCATATTTTTCTTGGTAAATGAACCATAAGACACATTGTCAGAAGTGAGCCTTTTGTAATGACTGGGGTTAATATTTCAGAGCTATTTTCTCTGTGGATCAGAGCTTAGACTAAGCATGTGAAAATCAGCAGTATATGTTCTACACTAGCTTGATTTCTATTCATTTGCAGCTCAAGGGTATTCTTCCCTTCTCTCATGGTAGTTTCAGAATACTTACGAGGTTTGGCCTTTACAATAAGGGATTTACATCTGATTTTATCCCCAGGTATATGCATATTTACTTTGTTCTGCCTACAATGCAGCTCTCTCAGAGGTAGGACAGTTTGTATTTCTGCGTCCAGGCTGAGGCTTGGAAAGTCTCAGTAACTGCTCTGCTGCAGAGCTCCTGTGTGTTCCCCAGAAAATCCTTGTGCCTCACAGTAACTCAGTTTCCTGAGTTATAGCATTTGTATTTAGATCTTTGTCCTGCTTCACATGGGAGTGTTGAATCTAAATCTCTTTGAGTCCTGTGTACTTAAACAATAAAAAGGCATTAACGGAGAGGGAGATCTCCTTGTGCTTAATGACAGAGCACCTATCCTATTTATGTAGTTCGTTCTTAAGTTTCATTTTAGTGGTTGCTTTTACTCCCTGGGTTTTTGTCTTCTGAACATGACAGTTTTCTTGAACAAAGCTTAGCAAGAAGCATTAATTTTAATTGAAGGAACTGCACATTGGATTAAGTAAGGAGCAATTTCTGCAGGGAGTGTTTCCAAGAGCTGGTGCTCTTTCTAGTGCAAGCAAGAGAAGAGGAACGGAAGGGAAGGTGAGGCTGCATTGGATTTATGGGGTGGCAGAGGGTGCCATGCAATGGTGCCCTTGTGCCAATGCGGCTACTGAAGTCCCACAGCCTGAGCATCTCCTGTGGGGAACAGAGGAGCTCACTGCACTTCCACATATGTGTTTCTCTTTAGACTTGGATCTTGTGGACTGCTTATGGAAGGATTTTCACTCGCTAAAAGGCGGCTGGTTAGGTTTCACAGATACAAATTCCTGTAGTGCCACACCAAGGTATGTGCCCTGACTGTGTGGGTTTACTGGACTTAGTTTTGTACTCTGCATTTGTTATGCATTGCACAGTTCATTGAATTTTCATTTCCTTCATCCAATCTTAGGAGCATCGGTATGAGCTATGAAGTGATGAATGTGTTCATATAAGCTGCAAAGACTCAGGGTCTGTGTATTTCAAGATCGTATCCCTTTTTTATACAGGCACTGGGAAAAGGATGGCTTTTGTCCCATGATGTTCCCAGTAAAGTTGACTGTTGCAGACCCCTCTGGTACTGTCCACTGGTGCTGCTTCACCTGGAAAAAATGCTAATGTCTAAATGCATCTAGATTCTGTGCTTCACAGGGATGTGTTCTACCTACTTCTTGCTCCAGCTTTCCTGAAAGAAAATACTGCATTTCAGACTGTGGCACTTCTGCTGTTTAAAAACCTCATCTGTGTGAGACAGCCTGGGTTTCCTATTACTTTCTAATCCTAATACTTAAACGAGAGCAGGCAAGTGAACTTATAGCTCTTAAAAGTGACTTAACGCTGTCATTTCTTATTAATGGCTGCTTTGGCACCACACAGGGTCTAGAACAATTGAATAGCCCTTGTGACTTAAAAAGGTGTAATTAATGAAATGCAGCAGGAATATTCAAGTTATGAGACAGCCTCTTGGGGATGTATGTTGAGGCAAACTATGGTGTTGTGTAGGATAATAGCCAGAGCCTAAGATGAGGAACAAGTTATAGGATGGATGCAACAGACCTGATGTACTGAAAAATTAAAATTGGACACAGACAAGTTGATAGTTTTTTTCTTAAGAGCTCCTGAAACAACTGAAGTTAGCATTGCAATTACTGTCATTGAAGTAGTTTTCTTCTGATTATGTGCTGTTGTTTTTGCCCAAATTAGGGCAGTGTGTTTCCTTATTATCCAGTTTTCTGCCCTCGTGTAGATTTTCTAACATCTTGAGGTATTTTTAACCAGATCCTTATTTATCAAATTGAAGAGGAAAAAAAAAAACAAACAAAATCTGTAAATAATGCCAACAAGTCCTTAGTGAAAGCGTGACATTTTCCAGACTTATAACTAATCAGGATAACCAAGCAACTCTTGCTTCTACGATATGAGCGTTGCATTCATTCCAGGAAAGTGGAAGAAGATACCTAATTCCTGCTGTTTTCCCTTCTGAAAAATCATTATCTTTTTACCCTAAAGCCCTTCCACTTTTAATACTTAAATACAGAAAAAGGTGTAGGGAAGACTCATGAGACACTTCAGGAATGTAATATTTAATGAAAGGAAATTAGAGGGCACCATCAGCACAGCTGAGGCAAACCAGAATTCTCATTTCATGTGTTTTTTTTTTTTTTTAATGGGAATCCCTAAGGTCCCTCTGGGGGTCTGCTCTTTGCTTTCTCTGCCCTGTTTCAGCAATCTATCCAGCACTGCAGCATAGCCACAGGAAAGAAGAATCCACCCTTTTCACTTATGAATAGGAAGAAATTATTAGGTATCCTTAAGAAAGCAATTATCAGCACCATCTATTGGGGAAAGAGAGGTAGCAGTTTATTTGATTTGAATATGCAAAAACTTGTTTACTTTTTTATTTATTTGTAGCCATATTCTAGAGTGACAATATGTCTAAACATCCTGCTTGTTTTTAACATACAGCAGCCCAGAGCCTGCACCTGGGGGAATGTGGGTTGTTTCTAAAAGTACATTCAAGCAATGCATTGAACCATTTAAAAGGGGGCAGCAGACAAAGATTCAAATGTCAAAATGGTGCGTTGACTGTGGTAGGTTCTGTCACATCAATAGGACAAGGGCAACAGTGGAGAAGCAATTTGCAGGCAAGGATATAGAGACTCATCTAGAGCCTTGAGTCAGTCTAAACCACTGTGTCTGATAAATCTGGGTGGAGAATGGGATATGTGACCTTCTTGATTTTTTTTTTTTTTTTTTTTTTAACAAATGAAACTATAGCTTGAAGCAAAGGCAGGGGAATTATTCTTCTTAGCAGAAGATTGACTGCAAGATGTATCTTCATTTTGGACAGTGTTCATATTTAAGATCTGAAGTCGTTTTAGGACAAGCATAGATTTGATCAGTGACAATTTCCACTGATGATATCAGTGGCCTTCCTAGCATGCTTCAGGAAACTTGCATGTGTAAATCCTAGGAAGGCACCCAGCACAAAAATATTTATTTAGTAACTAATTCTGCTGTATTATGGGCTTGTCTTTGTTTCTCTCAGACATTACACTGTTTTGTTCCTGTGGTGCTGTAACACAGGTACTTCTGGCTTCCCTGCCCTTCTCCTTTAATGACAACTAAGCTCTTGCTAGGAGCATCGTGCCTACTGGCCAAGGTTCCGATCTTGCTATTGATAAGCACAGGCACTGCAGGAATGTGGCAGGTAAAGGTCTCTAAAATCAACGACTGATTCCTGTTGCGGGGGAAACTATATAGCTCTTACCTGATGGATCAAGTTCTGCTTTACTGCTGGTTTTAAATGTTTTGCCTTACCATCTTTGGAGACTGCTTAAGTCTTTCTGATCTGCCTATTGAACAACCTTCTTTTGATGCACAGTATAACTGTATTTAGATCTTTTGCATTATTTTCATGTTCTTTTAACATGACTATTTTCAGTACCTGCTCTGTTCTTCTGTTGAACAAGCAAGATGCTTTTATGGCATGGGCAGATGACTGCAACTGACTGAATCAGTGTGTTAAGAAGTTAACATCCCACAGGTAATTCAATCAGTGAAAGTTTAGCTTTTAAAAAGTTAGGTAATTACTATTGCCAGCTCTCTGGATAGCTATTGGAGTGACCTAAGTACTTGCTATCATAAATTCTTATTTCATTACCTTACCCTCAATAATAGCGGAAACTAGATTTCAGATAATTAACTCCCTAATTTTCAGTGACTGTTACACAGATGAATGCAATCCTGAGAGAATGAGAGGACTGAGTAAGAGAAAGGGGCAAATGGATTTTTGGGAATGTGGACTCATTACAGATATGAAAGGGTTATTGAGGCCTCTGCAGGTAGTGTCAGCTGGACAGATTTGGATTTGATCCTGCAGGCTAAAGGGAATTGTGATGCTCCTGAAATGCAAACTACAGAATTGCTTATGCAGTAACAACCTTCGAAGCTCTTTCAGTCCAGTTTTAAGCAGCCCTAGTGACAGGGCTCCCCACATGCTTCCCTTGGGTTGTGTGCACAGTCTAATTGATTGACACATTAGCAAAGCAAATTTCTCTTGCTATTCAGCCAAAACTTTCCTTCTGCTTAATTTCAGCCCATCACTCCTATTAATGCCCCCTGTGAGGCTGCCTGAACTGCTTCTGCCACGCTATGGCTTTATTGATCTTGGCTCTGTACAAGCAATTTTTAACTGACTGAACTTGCTGCTGGCAGTGCTGGTGCTGGGATGTCACAGGACTGAGCTCATTTTTTTGGCTTCCTTTCTTCCATGGGTCTGGAAGAGAGGAACGCAGTGGAGGAAGAGTTTGTTGCTCAGTGAACTTTTCAGTGGCCAAATAGGGTCACGGAAAATGCTTTCTGAGTTTTGTTTCTGGATGTGGTTGAGTCCCCCAGAACTGCAGGAAGAATCATTCAGTCTCTCACACTATTTAGGTCTGGGACCTGACCTGTAGGTCTATACCATGGGCTTTTTGCTGGGAAGTTCATTCTGCCTCTGCAGCAGTGACTCAGCGGAATGGCTGAGCTGGAAGAGGATCAGTGGCATTGCTGGATTCTCAAGGTTTTGTGAACCTATCCTTTCTGTGCCTCAGTTTACTCTTGGATGCAACAAGACCTATCTCCCAGGTGTATTAGAGTGGAAAGAGAGGAGTAGTATTTCTTTTGCTGGGATTTAACTTAGACTGCTTGCAAGACGTTTTCAGCAGCTCAATTCCTGCTATCATGGAAACCCCCCGTGAGCACTTCTCATCTGTATGTGGAAAAATAGATCAGCAAGCTTGCAGAAGGGTGTTGTTAACAAGAACTACAAAAGTGAAAGCACAGGTGAAATTGTTTACTGTCTAGTTAAAAGTAGAGGAGCATGTGTGTGTTTGGTTATGCTCTGGGAAATGCAGCCATTCTGTAGAGAAAGAGCATACTGAAGTATTTAGCTACTTCTCCCTTGAAGTATGTTGAAACTAATCCAAAACTAGTTCTCAAGCCACAGGCAATATGTAGAATTTTTGAGCTGAGGTATCAAACTCACTGTTCTAGGACATGAAGCCCCTATACACAGGCAGAAGGAGCTGGAGCAAGGAGAAGGGAAGCCCGAAAAATGACTCAGTGGACACTGAGCCACCCATGTACCTTTGTGTTCTCAGGGGCTGTCTGAGAAAGTATGGTAATAAATGAGCTGAGCACCTTTCTTTTGACTGCAGCAGCTGATTATGTGCCCCTTGGAGTGAGGTTACAGTGGCCTTGCTCCCCTTTTCTCCATCCAGTCTTCTGGTTTTTGTTTTGTTTTGCTGAGAGTGTGAATGTAGGGATGACTAATTGTCTTGCTGGCCTGATTCTGTCTCTGTGTGGGATCTGTTTGTATCAAAATGCTCTGGCCTAAATGACTAAAGTGTGTCAAGTTGTGGTGATTAAAGAATTATAAAATGCTTTCTGAGCAGCCTTGCCTCAACTCACTGCAACTTTGGACAGAAGCCCAGATGGGGGGGAGGGGAAGGAGGGAAATAAAAAGAATAAATTCTGTGAGAGGGACTTCTGCAATATTTTGTTCCCGTTTTATTGAGAAGAGAAGACTGATGATAAACATTAGTGAGACAAAATTGCAGTGATTTGTATGGATTCCCAGGTGAACAAGCTTAGCATTAAAAAATATTACAGCCTGTTCTATCACAGAATGGTTGTACAGATCATAAAATGAAAGAGCTTTATATATATATACACACACACACACACACACACACACACACACACACACACACAGAGTGTGTGCTTATGGATAGAGGCATCTCAGTTTTCTACTAATAGGTTAAAACCTGGTGTTGGACTGGAATAGTGAGATGTTTAACTTTCTGCTAATTCTGCGGATAATTACTCTGGAGGAGGATGCACCTGGCAAGCTTTCATTTTGTATTTCAAAGCAGACCCATCGGGTCTTGCTGAAATGACTCCTAAGCCACAGTGCCTTAAAGCCAAGAGCTCAGGTGCCTTGTTTGTTTCTGTTGAGCTTGTCAGCTTAGCTGTGCATGCCTGTGGCTCTTGTAGGTGTAAGTGTAGTATGACACATCAGAGCTGACAGTTTAAGTGCTTTGTCCCTGCTGATACAGATTGCGGTGGGAACTGAGCAGAACCAAAAACAACTAAATAAAAGACTCTTTTCCTGAAGTGTTTATTTCCTATGTGGTGTTTTTAAAATAAGTTTCTTCAGGTTTCCATAATGACTTTTATTATTATTACAGCCAATGCTGAGTGATAGGCTTGGTAATGCTACTGTTTGTTGGCTTCTTACCAATAGCTGTATATCCTGGCCATGATAGGAGAGAAGCTGAGGTTCCTTCCCCATAGTGGCACATAAAGTAGCATTTCCATTGCAATAGTGGATCTGCAGCTGTAGGAAATGAATGAACCTGGCAGTTGGGATGTTACCTCTCTAGCAAATCTAACTCAAGACATTCAGTTTTCTATGAGGCAGTGGCCTCAAGTTGTGCCATGGGAGTTTTGGGCTGGGTATTAGGGAAAGCTTTGCAAAAAGTGGTTGGGCACTGGCACAGGCTGCCCATTGTGGTGGTGGGATCACTGTACTTGGGGGTGTTCAAGAAACGTGGAGATGTGGCACTGAGGGATGTGGTTTGTGGGCATTATTGGTAGTAGGTGGATGGTTGGACTAGATGATCTTGAAGGCCTGTTCCAGCCTTAATGATTCCACAGTATGCTATGTTACTGGGAGTTGATGGGGATTGCTGAGGAGTGTGTGTGTCCTATGCATACATTTCCTGGTCTACCTAGAAGCTTAGTAGCCTGCAGCTTACTGTAGCTTACAGCAATACCTGCTGGTTTGCTGGCTCTTAAAGAGGAGGAGAAGAGAGGAACTTAGTGACACCATTTGTTCCTGTGCTGGTGCACCATCAAGCTTTGGCAGAATTGCTGGAGTAAGGTGATGCTGGATTCTGTGCTTACCTCCTCATGTGCTTTGATGTGATTCTTAGTCTCCTTAACTTAGTGTGTTGAACTTATCGTCAGCATAAAAGGGGAGAAGAATTGCTGGTGATATTTAGCCATCCCATGGGTTTCACGTGTCATTCTCCAGTGCCATAAACTAATGTGTCTGTGCAGGACTGATGATTTGTGGTTTTAATTATTTTGAGGGATTTAAGAAGTGATTGTAACTTTTCTTCCAACATTAAATATTTCAAAGATTAATACTCCTTTTCTGAAATTGATGGCACTGTATGTTTTAGTAATGTGAAATGAAGTGAACGCTGCAGCACTTCCATCTCCCTCATTTTATTCTGGCTAAAATGCGTGTATCTGATTTGGAATTAAAAACAAATGAAAGTTCTTTCCTAAGCATGGTGTTATTTCTGGATTTTCATCCCTTGCCCTTTTCCAAGAATATAAGAAATAGAAAATGCAGAAGCAGTCTCTATTCCCTTTCTTCTCTGTGATCTCCAAATATGATTTGAAATATAAAGAAACTTTTTTCCCCAATGAACAAGGTCAAAATAAAATTAAGTCTAGAAATCAAATAAATCAAAATTTAATCACATATTTTCAATAAACATTTTAAGAGAAGGATTGTTTTTCTGTGATGTGCTTTCCTGGGAGAAACAGCTATAGGCTTTCTGACCATTGCTCATTACTAACAACAAAACAGACCATCAGAAGAAAAAGTGATATTGATGCTTCACTTAATTTTCTTCTTCCCCTGTCATCTTTGAATGAGAAGATGGAATTAATGACTGATGTCTCTAAAGGCTAGAATTCAGGATGCCTTGGATCAATTTCCAGCTCTATTATAACCTTCACATTTGGGTTGAAATTAATTTCTTAAACTGCAGTACATCTTAGCACAGACTTGCATTGCAGCCAGTACAGTGGAATTTCTTACTGTTTGAGGTCACTGACTGTTACAACGGTGCTGCATCTGGTTCTGTTTGACAGACAGATCTAACTTTTTTGGTCCTTTTTCATAAACTAGTCATTACTGCTCACTGTGTTCTCTTATTTTTTGAGTTCCTTTTGATATATGGGTGTCTGTCAGGTATTGCAGACCAAGGTCAGTCAGTGCAGAAATAGTATCACAGGACTGTTGTGGCTTTTCCTGAGCTAGGGTTGTGGGATGGGGGGAAATCTGGTTGAGTGTGATGACCGGATTCATGTCTTACTAGAGATTACCCAGTGTGGTCATTAAGTTGCTTTGCTGATGTTGTTTGTTCTCACTGCTAGTTTATTATGAAGGCAGCAGTCCTCTGTGGGCTGCACTATGTTTCTTTTGGTATCTCTGGATGTGTGATCTGTGTGCCTTGCTGGGCCAGTAGGTAAAAACATGTGTAATGCTCTGTACTGGCTGAATCTCTTTCTTTGTCCTATGGAGGGCGTGACTGCTTGCTTCATGTGGCCTCTGTATTGTGCTCTCTGTCTTGTATACCATCTTGTATCAGCCACAAGCCAGCTACCACCGCTTTAGATGCTGCTCTTGAGCATATATATCATCCCTAATTTTGAGAGTGCTATCCACGTTCCCTTTGGTTTATAGAGCATGGGGGCTGGGGTGGGGTATAAGTTGTAAAAGCTATCAATCTTTACTCCTTGAGGAAAATAATGGTCCTGTGTAGCCTCTGTTATTATTCAGGCAGCTTAGAACAGCTGTGCTAAAAGTGAAGCAAAAGGTTGTCAGTTCTAAACTGTTGATGCTGTAAAGACAAGGAAAGAAAAGAATGGCAGATGTTTATCTCCATGTTTATACCAAGTTTTAGTGCATCAATCATTCAGCGCTATCAAGATTTGTGTAGGAAAGATAATAAGATTTATTGGTAGCTGTTGGGATAACCCACTTGGTACATAAATATGTTAGTAAAACTCTGGGGAGTCTGGCTCTGTCAGAATAAAGCAGGCAGAGAGGAGTGTGGGCATCCTGGCTAGGAGGCAGCTGAGCTCTTTGCAGATCAGTTGTCCATTATCAACATGAGTTACAGGAAGATGCTGGTGGCTTTTTTCCCTCCATACTTGGTGAACATCTGAGAGGCAGAGATGAATAAAGAAATGTATTGCAATGGAGGAGGAGTGAAAAATCAAGCAATATGATGTGGTTAGTGTATTTTCTGTATTCTGGTGTTGGGTCATCCACAGTATGGCTGTGGCAGAGTTGGCAGTAGGCTACTTTAGTGACACTGTGGACAGGAGGCAGGGTGGTTATTGGGGAAAGGCTTAGCTGCTCATTGTTTCCTTCAGCTCTTCAGCTGAACAATAAGGAAAAGTTTGACTTGCAATTATTCACAGTTGAATTATCAGTAGAAATAGATGATTGAGAGCTTCTCAGGGGACAGACAGGTGAGTTTGTTCTTCTTTCACTCTGGAGGAAGAGTAGTGATGTTTTCAATTAACTTATTTTAGCTTCCTTTGTGCTGATTGGCCCCTCTCAGTACTCTTGGTGTCAATCAAAATGAAATGCACATAGACTGCACGATGTCTCTGTAGTTATAGTTATGTATGTGTTGGTAGTCCAGATGATCAATTCTGCTTCAAAGTTACCTGTTGTTTTTAGCTGACATATTTGGAGTTCAGCATTTCTTGTAATTCAAATCTGGGTGGTAAGCACTCATTTAGTCATGAAATTGGTCTGGAACCAAGCCCAATTATATCAAAGTATGCAGCTCTGGGATTCACAGGAGAACAGATCTCAAAGAATGAGCTGAATATTTCAGATTAGGTGGGACAAACATTAGGCAGGCTAATGCTTATTGCAAGCAGATATGAGTGTGACCTTCAGTGCTCCAGGCTGCTTTGTGCACTGTGGTAAACAGAACAGGGTACAGTTTCAACCATGCTAAAATAAAAATAGATTTAAAAAAAGATGCATATAGAAACTAACATGTAAATTGTCTCGCTGCTTGATAGAATTGTACTTGTAACTACTCTTACAGGATGGTGAAACTCTGTGTCTGTAGCCAAGCAAGATCTCCAGGAGTTAGGTAGCTGGTCTACATGCCCAACCTGGAAGGGGCAGTGAGGCTTCAGTTTGTGCTCACAGGTTTGAGCTTAATGATTTGGAGCAAGTTCTGCTCAAAGCAGAGGTAGTTTGAGGTGCAGTCAGGGCTTCTCCAATCTGGATTTTGAAGACCTTGCTAAATAGAGACAGTGTAATGTTGTAATGTCTTTGGGCAACTTGTCCTACACCTAGTTGTGTCCTTAACTCCTCCCTTGTGGCTGAACATCTCATGTTTCAGCTTATGCCCCATCATGGAGTGGATCTGTTCTCAAATTGCTTCTTCCTCTAAGTCTTCCCTGTACTGAAGGATGTTTTGTCCCAAAAGTCTATGTAGTATCTAACAAGTGCTGAGCAGAGTGAATAGCGCAGTCTCTGGGTGGGCTTCTGTTCCAACACTTCAGGAGGGTATTAGTGGCTTTTATTATCAGGATATTGGACTGGCTTGTCTTTTGCTTGCAGTCTGCCAGGGCCCCGGGCCTCCTCATGAAGCTGTTCCCCAGCCGCCTTCTGGCTCTTGTAACAAGAAACAGATTTATGAACACGGCATAGTTCGTGGTCTTGTCCAAGTTACACATGTCCAGAAGATGAGTTGCTTTCAGGCACTTTCTAGAAGTAGGTTACTTTCTGTGAACATTCAGCAACCTGCTGCTGTTTGAAACACAAGCATGGTTTAATAAAAAACAAAAACCTCTTAATAGTCCTGACAAACTTCTGTGCTTGAGGTCAGTTCCAGTCTAGTGAAGATTTTTTTATTCATCCTCTTTCCCCTCTTGAATGAATTGTCTTTTAAAAATGCATTTGATAACCCAGGAGATGTCTCTGATGAGTCTCAGTATTAAGCTGCTTAATAGGACGGAGCATTTGTTTCAACATAATAAACAATTCTCCTTTGCATCCTCTTGTTACTGATGTTGCTTGGAAGTAATATTGTATGTGCTTCTTACCTTTTCTCAGAGATGCTGTAAAATGTTATTTTTTGTTATTAAGAAACAATCTTTCCCCTTACCTTCTGAGTGAGTGAGCTAGCTGAGTATTAGCTGCAGAGAAACCAGTGACCCTCATGCTTAATTGAACCAGTGCATTAGTCTGCACAAATTTCACTTCAGTGATGTTAAAGCTTCATGGATCCCTCAAATAAGGTTTATCCAACTTGGTTTTTATTTTTTTCTTTAACTTTCACTAACACTCAAAATACATTAACCATATGAGGCTGATGATAGGATTGATGTATTATTTATTATGCCTATACATGCTGGCATGCTGTGATTGCCCTGCTATAGCATTAATAATGGCCTTCTCCCATTGGAAGAACCCCACATGTGGCTGTGGAACCAGGCAATGAAACAATTAGCTTTGTCTTTCAGCGTGTCTCTCCATCTCCAGAAGCAATGTGTGTGCAGTGTTGGAACCCAGTAGTTCATTTATCTAACGGATGGCAGAAGCTGTGGACACATATCAGTAGTTCATTAAAAGTCCTTTCTTAATTGTCAGTCATCCCATAGTTTGCCTAGTCCTCATATAGATGACTCTATTTTCTTAGTGACAAATTAATGCAGTCTAACAGAATCAAAATGCTTCTTCATTCATGTTTTCTGATGGTTCGCCCTTATCATTTGTCACACTCCTATACTTAATCACTACACAGACCCTTCCTTTCTGCTTTCTTCCCTGAGCTATTTGTACACCATGCTGTCTTCTTCCCTAGAACTATCACTTAGCTGTAATGATGATGCTACCAGCAGTACTATTTTAATGAGCAATAGGTTTCATAGCTGGATGTGCGTCTTTCTATGGTACTTTTATCTCATGGGGATTGAAATTACTCCAAGAAAGGCAAATCTGATGTTTTGTTTGTTATGTGCAATCCAACTTTCCAGCTGCTAGGGAACATTTGACATCTTTTATGGTGCTGGAGGATATAAAGTTAAGAGTTGATCTGCTCTATTTTCTTCATTCTTTTATATTTTTGGCCTCAAAAGGTGCTATCTGTCAATCTCTAGTGAGCTCTGAAGTTCTGACATCAGATAGATATCTGCTGTACGTGACTCTGGAGCTCCAGACAAGCAAAAATTTATGGAGCTGGAAACTCAAAATACAAACACAATGTAGCAATAAATAGTTCCATAACATCAGATCAATTTAAAATGTAACTGAAGCCCTATTTATCAGGGACAGCTGACTGAAAATGGACTAGCTTCTTGGATGCACTGGCTGCCTGCATAGATCAGGGGTCGCTGGGTTCTGTGCTGGAGAACTGCAGCTGTGAATTAACCCAAAGTGCACCTATTAGTTAGAGACTGAAAAGGCAGGACTCCTAGGTTCCTGTGCTACTGCTTCTGCATGGTCACAGGTAACGCAATTAACTGCTCAGTGCTTCCGTCTGTAACATAAGCATCGTGATACTTACCTGTCTCGGAGGGCCGTTTACTTAATTAAATTGCTGAGTTCTTCAGGTAAGAGATACTTTAAACGAGTGGCTCAGTGCACGGTAGAGGTAACGGAGCTTGGTTTCCAATGGCTTTGTCGTGTGGTTCGTTGCCAGCTCTGATTGAAACTTCCCCCCTGGGCCAGGACTTCATGAGGGTTTTCATTCTTCCCAATTCTCTCTCTGGGATTCACAGGTGCTCAATAAGAGATAAGTTTGGCCTTTCTTGTATATATAAAAAAAAAAAAGTATTCCCAGAGGATGTTTTCTGGATGTCTCTTTCCTGTCCTGTTTTTAGAGATTTTTCTGTTACTGCAGCTGTAAAACTTGGTCCAAGTCAGCCAGTCTGCTCAAGCAGTGTGGCAGGAGGGGAGATGTGCAGACACATTTACTCATGAGCTCACAGGGCAGCTGGCAAAGCCTTGCTTTGGTAAGCAAATGGAAATTAGGGCATCATGGTGCCCAGGAATGATAGAGGAGCTGAGGGCCTATCTGCTAGCGCATCCCAGGTTTCTTGTGCTTCTAGCTGTGCTGCAGTTCCCTGGGTGTAACCCCTTCTTGACAACAGGCTGTCTGTCTGGGAAGGCCTGGGGAGGATTTTAAGCTGTTTGAGTTTTTGTGCACACTGATTTCTGGAACTTGCATGCACTGGAAAAAGTGCAGGTGCACCTTGCATCTCCCTTTAAATTAGGCTGGAAAATACATTTCTAGTCTAGAAGAGCTATGTTTCTGTTTTGTAGGGTTCTGCTTGGCTGAAGCTGGGCCAGAACTGGCTGTGGGGTGTAAATATAGGGTAGTGATGTTATGGGTGGTGGAATCTGCTGGTGCAAGAATTACCCTGCAGATGCTGTGTCTGGTTTTTAGATTTGCAGCTGCAGGGAAAGGAGCTCTGAATAGAACTTAATTGAAAGGAAAGTGGCTGTTTACTGACAGCATAGGAGAATGGCTTGCCCTTTCTTATGTGTAGTATGTGTGAGATGTCTCAGCCTTGTTGACCTAACTTGTTTCCAATATTTGTTTTCTGTCTTCCAGTTGGATTTATATGTTGTGCTTTTCATTCTTTCTGTATTCCTATCCCCAACCCTGACAGCTTCCTGTACTGCTGATTTTTGCTGTTATGCTACTGTGATGCTATTATACAGTGACTGTGCATAGCTGGTGGAAAGCTGATTCTTCGACCAAGCCAGTTAAATACTGGTAACCTTTGCTCAACATGTAATTGTAACTTGAAAGGGAAGCGATGCCAGGAGCACCCTTGGGATGGAAGATATAGGTCTGGGCAAAGGAGATGTAAAACTCTTTCAGGATCGCTAAGAAGAGATATGTATGTGGATATGTAGAGAGGTATGTATTGTGGAATCCCAGTGATTGAATGGGGCTACTTAAGTCTCTGAAAATTCTTTGCAGGCTGAGGGGTTCACTGCTTGAAAGAACAATGTGGTTAATGATAATAATGCTTCTGCTGGCTGAGTTGGTTGCAGGTAGTTTGTATCTACTCAGCTTTTTTCCTATTTACAAATACTGTATTATGAATATATAGTGTCAACACTTTAATTTAGAAAATCATTTTGGTCAAAAGTGTAGGACAGGGAAGTATTTTACAGAGAAGATGAAGTTTTCTCATGTGAGAGATTATAGGAAATAATGCAATAACAGTTCAGTATTCCAATGTGGCTGTTGATGGCCTCTGACTCTTGCAACTCCCTATAAGCTAATACAGAATGTGATTACCAAGCAGAAGTCCTGAGAACGGGTGCATGTGCTGGTACTGTGCTGAAAATCTCCTGAACACAGCCAATATGGGAATGATTTAGGATCAGTTGTGGTGGAGCTGGCTGGCATTTTTCTCATTAAAGTAATGACTGGAATGTGGAAAGTCTTGCTCAGAATGGTTAAAAATAAAACCAACAAAACTGAAATGAAACATAACTCTTTTGCTGCTTCCTTAAAAGATTTGTTCCACCTTTACAAGCTGCACATAAGTACAGAGTGGAGCTGAGAAGGGCCTTCCAACCTGGTTGCCAGAGATGGAGGCAGGACTGTCCCCACAGTAAGCCATAGATAGGGCTAAAACAGGAGGTTATGTAGCTGAGGAAGTAACTGGGGCTCTACTTCTATCAGCCAGTTGGGATGCTGCTTGTCTGCTTTACTAGGCAGATATCAACTTGACTTTTAATTTTTTTTATTTCCCAGTAGAAAGCCTCTTTTCAATTTAGAAAGAAGAGAATTTGAAAGTGATCTATGGAAAACTCATTTTGTTAAGAGTGTTTCCACCTGCAAATTATTCTGACGCAAAATTCCCAACCAGCTATAGTTGTTAATTTTCTTCAAATATTTGAAGAGCAGTCAATCTCAAGCTGTCTTAGGAAAGGAATTTGTGTATCTTTAGCCTCATTAAAGCAGTGAGAGGTTGGAACAGTTCTTTATTAACTGCATAATATCTGGGCACTGTGCTAATGAATGCTTTGGAAATACCAAAGAAAAAGAAAAGGCGTAAATATGCACTATTCTTTATTATGGAAAAAGTGTCCAGGACTTAAAACAAGGACTCTGTGTAGAAAATGGTTGACTGAGGTGGTTTATGCTTGGAAGACACTTATGATTTAGAGTAAAGACAATGAGAATGTGAAAGACAATGAGCTGAGAGCTCATTTTACAGAAGAGGGAGCTCAGGGGAGACCTTTAATGATCTCTGCAACTCCCTGAAAGGAGATTTTAGGCAAGTAGGGGTCAGCCTCTTCTCTGAGGTAACAGCAATAAAAGAAGTGATGGCCTTAAGTTGTGCCAGGGGATGCTCAAGTTGGGTATTAGGAGAATCTCTGAGGTGTTGGCACAGGCTGCCAGGGAGGTGGTGGAGTCACTGTCGCTGGAGGTGTTCAAGAAACATGTAGGCGTGGCACTGAGGGGATGTGGTTTAGTGGGCAATATTGGTGGTAGGTGGACAGTTGGACTAGATGATCTTAGAGATGTTTTTCAACCTTAATGATTCTATGGTATGGTTCTAATATAGGCAAGGTCAGCATAGTATGCTAGGGACACAGCCACAGCTGTGTTAGTCCCAGGGAACCCTGAGTGTCGCCTGAAGTAAGGGGAGAGGTGAGACAGAGCACCAAGATGCTCATGAAATGCTGGAGACCTGACAGTAAAACCAGACAGAGGTAGGCTATTTGGAGTAGTTCTAAAAATGGATCCTGGGATGTTTATGGCAGCAATTTCATTGCTTGGAAACATGGACTTTTAATATCTAAGCTTTGTGTAATATATGCAGTTGTGTCTCCAAGGAATTAAAGCAGAAAGAATTATTTGGATTGCCTGCACAGATCTGTATTGCTGTTCAGAAGCTGAATTTCTCTTTGTTTGCTGTTTTGATTAATTTTGTGGATTGAAACTGCAGATGAAAAATGTTTCAAGACATTTGAGGTAGAGGCTCTTATTAGAAGAAGCACTTTGAAATTGGTTATTAAACCCCTTGATGTCTTAGGGCTGAGCCTTCCTTTGGCTGTGCAGGCTGGGCAGCTGGACTGGAGAGTGCCAGATTGCACAATGATGATGGAATAATGAGATGAAAGTTTTGAGTTTTTCTTTCCTTGTAAATGAACCCAGTAACTTTTTGGCAGAGAACTTTCCCTTCTGACTTGCTTGCTTTGGAAGCAGAAGAAACCACTTTGTATTAGTTTAAATTCAGTTATTTTCTGCTTCAGAATAGCTGTAATTGGCAGTATTATTTTTCAGAGAAATGACCAGAAGCCTTGGAACAGTTTTCTGCTATTCTCAGAGATGTATACATCTGCTGGGGGTGTTGTTTTCAAATTTAACAGCCTTTAGATTGGTAGTGTTAATATAGATGCTTAGCTTCATGCAGGAATCTAGCTTTGGAAATGGGCATCCAAGCTAGCAGAGCTGGGAAAGCTGTAGTCTCTGCTCCAGGGTTAGGCAGGTGACCTGCAGCTAATTGTTCATTGTGCTTAATCTGATTTCTGTGCTACCAATTTAGCTTTAAGCCTTTATCGTGGAAGAACCATGCATTTTCATTTTGCAGGGAAGGAAACGAGGAGAGGTGAGATCTCTACTTATGTCAGTGCCTTTTTTTTTTTTTTTTTTTTTGCCTCTAGATGGACTAGTTTTTCCTATAAGGTAAACTGCCTTTTCTTCCAGGTCATCTTAATCAAGGTTGGTCGACAGCATATGTTCCCGGAACTGGGTAGCAAGTGTTGCTTGGTGTATCACTTCTAAGACATGGTGTGGAGTTTGACCAGGTGGGCAGAATGAGTGTGGTGAAACAGGTTTACCTGCTTGGGTCTGCTTGTGCACATGGTGTCCTGTAAGCATCCTGGAAAAGAAAACATCAGGCAGTCTACTCTGGAGCTTTACTGTGGTGCCTGGAAGACCTGAGCTTCAGTTCTGCATGTATGATGGTGTAGGACGAGTTGCTTGTGCCTGAGCTTCTTGTCTGTGGCAAGAGGAACATAAAACAGCTCTGAAGTATGTTGGGACTTCCAGAGAAGAGGTGTTTAGGAATAGTACAGAGTGCTATTTACTGGGTAGATGACAGTACTGCTGTGTGTCGGGAGGAAAAAAGATGACATCTGTGCCTTTGCAAGAATAGGAATGCTGATCTGTGTGCAGACCATCTTGTACTGGAGGGTTAGGAATTAGGGCTTTAGTTTGAAAATTTGCCATGTCCCCTTGAGTTCCAAGTCAAAACCTTACTCATTCAGACTGAATCCTCAAATGGTTGATCCTCAGCTGCTACAAATCCTGCCTCTGTTCTCATGGAGCAGGCTTGGCTCTGGCAGGTTCAGCCTTAGGTTTTGGTTTTGTTCGTGCATGTGCAGCATAACAGCTTGAACTAATGGAAATGCTGAGGAACAGAGGTTACTGTTTCAGCTGTTTTACAAATCTTGTATCCGAATCATGTAATGTGTTGTGATACAGAAGCACTTGTGCATGTTGGTTGTTTTTTTTTTTTTTTTTATGTGGAAAGTATAACTTGTTTTGTTGGTAACATTTTGTGAGACAACTTCTCAGAAAATTGGCCTATAAATATCCCCTGCTGAATGTGACAAGGCATCTGGATATGCTGCATGCAACATGCAATTACCCTGTCTGAGATGGGACTCATCTTACTGCAGGTGAACCATTTAAAAGGAAGCTGTGACTGGTAACAAAACAGGAGCAGTCTGTACGGTGGAAGTGCAGTCCCCAGAGGCTCATGACAGGCTGTGCATAGCTATCGCCCTTTGGGTTATTGATATCACTGGTCCTGCCAATACACAGCTATCAAAATAGATTTGGAGTCTGAAGGGATGTATGGCCCAGGTGTGTGCAGAAGACATCTTGAGATTTCCACAGATAAGTAGATTGTTCCCACTGTAGCTCAGGAATTGGCTATTAGTTTTAAAAATCTTGGGAAAGCTGTGGGTTTGTGGTTTTGGTTTGTGGTGTGTGGTTTTTTTTTTTTTTTTTTTTTTTTTTTCCAGCATTACAAATCCACAGACCAGGCAATTTTTCCTGGAGGGCTTTCATTCAGATGAGGTCAAGGAGTGTGATGTGGGGTGAGCAGTGTGCCTGCATTTCCGGCTGAGCTGTGAGCTTTCTTACTCTGTGCAATTCCTATTCTGCACCCAGTCCCCTGCTTGCAGGGCAGTTGTTCAAATTCATTGTCCTACTGAGTGCCCTTAATAAGTATATTTTTATTAAATAGAGAATAATGACTCTGTTTCTAAGGATATTCAAGAATTCATTCCCTGAAGATGCAAGCAAGCTGTCTGTTTAAAAGCCAGAATAAATACCCTAGCTTTAAAAAAAAAAAAAAAAAAAAAAAAAAACCCCAAAAAAAACAAAAAAAAAAACAAACAAAAACCCACTGGAAAGCAAGGAGCACTGTGGTACAGATCCAGCAGCACTTCACAGTAAGAAAGGACAGCTCAGTTGGAGGTGCTAAATAATGCTAAAGCAGCAAATAAGTGAGCTGACAACAATAAGCTGAGAAAATGCATCGTTTTGGACTCTGGCTTACTGGAGTAGGACTCATTGTACGTGGAAATGCACAAAAAGGTATCTGTGCTTATTTCAGGAGTGCTCCTCAATGAATGGCTTTGAATTTGAATGATGTTTGCATCAGTACCGGAGCTGTAGGGAAGTTAGCGCAGTGATGGGGGAGACCTTGACAGGGTGTTTTACGGAGACATTTCTTAAAAACTGTGTTTTAAGAAAAAAAAGTGAATAGTACTGCCTTCCCAAAGTAATTGCAGTGCATGTAGAAGTTTTGCCTCAGGAAGGTGATTGAGTCACCATTCTTGGATGTGTTTAAAATCCATTTGGATGTGGTGCTGAGGGACATGATTTAGCAGAGGGTTGTTAGTTAAGGTAGTATGGTTAGGTCATGGTTAGACTTGACCTTTAAGGTCTTTTCTAGCCTGAATGATTTTATGATTTAGGGTAGTGGGGGTGTGGAGCATCCTTCCCCAAAACATATCTGAAAATGAATGGCCCCAACATTTTCAAGTGTTTGCTGGCAAAAATGATTCAACTTGAAAGGATAGCAAAATACCTTTTGAATGCTTTAGATCTCTTACCTTAAGATCTCCTTTTCTGGATATCTGTGTACATCCCTGAAATGGTCTTATGGGCTGGGCAGAGCCTATGTTGCACTGTGCATGATTTCACTCTCCTTCTTCCATCCACTGTTGTACTTTCCATCTGCATTACTTGGAGTTTTATTATGGACCTTGAATATTGTATGTGAAGTGAATGGCACTTCTGAAGTCAGTTACCTGTTTCACTTCTGTCAAATATGGTCAAAAGTAGTTTTTTCCATAGGTTACTGAAGTTCCATGGGCATTCTTTGAAATCCAGCTCTCAGTGAGGTAGTCATAAGCTTTACTGCCGATGCTGATGGCAATGTGTTTTTCCCCTTGCAAGTTTAAAAGTGTAGTACTAAGATAAATTGTTTTGTTCTTGAAGAGCCTGATACAAAGCTTGCAATGTTGATTGGAATGATTTTTGCTATTTCCTAATGAGATTTAGATCAGCTCTTTATTAGGTTAAGAGACTGAGTGAAACATTGCTGAGTTTGCTTCTCAATTGAAACTTTCTTGAAATATAATAGAAAGTTCTCCCAACTCTATTTGTTAAGATGATAGACCAACCCAGACTATTTCCTTAAATTTATCATTGGCAGTGTATGCTAAGGTCTCGGTGGAAGGTCACAATTACCTTTAATTATGGTAAGATTTTTTTCCAGCTTTAATTAAATATAGATGGAAGTTCTTCTCTAGTAATCATTCCTTGGGAGAAATATTCCTCATGAGAAATATTTCTAAGGGGTTCAGACTTGGCAGAGATAGAAGTGATGGGAGCAAAGTGGGACAAAAATTTATTTTATCACAAAATATTGAGAAGTTTAACTTCCAGAGTTAACTTATTGTGTTCTTAATTACTAAATGAAATCTTCACTAAATGTATTTAAGTTTTAAGGAGTTTCTCTGTAGATCCTGGTGCTCAAAAATCCATTATTAGTAGGATATGGTTGTAGTAGTGTGACTGTGGTCCAGGCTCTTTTCGTGCAGGCACAGTTTTGTTGGCAAATAGGAAATGAGTTAAATTCCTTCCAGGAATGAGTAGTTGCAGTGTTGGTAGTTTGTTATTGCAAAGATATGCCTTTGCTGTGGAGTGTTTGGTAAGAAAATGAGCATTTGGATTCAGGTGAACTCAGGTCTGATCATTGTTACCCTCCCTGGTAGTGCAGTTAATACAGAGACAGTGCTGACATTTCTGAAGTGGGAAGTGGATTGGATGCATAGGGAAATCAGTTGGACAAGCCATGCTCTGACAGAACTGCCTGTAGCCAAGTACAGGATACAGCGAGTTCTCCAGAGTAGGTAGTCTTTGATTTAGTAACAAAAGTAACAAAACTAGCTTGTCTTTGTTGTTCCTATTGTTCTCATTTTTTGTCATCTTCAAAGGTTTGTGTACATTGCACCTAATTTGGTAATTTAATGGGATGTTTTCTTGCTTTACTTTCACCTATTCTGGTCAGTTACAGCTGTGTTAAATTGGGCTGCTGCTACTTGCTCTTCTGATTGCATTGTAGACTGGCATGGAACAGTTTTCATCTTCACAGTAAAGAGCAATTAATGACTTTACAGAGCTCCTGAAAAGGCATGAAGTAAAAGTAGTGTCCTCATTATGCTAGTTACAAAGAAAAGGTATACTAAAACTTCCCAGTTGAGATAATGAGGCTTTAATATCACTCCGTGCAGTTAAGTGCTGAAGAGTTAAAGTGGTAAGAGAAGTTTCTCGTAAAACATCAATGGGAATTGGGAATTCTTATCAAACTTAGCTCATATATGTTGACATTTTACTGACTCTAGTCTTGCTGCAGTGTTGATAATGCTGAATTGCTCCGGGCAGTGAGGAAGATGAGCAGAGATCAAATTCAAAATAATGTTTCCTTATCTAGTGCTGGGTCTTGTTCTTCCTTGACCTCGATAGTTTTATTGACCTTTAAGTACTGTTGTTTCTGGACCAATCTGTGTGCTTTGGCTGCTGTCTTGCACTGACGTATGCAAGTGATTTCATCTCCCATGTAGTGTGAGGGATGCTGGCTGAAGCAGTAATGCTCTTGGAAAAGGGAAGCCTGTCAAGTGTAGATGTTAGATAAATATCCAGCAATGCTTCTGCAGTGCAAAAATATTAATGCTTTCTTTAGAAATATAACTTTATAAATTTAATGCTCACATGTATTCAGCCAAGATGTGTAAGATGTAGCTGGTTAGAAGTTGGACATGGAGTCTGTTACACACACGATGCAAACAGACGTGCAAAAGCGCCCTTTGGAGCCAATTGTCTTTCTGTATTGGGCATAACAGTATAATGAGTAATGAGTTTGGACTGGACAGTGAGTGCTCAGAGAACTAAAATCATCTCAGATGAGTTCTGTCTTAAGTAATGAGTAGCACCTACTGTGGAAAATGAATAGTGACATACATTCCAGATGACCTAAGGTCCCTTAAAGGTTGTAGCTGTATAGCTTTTCCCTTACCTCCTGACACAATCCTTTGAGATAGATAGTTATGGTGACCGTCTCCACTCAATTTTTGCACTGTTTGTTCCCAAATTTAGAGAGCATTGGGGAATTATTTCTTAAAATCTACACATGTAACTATCATCATGTAGATAACCATTTTCTGTGCAGCTGTTTGATCCAGAAACTAAGGATAATGCTTTCATACTTTCATTAAAAGCTCATGAAAACTTGAAAGCCTGTTCAGGCTGCAGTCGCATTCTTACTACATTTGTTTTGACAAGTGAGATATAGTTTTTTGGTTTTTTTTTTTTTTTTTTTGGACAAAGGCTTTTATTCATGAAGTGGATGGTAAAGAAAATGAGCTGCTTGAAAGGCAGAGAGAATTAGACTTCCTTCTTTAATCAGAATAGGAAAGAACCTTTACATTTACCATCATGTCTAGATCCTCTGAGATCTTTCCTGAGAGAGAAGTACAGCTTAAATCAACAGCTTACATGTATAGATGGAAGAAGGGTGTTGTTAAGGTCACCACCTTACCGAGGGATTTTGTTCCTACTCATTATCAAGACTAACAGTAGTCCAGAAGCAGACTATGCATCTTCAGGCTAATGATGGTACCTGTCCAACATGCATAATACTGCCATGTAAAGTACATTGCAAGGGTACATGAAATAAAGAGTTGGTGTTGGTTATGGATGAGTGGTTTTTCTCTCTCTTTCAAAGCAAATATATGTTTAAGCTACTCTGTGATAGACTGGGTATTAAATAAACAGCTTTTATTTGCTGGAAGACGGGAGCCATCATAAACCTTGTTTCAAATGTCCAGCTCTTAAAACACGTATGGGGCAAAACTGCTGTTTTCTCACTGTGTACTTACTTATGAAAAGTGTTTCCAGGTGATTTTCAAAGCAGCATTAATCAGAGTTCAAGTATTCATTGTATTTTTATATTTCAAGTGTGTGTGTATATATGTGACTGGTGTCTGGAGCATGCAACTATACACTTTTAGATATTAAACCATCTATAGAATCTTCTCTCTGAATAAATTCATTAAAAAAAAAAAATCACCAGAAGAAAAAAAAAAGTACTGTATCTGTTAGGCAAGGCTTAAAAAGTCAAAATTGACATTGAGTTAAAACATCACACATACTCTTGTATGGAGTTTCAATGGCATCCATGGGGAGTACCTTCTTTACCTATATTGATATAAACAATTTTGATGAGAAGTGGTATACCTGTATGTATCCTGGGAGACTTAGGATTTTTGTTGATGTAGCCAGAAGCATGGAGAGATGTCACAGGATGCATCTTTCCAGGGAGAGGAAACTGGGATTTCAGATCAGTTGTGAAGTAACTGTTTACAGGTGAAGGAGTCATGACTACTAAGTGAAAGCATTACAAAGCTGTATCTGATAAAAATGTTCTAATTGCAGATTGTGGGAAAGGTGTGTGGAGATGACCTTAGGAAAGTCTGATGAGAGCTGTGTTACTTAAAAAGTTTCGGTGTGCCAACTAAGAGCTCCAGACCTCAGCATTGCTCTGTCTGCACCTTCTCTTCAAAGCAGAGAGGTACCATGTAGGACCTTCTGGCACTGGTGAGAGGGCTGTTCTTAAGTACCTGCTCCGAGTACCTGAACTGAAAAATTCAAATCACATCACCAAGTTCTTCTTTTGTAACGGGTAAGGACAGGTCTGGGGACTTCATTTTGACAAAATGTTTGTGGGAGAAATCATGAGAAAATATAATCAGTGACTGAATCCCCAAAATGTTGTAGCTACTATTGCCACAATCAAAGGTATAATGAAAGGTCCTTTGGAATCAGTGTGATGTTTTGACTCAGTTTTTTCTAACACTTGCGTTTTTTTCAGATATACTGAATATTACCTTTCTGCTGTTCCTACTAAAATGTATTTATACAAAAAATGGACACTTTTGCATTGCAGGCACAAATCTGGTTGTAAAAAGTTGCCTGTCTTCCTTGGTATTTTCTGATCAGGGATAGCACTACTGGTCCACATATACTGAGCTCAAAGTAATTGCTTTTTGTTAGGAGATTCCCTTGAATGTGCATAAAATATTTTTGAAAAGGGAAGCATCGTTTTAGGAAGTTGCAGTTGTCTTCTTTCAATGCATCACTGAAACAAGAATGCCTGCATTTGTCATTTCCTATTGAAAAACTCTCAAGTTGTTAATGGGATTTGTTTTCAAATGTTTTAAGAGTTCTGCAAAGCCTCTGCTCCCAACTTGCGTGCTGCTCAAAAGCACTGTTTGCTGTGATGTGACAATAAGCTGACAGGCCAATAAAAAACGAAGAGTTTATCTGCTATTTTAAAGTGGCCAGGATTATGTGAGGGGCATTTCATGTCATGCATTGTTGGGAGTGAAGAAGAAATATATCCTGGACATGCTTCGTATTTTCATTGATTAGTTGTTGGTCTCAAACTCAGGTGGCAACAGAATTGTTGTGTATTGAAATGCTTGTAGCAGTATTGGACTTTCTAGCAGTACTGAGACACGGCTTTTGCTTTGCTGACTGGATGAGTGTCTCATTGCAAACTGCATTAGCACAACAAAATATTTACTATGTGGAGAGATGGTAGGGGTGAAAAATAGTTTTAAATGTCCATAGCTGTAACTTCATTTATATAAAAAGGAAGAAAATACCTAGAAGCTGTATGACTGTCAGGAGGTATGAGCACCTGCCCTGTTCCAAGCCTTTTTTAATTTTAATTAAACCTCTTAACGAGGTTTGTAGTGATCACTGAAGACTTCTGAAAATGTTGAGCTGTGCAAAGTGGCTTATTTCTTTCCCAAGGAGAGAACAAAGCAAACAGTTTTTTTGAGTCTTAAATGAGCCAATGACATATTTATCAATATTTCCAGCATTTCTGATGTTCTTAGGATGCTGAGACTGAATTTAACCAGCAGAGTTACAGGGAAGGGGGTGATGTCTGACAACAAATTGAATCCAAATTCTTTACGTTCAGAATTTCCAGCTGAAATGTATCCAGGTTCTCTTAAAAGCATACAATCCAATGCACTGGTTATCTGAAGCAAACTTCAATTTATCATCCTCTCAGTGAGATCCTGCTAGCCAGATCTCAGAGTAGCCTTGTTTTCTTTCCACCCTTCTTTAACTTTCTGTATTGCTTTTTTCAACTGACAGTTCTGTCCACCAATTCTGTAATTACTGTCTATCATTTTAAGTGATGGGCAAAGGGCCAATATCTAAGGTCAGGGCCATGAACATCTGACTTCCCTTGAGAGTAGAGCTGGTTGAGTAGGAAGAATATTGATTCCCTGAGTAGCTCAACCAAAAAGAAGGAACACTTTCAAATGCTTTTGACCTACATGTCCAACTGTCTCTACTTAAAGTAAATTAATGAAGAGGTAAATCATATCTTATAGGAATCGTGCTTCAAAATACAAAATGAGAGACTTTGAAGAAGTAACCTAGAGGCAAGATTTCAGTGCAGAAAGCATGCCTGATACTAGAGTTATTTTTACGGAAAATGCAGAAATGAGTGCATTTGATCCCTGTCAGAGTGCAAACTGAGTCTCCTGTGTTGTGGTTAGTTTGGTGGGTCTGCATTTTAAATAGGAGCACGTAAATGAAAAATTCACTGCTTTACCTGAAAGTGTGTAATATAAGTCATATAAAGAGAGACTGTGACTTATTCTTTCTTCAGATTATATTTTGTATTTTAGAGAGGAAAATCTTTGCACCTAATTTCCAGTTACTCCTTACTCCATTCTCCTGTACTTGTAAGCCTGAGTGTGGCTATGCTTTTTCACTACTGGATAAGTCTTGACTACAAAGTATTAAAAACTTCCCAAGTTAATCAAATAGCATTGCAGATGGTGGAAAATAAAGCATTTCTACCCATTCCCATCTCCCAAAAGAAACAAGGGCAAGGGTGGTTATGTATCTCTTGTGACTGGGATTTTAACTCATGGAGTATCACAAGTTGAGAAGAGCTCGTGGGGATCACAGAGTCCAACTCATGGCTCCACACAGGACCGCCTGAAATTGAAGTTGTATTTCTGAGAGCATTGTCAAATGCATCTTGAGTTTTGGCAGGCTTCATGCTGTGGTCCTGAAGAGTTCAAGAGCCCATGTTGTGTCTGATGGAGACCTGGAATCTGCTGGCATTTGATTTTCTGAAAGCCTTGAAATCTGTATTTATGCCTGCGGTCTGAAGGATGATGTGAAAATGTCAAAATAGCTTTTTACATGCTGAACAGAAATGGAGAAGCAGAATAGTTATCTGAAAGGACCTTTAAATATCTTGGCTGAATTTAAGTTTCTTGACAAATCTTAGTTACAAATAACTGAAACATACTTCCCTACAGAAAGGAAAAATGTGCCATGCAAGTTGTTTCCTAATCATTTCCTAATCTTTTAGGTTATCCTTGCTGATACTTATCCTTGAGCATAAATTATTCATGTCCAGGAAACCCAGAAACTAATGTTGATTAACCCAGGAAGATGACTTCACTGTGACAGACGAGCATTTGTTGAGAAAGTTCAGTTCTGATCTTTTCAGAAGTATCCGAGTGCTTCCTGGTTGCCGTTTTTCAGAAAGAAGTAGAGGGGAGATGGAGAAAAGCTCTGCCTTTTTCTACGAAAGTCTAACAGAATTGCTCCCACCTTCAATTTTTATTTTTAGCATGGTTAGTAGGAAGCTCATGAGATGCCGTTGACTGTTGCTGTCTGCAATTTAGTTAATTATTATCAGGTAAATGAACAAAAACATAAGTCTGGAGGAATTAGAAATAAATACTAATCTAGTTTTCTGCATTCAAAGAGCTGTTTTATTTCTTGTACCTCTTCATTTCCTTGTGTTGTCTGTTTGGTCTCCCTGGAGTTCACGGTACACCAACTTTTAATGAGCTGTTGGAGAGCAAAGAGGTCCAAGGCCAAGTCTTGGTCTTCAGCTTGGGTGGAAGTGGGAGTAATTAAATGCTGAAAAGGTGGTGCAGTCAGATGCACTGGAAATGAGGGTAAGAAGGGTAATGAACAAAGTGAGTACAGTCCTTGATGAACTTCTAGGAGAGGGTTGTGACAGCCAAAGGCACTTTCCAGTGTAGCACAGCTTGGTTGTGCTTTAACACACCTCTGAATGAAGGTAATGTTCACAAAATCTTGAATAAGACTGTATCCCATTTTTTTTTATTGTCTTCTTGGTTGGATGTTGCATGGAAAGAAAGTGGTCCTGTGTCTTAAAAGACAATGTAGAAAATGCTGATTTTTCTGTTTTACAGCTGGTGAATTGAGAGGCTTTATGCTTTATTTCATTCATGCTTCTAGAGGCTGAGAGCTGAAGTATTTGGAGATTTTGACTTGTGCTGAATGATCAAAGCAGTACAGGACAAAGCTAAGCCATGATTAAGATGGGAAACTTGACTGCTGTGAATGTATGAGAAAACTTCTGTAGGATGTGACATAGAAGGCACTGCTGCTGGTCCTTCTCTGTTGAAAGATATTCCTAATTAATTGAATGGTGCATAGGGAGTCAAAAGCATTATAGAGTAAAAGCCAGTCCTTGCAGTCTATGCTGGCTGCTTTTGGAACCATGTGCTGAGGTGGCCTGAAATGCAGTGGGGCTGGGGATGTGTCCTGCTTGATGGAGACAGAGGTTCAGCTCCAAATCTATTGCCTGTCCTCATTCAAAGCATATGTGACAGTAGTACAGCCCTGGTTTTCTCTATGGTCAGGGGTTGCTGTGATCTAACCTTTCCCCACCCAGGTCATTGCACAGAGTGAAGAGACTACAACTTTTTGTGTTTCCTGTAAAGGATTCTGAATGTGGACTGAATTTCTCATAGTTGAGCAGCAAAGTGTGGAAAGTGGGGATTGAGTTTGTAATGACTAGCTTCTGCCTTCTTGTTGTTCTCCTTTGTGGAGGGAAAACTATCTTGCCTCCAAAAATAGAGTAGATTAGGTAACTCCCATTTATACCTCACAGATATGCAGAAGGAGCTGAGTATACCAAGTCAGTGAAAGAAAAACTGCTCAAGCATCTTGGGACTGTCTGTGTTGTTTTGAGAGTTATGTGGCCTCTGACTCCCACGGCATCTCTAGGAAACAGGGATTTCTGAAAGACCTAGAAATTTGTCAGGGTCTGTGTCACAGACACCTCTTCAGGGGGAGTACAGAGATTAAGGTATGCCTGTTGCTGTGAGATACATCTTTACTAGGAGACATTTTGTCTCTGCCAATTACATCCCAGCTGGAAAGGATGTTTAGCAAATAGTTACATTTGCTCATGTTATGTGTTACTGTGCATTTATTTTAAATGTCTTTCCTGGTAATATCCTGTTTCTGCATGTAAATGTAAGGCTTCCTAGGAAAAGCACAAATCATATTGGTCATTCAGGTACCTGAATCAAAAACAAAGTTTTAATAACTTGCTCCAAACCTTAGCAGTGTTATCTTAGGGTATGGTAGATTCACTGCTTTTGGAAGCCTTTATCACAAATAATACTTATCTACAGCAAATTTTCCATGCCAAAGGAGCTGTTGTGTTTGTGAGAATCTAAAGGATGCTCTTTGATCTGCATTATAGTGAAAGACAGATTTTCAAAAACCTTAAAGGCTGTGGATCTGATTGAACTGGAGTGGTTCAGTAGACAGTGAGAATCTTTCTCCTGTGTGTCTAGTGCTGGTACAATTGAAAGCTTAGATATGGAGCTATAGAATGTTCAGTCATAATCAGTGACTACTTATCTGACAAAAGAAAAAACAAACCAACAACAAAAAAATCCAACCAAATGTGATACCAGATCAAAGTTTCCAAGTTTTCTGCAACTTCCTTTCCTCTTAGGTCTCTAATGTATTGTTACATTTTTCCCTCTTCTTGCTTTGGTGGTTGTTCTTTCTGGATTTTTCTTCCCTGAGAGGCAATTTTGGCCTTGCTACATCAAGGAACTACTGTGATATTGTGTACAGCAGATGCAATTGCAGCAGAAAGGTGTGACTTTGGGGAAGACTCTGTAGGTCAGAGAAATGCAGGGCAGATAGAGAGAAGTGTAATAAATATAAGACTTAAATGATTTCTTTTTTCTTTTTTTTTTTTTTTTTTTTTTTTTGCCTTATGATGTTTAGTAGTTGCTACTCTATGGGATTCAGATGTTGAACCTTAAGAGGAATGAAGACCTGAACTGGTGGCCTTTGAGCTGTAGTGCTGTGGAACAATAGACAGTTACTTTGCTTTCTACTTTTTACTTTGTCATTCCTTTAAAACCTTTCTTCATGTTTTAAGTGTCTTCTAGACATTAGACTGATGTTCCTCCTTGAGATTAGAAGTATTAACAGAAAGGTGAAAGCATTGCATGAAGTATTAGGAGATATGTTTTTCATATATGCATATATATTATATATATTAGGTTATGTTTTAAGACAAGAATAGATGTTTTCATGAGTTGAAGCAGTGAAGAACTTCAGTACTTTGAAATAAATGTGACAACTAAAACTTAAAAATTCTCTTCTAAAATATGAAATCATTGAAAAGTGGGGCTGGAAGAGATCAGGAAACATCATGTAACTCATGCCTTTGCCCTGTGGCAAGAGTAGCTCAGCCTGAACTGTGCATCTGGCATCTCCTTCAAAATGTGCAGGCTACTGAAAATAGACACTTCACAGAAAGTCTCAGTAAACTATTTCTAGCTATTGCTGCTATTGCTTCTAGCAAAGTCTCTTAATATCCAACTTGCATTTTCTGTGTAGGTATTTCAGGTTATGATTCCTGTCTTGCGTACCACAAACCTTGACAGTTTATACTCATTGAAGCAGCCGTGCTTCAACCTGGGCATGATTCAGACAATGTGTAGGGATGATTTTAAACAGCCCAATTATTTCTGTTGTTCTTCATTGGCTTTGCTTTTTTTTCTTATTGGTAACTTATCTGCTAGGTGTTCCCATTCTCTGACAGTGTATAATGAGAATCAGCTTCTTTTGTGTCAGTGTCGATCTCTTAGTGAAATGGGTAAAATAGTAACTCTAGAGCAATAGGATTTATATTGATATCTGAAGGTATTCAGAGGGGTTGCATTAAGTCAGTAGTCAGTGATTAGTGGAACTTGGAGCTAAAGATGAAATATAAGATATAGCACATTAAAACCTGTGTAGCTCTTTTCATCAGCTTTTATAACAAAATCATTTTGAGATCTTAAACTCACAATACAAAAATGTGTAGTCCAGGACAGGAAAGAAGCCAAGTTTATGTAGCTTGCCAGCCTTCATGACTTCAGATTTGATTCCTTACTCATTACTCAGGTATTCCTTCCTTACTTAAAAAGTACTAAGGTCTGTGAGGTACATTTGTCATCTATAATAACTGATTTTGGGGGCAGTCCATCAGTCAATTTTTAATTTAGGTGCTAAGTTCTTCATGCAATACAGATTATGTGAGATTTAGGCAAGTGCTCTTTGTTGCACTAACTCTGATAGATGTGATATGGAAGGAGGAACAGAGCCCAGATATGGTGAAGAGGAGCCCTGAAAAGAGATCTTGCGAAAACCCTAAAAGCTGTATCTGAAATTCTATCTCTTATTTTAATCACATAATAAGGCATTATTGCTGACACGATTATTCCCTTCAAGTTCAAGCATTTGGCCAGGTATTACACATGAGCCCAGTTTTCTTCTCCCTATACAACAGAGTTTTGATTAATTAATCATTACTTCAGTTTGAATAATACATTAAAGATGCACTTGAATGTGCTAAGGAAAAAAAAAAAATATATATGAACCAACAAAAGGAAATGTTGCTTTAGTTTCTGAAAAGAAGTGTTCTCCAAATGGCAAGGAAGCTGTAAAAAGTAAATGTGTTACTGGTCAGCCTTTATTTCTCTTTCTGCTTCTGTATGTTGAGTACTCTTCTAGATTCAGTGCTGTGACGGTAACTTCTAAATAAGCAGGCTGTTAAGAAATTTAAAAAGGCATTTAATACAACAGTATTAAGAGATGGTACAGTTACGATGAATAAACTGAGTATTTTGCTTTACTATTTAAAAAAATAAATTATTCAAACACATGTATAAATAGTTAGCAATTGCCGTAATAAATTGTGGCTTCACAATATCATTATTTTTTGATATGGCAACCAGTTGGATAGTTGTTCTCCTAAAAATCTTGCTATGGTTTCCAAAGTGTGAGGTTATATTTGCTCAATGCAGAACCGGTTACTTCACAGCAGCCACAACTGACCCCATGTTTGTGTCAGGACAGGACATGTCCTCCACAATCTGTAGGCTATGAAGCAGAGCTTCCAGAAGCACATAGAAAAGTGCTTTGTATCCAAAGGCCTGGCCTTCTCAGCAGGTTGATCTCTTTTCACCATACCTATAGTCAGGATTTTCTGAGGACATCATTCAGTTGGTGTTGGACAGTGTGCAGGCTGAAAAATCTGGCTATTAACTTCTAGGCTGTCATTTTTTCAGAAATGCTCCAAGTTGACCTAAACTTGTCTTTAACTTGAGTTTTCTGGAGTTGCTCAGGTTTTTAAGTAGAAGGAGAAGCAGTGTATTTGATGATGGACCTGGCATGTTCCATTTCTCTGGTTAGCATGTGACTGCAGATTCACTGTGTTGACACTGTTCAAAGAACATACTGTTAAATGCAAAAGAAATAATATGGTGCTGAGTGCTGAAATGAGGACTGGTGCCCACTGGAGCTTTTACCCACAAAGACTCTTGCAAGATTTTTCTGCCCCCCCCTTCCCCTATTAATCCATTTTCAAGCCTAGAAATGCCTCGTTTACTCAGCAGGCCCATGTGAAAAGGTCAGCTTCATTTCTTTGACCTTTTCCATCTCAGTAAACATTGGCAGCTGGAGGTCCTCACTGCAGACATGCCGGTTGCAATGAAATGGTGTTACAGGTACTGACGTGCATACAGAGGATCTTTGACCTCTCTGCTGTTTGCCCATCAACTCAGCAGTCATCCTGAAATCTTAGCCACTGAAAAAGCAAATGGGACTGATTTGCTTTCAAGGAACGTGCAGATGGATTTTTTTCCTTCTCAGCTTGGAAAGTGAAGGTTGTTGTTTGGGTTGAAATCTTAAGTATTTATGATCTTAAAAGTAAAGATGTACTTAATACTATTGTGTGCACCTGGATTTTGTTCTTGGTGTGATCGTGCCAGTTTGTTAGATTTCTCCACACAACTAATGCTTTTCTGGCTGAATTTCTTCACTTTTCCTTTGAAGTGGGAGACAATGTCTGAAGTTGGGCTAAAGTTGTGGTGGGAATGTGTGTGTGTGTGGGGGGGAGGGGGGGAGGGAACAGGGTATCCACTGAGACTTTATTGTGGCATTAAACAGGCTCCGAGTACCTGATCTGTAGATGTTCCTGTTCTTTGCTGGGGAGTTGGACTAGATGGCCTGGAAAGGTCCCTTTTGACCTAATTTCTGTGATTTTATGATCAACCAAAATAAGTTCACTGAAAGTAGTACTGCTGCCATGGAAGAGAAGAGGCAGTGTGGACATCATTTGTAGTAGAGTTCTGTACACTTCAGTTTCAGAGCTGTTCCCTAGCATCGTCTGCTCTTCCTCTTTGGATCTGTTAAGACTGAAGTTGAACCAGTACCAGTGTTTTTTTGATGCCAGTTTTAGTCCATGGCTGTGTGTTTCCTTCAGCCTTTCCTCCATGTCCTGCAGTTCCGCTAGTAGGAGCATGCATGGGAACAGAGGAGAAGGAAGTTGCTGTGTTGTATTAGAGCTGCGACTGCTTCTTGGTCCAAAGGAAACTGCCCAGTCTCTACTAGATAAGTGATATCAGCAATACCTTTATTCTTATCCTGCACAAAGCTGAAGCTTATTTCCTGCCTCCGATTTCCTCTACTCTAATACAAGAGTAGCTTTACTGATGGAATTATCTTCAGTGTTCAATCTGTAGTGTTTTTTCACCTTCTAGAATATAGTGAAAGACTTCTTGATAAACTTTGATTAAAATATTGACAATTTTTTATGTTTGTGTCATGCAAAATTTAGGAGTCTCTGAATAAAATCTTCAGTGCTATCATTATAAAGATTTGGTGCAAAACTCTCAAAAAGCACAAGAAAAGAAGGTAACTTGTAGGTGATAATGGAGATACTCTGGGATACTCTGTAAGTCCTTTTGTCTGTTGCTAATACCTCATTTCAACTGTTGCATTTTTTTATATTTGATTTAAGACAGTGACATGCTCTGATCACTTCTGTTTAATGCGTGAACATCTGTTTTTTGTTATGGTTTAGTGGTGTTTGCTGTTGGCTGGGGATGAAAGGAGAGATCAAATGGCTTGAAGTTGGCTTTTTTTTTTTTGTTTTTCAAAGTTTTCTTTGTTCATAAGCTACAACCCAAGAACTAAGCATTAATTCTAGTTGTGACTGACAAGCAGTGATGGAAAGGAGGTGTGACTGATACATTTGCTGTGCTAGCTCAGCAGCAAGAGGAAAAAAAAATCTTAGATTGCACCATAAAATCATTCTTTACCTAATGGAGAGATGAGCTTGCAAGATGGTGCTTCATTGTGTAATCTGATCATGCTGCATGGTAATTAAAGACATGCTGCTTGCCCAGTAGAAAAGAATTTGGCATCCTCAGCCTGGTGACATTAGGGTGAGGACATGGGTCCTCTGACCTGTGCCAGTCCTAAGTGAGGGGAAAAAGTGAAACCTGTGTGCCTATGGCTTATTGGAACCTGAATGGAAGCCAGCATCCTCTTAACAAGTCATGGTTCGTGTGCTTTCTGCTTTACCTCTTTGAGTATTTTTGGATTTCTTAAAGTAACTTGGCAGTTACTGCCTTGTGTCATTAAACAAAAAATCTTAAGGAAAGTTTGTTCCACTCTGTATTTAATATACATGTTTGAAGATAAACCAGAGAGCGTTAATGTCTAGGGAGAACTTGGAAAATGGAGGGTACAGAAATGGGTGATTAATTCCTCTGAAAGTATGGGCCATTGGCTGCTTGCTCTGAGTGATGTCCTTTTGCAAGCTTGACAAATAGCATCTCACGCAATGTGCTTTAAACATGTGGCTAAAGCTTTTTTTAAATACCTGCCTCATCTCTGCTATTTGGAGAGCCTGCTGTTTCTAACAAATGTAGAGATCTGTCCACTACCCTTGTTCTGAACAAATACCTTTTTAAATGAAGACACTTCTATGTTTAAAGCCAGACAAGAAAAAATCTTGTCTGCTGCAAAAGTCCGACTGCAAAAGCTAGTGCCTGAGCTTGGGTTCCTAATGTCTAACCTAATTTGTAAGAGATGAAGTCTATTATTAGTGAATATCAACCTTCCTGGGCATATTATTTTATTTAAAAGCTAGAATGGAGAGGAGGAGATTACTTTCAGAGCAACCCTTGTAGTTATGCTTCCTATTTCATTGTGTTGGCCCATGATGACACCCAGTCCTAGTGTTGGCACACACCTCTCTGCTGTGCACATGTCACTGTATCCACCACTGCCAGGAATGGGGGTGTGGGCAACACACAGCTGAAGTGTGCAGAACTTGAGGAACAGAGAACCTGGGGGAAGAATGGAATAAATGTGGTGTTACATAGGACTGAATTTGTTGTGTTTATATTTCGTTAAAAGGGTAAGTTTGCAGGTGCAAATAGTAATTACCTCAATGGGAGTATGGCCAGGTTATTGAGATTAGCATGATTAGAAAAAATGTAGTAAAATGGATTTTCAATGATTTTTGAGGTTAGGACTTTTTTTTTTTTTTTTTTTTTTTTTTTACATCTATTCTGAAAGATCACAGTTTCCAAGGTACTGCAGAAGATGTTTCAAAATTGACTTCAATGGAAACAACACTGCCCTATGTTGCAAATAAAACATCCTGCTGGTTGTCCCTACACTCAGATTAGGGAAGGGTAAACAAAGATATGGACGGAGTTAGCCTTAGCTTTTTTGACACCTGTTAGTCCCAGCTGGGAGCAAAACATAGCATCTTTTGCACTATTCTGGGCTTGTAGTAGACTGAGTTCTTATCTGTGGGACTATTTCAAAGTACAAAGATGCAGCTGAATGTGGTCATATGTGCACTTCCTGATGTGCAGTTCATTAGCCTTGGTGTTTCTGTGCTTAGTGGCAGCGGAGATGACTTTTACCACCATATCATCAGTATACAAGCTGGTTTGCACCCAAAATTCACAAGATATGTCTTATATTGGATAGTACTGGCATCCCACTATGACACATTTCCACCCCCTTGTGGGGAAAAACAAACTTGCTGAGCAGCTTATTTTTTCACCCACGGAAGTTCTTATTATTTTCCTGAAGATATTAAATGTGTAGAAGGGCATCAGTTTCTCTTAGCATTGCACTGAAAACCTTCTCTATTAAATGCTTCCTTGGACTTGATCAATTCATTTGTAACCTCTCTACGCATGAATATAAATGTTGCCCACCTGATTATCTTGCTTTATAGTACTTCAAAAGCCTTGCTAAAACTGGTCAATGCAATAAATACCTAATGAGCACAGAGCCTCCTTACTTGGCAAATAAATAAGTAAAGCTTAGCACAAACTCTGGGTAATGCTTTCAATCAATCAGCATAAATTCTTCTTTGGCTGCGAAACTGAGAACTGAGATGATAAAATGCTCTTGCTTTGGGTGTGATACACTGATTATATTAGTTCATTTCCTACCCAGCAATAAGGACAAACACAAGTTATTATTTTGCCTTTTCCAGTTCATATCCTCTTCTACTCTGTAGTACTTGCAGCACTGCTAATTTAATACTTAGTCATGGCATGCTGGTATTAAATATATTGGACTATAACGTTTTGACAAGGGTAATCCAGACTCGAGAAAGAATACTTTTAACTTGCTTGTACTCCTATTGTCTCTCCTTAATTTTCTCACCCCACAACTGCTTACACAATCAATGGTGTTGGTACTAGCAGGTTTATTCTTGAAATATGGCTGTAGGAAGTTAAGATACAAAAAGGATTGTAACAGCAGAAGATTGTCTTGATTTCTGTAGTAGCATTTGAGCTACAGGAGAATGAAGAGGGAGGCTTCATAGAATTATGGAATGGCTTGGGTTGGAAAGTATCTCAAGGATTACCAAGCTCCAACTCCTCTGCCATGTGCAGGGCCATCAACCTCCATGTCTAATTTCAGACCGGGCTTGATGTTGATTGTTTCTATCATCTTTTCTTAATATGGTGAGGGAAGAATACTATGGTGCCAGTAATCTGTAAGAATAAAGTGATGGAACGCAACTGTTCTCAACAGAATATGTGATAGGTGATCTGTAAGAACCTGCAGCTCTTTGTATTGTTTTGCCTTGTTTGTTGTTCTGTGCACTGATGCATTTTATTTCATAGCAGCTCAAGGTTATGGTTAACTTACTGAAATCTTATGATTAAACAGCATTAAACAGCTTACAAAAACAGTGACAGTGTATGACAGTGACATTATGGCTAGTCCAACTGTTGAGAACTATCAGTAAGAATGAAAGCATTTGATGTTATTGCATATTTCTTCCCAGGCTGGATGTGGCTCTGGGCAGCATGGTCTAGCTCTGATTAGAAAAGGAGCGCAACCTCACCTGTTCCCCTGCAGCCACCTGTGTATTTGTGAAGGCTCAAGCAAAAAAAAAAAAAAAAAAAAAAAAAAAACCGAAACAACAACAACAACAAAAAAAACTTGCAGTTGTCAACTTCATTCTTTTTACAAGGAGTTGATTCCTTGGATTTTTGCCATCTAAACACTGAATCTCTTCTTCCTTATAAGTGCAGAGTTAGGTAGTTTTTCAGATCCTTCTGAAAACTCCCTTCTAACGTCCATCTTTGCTGAAAATAACAAAAGTTTTCTCAAACTAACAGGTGCAAAATTCTTCTAAAGATCTCAAGTAATGTCTTGAGTTTTATCCAGCATCATGATATGCACATTATGAATGACAAATTCTTCTAATCTTCTTAGGGCCCATGTGTAATGTCTATAATAACATATTACACAGCAAACTTTCAAGGCATCCTTCTGGCAGCTCTTAAGGAATTCCATGACTGAATCTTTCTGTAATATCTCTAATTCAAAAAACTAAGTATTGGACTTCTAAGTAAAGCTGGGAGAAAATGTGTTTTCCATTCTACCAACACCAGTGTTGATCTGTCAACATTCAGTGTTTTAAGCTCATTTAGTTTCACCAAATTATGAATGCCTCCACATCAACGAAACAAAAATCCATATCTCTAAAAAAAAAAAAAAGAAAAAAAATCATGTTTGAATATGGGAGTGGCAGGGAACTGTTTAATGTGGGCAAAATAATTTGTGTGCTTTTGGTGTCAGTAAGATTTATGAAAAAATTAAGGTGCAATTTCAATAAGTTTTGCATTGATCTAATGGAATGACTTCCTATGAACACTAGTATAAAAATTTTACACAGGTGGCTTTATATGCATGTGCACATGCATCTAGAATATCTAGGAATTTTGCAGGTTGAGAGCCCAGAACATCTGTCTCTTTTAAAAAAAAAAAAAAAAGCATAAGCTCACTTGTTCTTCTGATTGCACTGAAATTAGTGGTAACAAACATGTTTTGGTGACTTCTCTGTTTGATTTGTTGGCTCTTTTTATTTCTTATTTTGTTTTGCCTTTTTCTATGGGGAATTGTCTGGACTTGAAAGACTGTTCTCATGTCATCTCACACTGGTTCTAAAATTCATGGGCAAATCCATAAATCTGCAGAGAAAACAAGTATTCTTGTTCAGTTTTGTGCCAGTATTTGGAGAACACTGGAGAAATCTGAGTACCTGTTTCCCTGTTGCATAACAGCTTCCTTGCTATATTAATATTATGACATCTATTATCATTGTGATTAAAACCCATGAAAAATTACAAAGCAGGGCATTATTTAAGAGTAGTTTTTCCTCCCAATAGATATTAAAAGCAGTGGCCAAACTTTTTTATGTAGGTAATGGCTTTCAGGATGAATGATTTGGCCTACAGCAGAAACATAAATCCTTCTTAACTTGGTTGTCTGTGTAAATGATGCATTGAAAAATTACAGTAATTAATTTTCTGGATTAATATAGGCAGCTTTTGTAGAAGGCCACCATCTGCTAGTGATGGAATGTTCAGGGCACTTCTTCCTTCTTGAGCAGACTTTGTGACTAAAAAGTTATATTCAAGATGTACTGAAGATTTCCTTAGAAAAAAGTTTTCCTATTTTGTGAGACTTTAGTCCTTGGTGCCAAAAACCCAGTAAGTGTCTCAGATGTTCAGTTTTGTCTCAATTTGTAATACGCAAAAAAAAAAAAAAAAAACTCAGAGGCTTGTGCCTATTCATAGAATCAGCAGATTTGGATGGAGAAGACCACTAAAATCATCTAGTCCAAATGTCAGTCCATTACCACCACACTCACTAAACCATGAAGTGCAACATCTGCCCTTCTCTTGAACACTTCCAGGGATGGTGACTCCACCACCGCCTTAGGCTGTATGTGCTTACTGGGGTACTGAGCAAACAAACTTCAAGAGGAATGCATTTCTTTCTGTCAGCTGGAAGGCATGACTGAATATGGAGGTAAGTCTCAAACTGTTGGAGGATTTTCTTATGAAAAGGACAATGAAACCTATTGTAACTCTGGTAGGGATTTGTAATGTCATTGTAGCATAGGAAGCATATGTTGTGTGGACAGCTGAGGTTTGTATGGAAGAGTAGCTTTTCATTAAAGGAACACTGAAGGAGGACTGCAGTTACTACTAGGTTCAACTACATTCAGAAGTGGAAACAGATAAGGCTGAAGTAGTCTTTGATCAAACATCTCAGATACGAGATCAAAGAATCATTGTGACCTATTTCTTCTGAGGGGTTAAGCGCTGTGATTTATAACCACCCTTATCCCAGCACAGGCCATACAAATCTGCTATCAAAAATAAATAAATTCAATCTTAGTGGACTTTTTAATGAAAAAATTACCCTAAGTCATGGATTCTTTCCTCTCTGGCACAGGTAGTCCTACAGCATTTGTTTTACCTGAACTCCGACACGTTTCCATAATCTCAGCCAGTTTCTATTGACTAGATGTCACAATGTGGGTAACTATCCTGACAACGGAGTGCGATTATACTAAAAGCAGAATGAACTGAAATATTAGTAAACATATGGATGACTTGCATCAAACATCTTGGAAAATGGAATTGAACTTGCTGGGAGAGGAAAAAGTAAATGGGAAGAAAACTATACAAATGAGAACCTCACTGAGGGTCACCTATAAACAGAATGGTGTCTCACTGTAGGCAGTGAAGCTAACAGCTGCACTGCAGTACCTACTGAAAGGGCTAATGTGGGGTAGCACTTACTGCTAGAAATATTAATCTTGAACACTCGTGCCCTTGATGTTCTTGTTAATAAATCGGGTTTGAGCCACTGTTCTAGTTTTTGATGCTGTCCTTGGGAAAGGTTGTCATACAGTTGCTTCAAAGGGAGCATAATGGTTTATGACTGTAGCACCTGAAGTCCTCTTATGGAATGAGTTCCCAGGAGATCCTAATCATACAAAACTAATATTGCCTGGCTAGTGATAATGTCATACTGCCAAGCTGAGTTACATGGATTGCTGTGTTGGGTGCCTGACTGATTAATTTTAATTCATTATAAATAGAAACTGTGTCAAGGATGTATTGTAAATAAGAAATGACTCTGCATGTGAAAGTATTAGTAGGGGACTGATGAGCTAGAATGGCGTGGCCGCATTCCTCAGCCACCTCTGACAGTACTGCTGAGGTAACAAGTGAGCCTCGGCTCAACTTGGAGTAACTGCACTGAGCTCTGAGAAGCCCTAATCAGAAGGAATTTCTCTCTTGAGAGAAGATAAAAATGGGGAAGAGGCCAAAAGGAAGGGGAAAAAATGCTGATATGAGGGCATGAAATGTGGTTCCTGAGGCTGGAAAAGCTTATAGCAGAGCAGCCACTGCAGGCTTGGCCTTCCTCTAATGATTTCAGAGAGCTAGCTATAAGATAGTTTTACTGCTTTCTTCTTTAAGTGAAGAAAGAGCTGAGACGTGCCTAGAGGAAAGCACCATCCCAAAAGGAACAGGGGTGAAGCTCCACTCCTGCTTTCTCCCTGACTGAATGGTCACTTCCTCTCCTCTCTCTCCCCCCCCCCCCCCCCCCCAAAACAACGACCAAAAATCAAAATATATGTAAATGAAATGAATCACTTAAGGTCCTGTCAAGTCGCCAGTTCAAACCTACTTATTCTGGGTAGATCTCTTTATCCTCACAGCCAGGTTGCTTGCTCTGGACTCAGTCCAGACATTCCTTTTTGGATTTTTTTTTGGAGTTTGTTAGTGGTTAATCACATTACAGCTAATAAATGACTCAGGGTTGCAGTAGGTCATCAGATTATTTGATTCTATGATTTCATTATTTTTTTCTTCCTCTGGAGCATTCTGAGAGAAGCTCTGATTTGAATATTCATGAAAACACTAGAAGTAGATAAGAGAGAAGATGGACCTGTTATTTATGTTTGAGGAATAAACTGTTCCCCTGTTTTAATCATGTTGACTTCTCCAAGTCATTTTCATAGTGGGCTGAAATGATTTAGTCACATGGGATATATGAAGTAAAGAATGACTCTGGTTAGTGCTGGACTGGAGTTACGAGCTCTGTTTTGTGCTGTACAACTTGCTTGACCTGTGCAAGTCACACTTCTTCCATTTTTCTACTTGTGCTAAATGGAAATAGTAATTACCTACTTCAGAAGAGGGCATGGGGATGAAATTAATTAATGTTTATCATGTACTCAGTTTCCTTGATGAAGTTTATATCGCCGTTGAGTGCAGTTATTTGTGGGTTTTGGCTTTTGTTGAGGTGGTAAAGAAAGGTTTACTCCAGCAGAAGGGTACTAGGATATTCTCCAAAGAATGAAACTCCTTGGTATTCATTGAAATGCTGTTAATTGCTGAAGATATTAAAGCATTAACAAAGCTAGTAACTTTGCTACTGAAATGCAATCACTTTCGGAAAAAATTAGAAGGTAAATAGCAAGGCAAAAGGCTTGTATTGTTTTCTGCAAAAATGCAGACTCTTAAGGATAGCCCTTGGTGGAAAGATGTCTTCAGGATGCTAAACATAGCTCACCCTGAGGGTGTGACTGAAAAATATGGTTACCGTATTGACTTAAATTTCAAGAAATTGAAATCCTGATAGAGCAGCAGATGCTTATTTGATGCTACACTAGTAACTTTCTTGTTGATATACTTAACACAAGTCTTGATATAATGACCAAAGGAATATTTTTTTTACTGATTTAGTAAACTACCTGCAATCTGTCAATTACTCAGTTGTACTGAAACCTCATACAGTGCTCCAACCTTCAGAGTGTTTGCTGGAATGCAGATGTATACAAAGCTGCTCAAGACGGAGGTCTTGGTGAGAAACATTTTGCAGTGAATAAGTTGCTTTATCACATTGAACAAAAATCCTCTGTGAGAGGAATTCACTGACAGAAATCACGCACAGGCAATTGTGCATTACATCCAGCAGCGCTCAATTCTAAGAGCAGATCAAGTTAAGTAGAGGCTTAGTTCTAGTCAGTGCAAGGAAAATTACCCTCGGAGCTCAGCAAGTTTTTATGAAGCTTCCAGATTGGGATGATGTTAGGGAGATGTCCAATGTAAAGAATGTATTAAGTGCTTTCCTGAATCCAGGCCATAACAGCCAAGATCTTCACCTTTTATTGACATGATGGGTGGACTCTACCATGTGAATTACAGCTCCTTTACTTGAGCTTTTGAGCCAGCTTTAACTAGCTTAAATTTCTGGATGGGTGCTTAAGCATTTTCTGTAGAGTACCTTTGATGCTGTCAGTGCTTCATTCGCCTGCCCTTGGAGGACCCCAGATATCTCTTATTTTCTTATCATGCAGTGGGTTTTCATTTTCTAATAACTCCTCCCTGAATTTCATGTCTGATTAGCAGCATGCCTGTATTTTAATAGCTGTTCTTAAAGAGCTCCCTTCCATCTTCTCCCAGCACTTAATTACAATGTGTAAATATGCACAATGCCCTCTTATTGTTGTTAATCCCAATGCTGATAAAGCTGGATAGGAGAGAATAGAAATGAATTGGAATGTGCATAAGTGCAGGTCTTTCATTAGCCCAACTAAAAGTAATCACAGATCTCTTGCTGGTAATATACATCTTCCAGATACGGAGTACTAATTATTTCTTGCAGTGCTGTGTTCCATCACACAGATAACTTTATTGTAATCCTGTGGTGATCTAATGCCTTCACATACCAGTTGCTACTTTCCCTCTTTCTCTCCTTGGCAATGTGACCTTACAGTTTTTGAACCTTCAAACTATACCTTGTAGTGTCACGGCTGTGGATATCTGTCAAGTTCTTTTATTTGTTTTTGATCACAGTTTTCCTCTGATGTTTGCCACAACAGTACAGTTATACAGAAGTCAGGCAATATTCTTGCACATTAAATGTGCTCAAAGTAACGTTTTATATGGCATCCAGTATGGTTTCAAATGTGTCATTGACAAATAAGCTATTACCACTTCTCGCCAAGCCTGAAGTGCTTGCATATGTTGTGCATTATCTATATATTGTAATATATATTTTCAAACAGTAATGCCTAAAATTAATCTCAAGTCCAAAATTAGGGCTATACTTTTGTCCTTTTAACAGTTTTTGAAGTGTAATTTAATTCCATAAAAGTACTTATGCACTTATTAGCAGAATGAAATTTTTTGGAGTGACTCTGGCTGCTGCTAGGACATAGCCAGTTGGAACATACAGAGTTGTTTTTGAAGAAAATCAAACAGTGAGAGTTCTACCTAATGTGCCCAATGCATAACTGATGCTTTTGTGAAGCTGTCCTATAGGCAAACAAAAGGAAGAACAACACTGAGAGGGGATGATTAAGGATGCTAAAAGTTTGAAATATCTTTCCATTAAAATACTTGCTATCTGGCTAGCTACTTCTGTCCAAGATGGATCACCACACTCAGTGTGGACTATTTACAATCGGTGCTAATTAGCAAAACTGAAGGAGCTTTCAAGCCAAAGAAATAATTTGTTACAAAAAGCATTCAGTATATTTCATTAAAATCCCTCCTATGTTTCAGTATTCTTTTTAAAGAAAAAAGGAGCAAACATTTAAATTGAAAATGGATTGATAAAATCATTTTTGCCAGTATTACTTCTTAAGTAATTTTTGATTGTGTTTGGTCAAAAACTTTGTCGATGATAAATTTCCCAAGTTGTACTGAGAGCTCAGTTCAGATTCCTTTAGTATATGTCTCCTAAGCAGAGCTAGCTTAAAAATATGATGTGAGTGAGTGGGCAAGTAAGTATAGACTTATGGCATCTATAAGCCCTCTGAGTTTGGTCATGTAGTACCATGCTGTACATTTGTTTCTTTCCTTCACTTTCACTAGTCACTTTCATGTGACACTAGTTTCTGATTATGGGGATATGATGGGCTTCAAGGCTATGGAATGGTTCTTTTGGCTTTGAGGGTATTGTGTTCTATGATGTACCAGTCAGCACAGAGTTTATCTCATTCTTTCCTTGGGGAATAGTTGTGCTTGTTTCATTCTTCTTTCTCAAGGCATGTTAATCCCACCTCTGACTTCTTTTTTTTTTTTTTTTTTTTTTTTTAACCTAAAATAAAATCCCGCCGGGTTTTTTTTTTTTTTTTTTTTTTTTTTTTTTTTTTCCTTAAATTAAATTGTGGGGGGTTTTTTTTTTTTTTTTTTTTTTTTTTTTTTTTTCTTTTGTGAGTAACATGCTTGTACTTGGAGATAGAAGCCCTTTCTGTGAGTATGTGGGGACAAAAAATCTTAAGTATTTGTGTAAGTATTTGTGCATTTGCACGAGAAGAAATGTTGGTAATAAACTGGAGGCTGAAGAGTATGTGCTGAGGATGTCAGGGATTGACAAAGTCCAGAGTTGAGTACTCTGTCCTCATTACAGTTTAATAAAAGGCTGCGTTAGTAAATACTGGTTGTAATTTGGTGACCCAGTTTGCATCACAGAAAAACAGTTGCTTTGGAACAGCTTGATCTCTTGTTTTTCTACATCCACAAACTATGAAGTCTTTCTTCCTGTCTGTATGTCATCTCACGTGCTTGTATTAGACTCGTAGTATTTCATGGACTTGTCTTCCTTTTCTGGCTGAAACAAAATCATTTCTTGTGGTTTTCTGAAAGCACAGCAGGGTCGGTTGCAGGACTGCTCGTTGGTCATAGAATCACCCTGTGTCTTGGCTGCGTTATCTGTCTAATGAGATGCCTGGTATTTTATTCATTTCAAATCAAAACAAACAAGTTTGAGGGATTTGCTTCTCGTTTGTAAATAATTCACTTCAATTACAGTTTATCACAGCATTTACAAAGCTGTCATATTTGAAAGCAATTTAATGAATTATTGAAGATGTCAGTCTTTTTCCATGATAAACATACACATATAAATATCAAGAACTGAAAGAAAAACGAAAGCAGACTTATATTTAACTTATACATAGATTTTTAGTTTTTTCCCCGAGCAGTTAGCTTCTGTATAGTAGCTGCAAAAAGTCAAGAAGGAATATTTTCTGAATTGTATGGGATTCTAATCTTGTTCACATGGCACCACATTAAAATTTCTAGAAATCATCCAATCTTATTAAAAACCACTTTTTTTTTTCCATTAAACACTTGCTTAATGGAATGGATGAGAACAGAAAATAATAACATCAGTAGTTAAGGTGTGAGTTTGCAAAATAACAGATGGGCAGAAAATGCAATGGTGGTTTCTGTTAAACAGAACAACATAGCTGCAGAAATTTAGTTTCCCAGGTTGAGTTGGGGATGATCTACTTGTAAAGCAAGGTTTGAAAAAGCCTGAGATTTCCATTTCGCGGGGAAACTTCTGAACTACTGACCGTGGGTAAGTCACTGTGCCCAGTAACCAAAGGCAGTTCTGTATGCTGCTATTTTGCACTGTGGTATCTAAAAGAAAGCTGGTAGCTGTTCACAGATGGCAGCTGCCTATGTTCCTGTTGTAAGCAGTGGAATGAATCAATTGCAGCTATGATATCCTTTGGCTTCTTTCCATGCCAGCTATCCCAAAGCCAGTACCATTTCCACATATCTCTTTGTGTTTGGGCAAGGAAGGCAAGGGCTACTTGCAAGCCCATGGATCCTGAAGATGCCACTGGAGCAGCAGTGACACACATTGCAAAGGATCTGACATTTCTCTGAGTTTCTCAAAGAAAATGCAGGGAGGTCAGATTCCAACACAACTTGGCAGAGCCAGTGACCTCTATGAGAATGAATATAGAGTTATTCCAAGAGGCAAAATAAGATTGGCTGTTTTATCTGTTGGTGAACAGCAGAGATTTTTTTTTTTTTTTTTAATTTCTTTTCCCCCATCTAAGCATTCTTTTGTATCTAGACTGGGCCTTGAAAACAGGAGACTTTCATGGAACAACTTTCTGCCTGCAGTAAAGCTTCTAGGAAACTCACCGCTGTTCAGTGTGTTTAAGACTCATGAAGTAGAAGCCAAGCTAAGCACTGTTAATGTGCTCTTGAGAATATATTTGGTAATAAAGACATGTCTGTCTCTTTCTGAGACTGTGAAGTATAAAGCCCCCTCTGAGAATGATAGGATTTTAACCAATAGTGCATCTCAAACTAAGGATTCAGCAGAATGTCCCACATGAGATACAATGCACTGCTGGCTAAAGGAAAAAATTCAGCTATCCATCTCAATGTGCAAATGATGAGGCTTGGGTAATGATAGCAGCATCCTGTTCGGAGAGGACAGCAGAAATAAGGGATTTGAAGTGCAAGCTGATGGTGCTGACCATTGATTTTAAATGGCTGATTTTTATTTTCATTTTTTAATACTTTCTTGACTTCAAGGTTGTATTCAACTGGGATGAGGGAGAGGGCTAGCATTATTCTAACAGCCCTGCATGCCTAAAAATGGTTTGCTTTGTACAGGCACCTGCATTTTTAAAACTTGCTTTTGGAAGAAGAGGAGACTCTGGTGCAGCTATATGGACTCAGGTGATTTCAGCCTAAATAAAGAGCAAAATTACTTTGGATGCTATCAGATTTTTAGGACAGTGATAACTCTTGTAAGTTCTTTACAGAAGGAGAGCTAATAACTGTCAGTTTTACAGTCAGTGAAAATATCATGAAATGAAACACAAAGAAACTGTTCACAAATACAGATAATTTTCTTTTTGATGCTTCTGCCCCTGTTTTCCTTGAACATTTAAACGGTCTTCATCACACCTGCTTTTGTATGATGCCTGAAGGATTCAGAGTCAGCAAGAAGATAGGATATGTCCAGTTCTTATTCATTTTGTACTTTTGTCTCCAGATATCTAAGGATTTATCCCTTCAAAAAAAGGAGAGAGGAAAGAATGTTTGATAAGATTTTATTTTATTATTTTTTTCCTCTCCTTTGAGAAGTGAATTTGTAGGGCCTTATCCTTTCATTCCTTAGAGAAGACAAGAACTGCCCTTGTCAAGTCCCTTACAAGGTGACTTGTGCAAATGACAGACTTGCAGAACCTGAGCTTGGGCAGAAAAAAAAACCCTGTCTCATTATAGTTGGAATGGCTTTTTATTCCATGTAGCTTTCTTTATTTTTTTTTTAGTATCCTGCATTAAGAAAGTTGACTTGGCTTGTGAGTAGAAAGCAAAGGGGAGTAACGTAATTTCTCATTTAAAACATTAAGGTGGGAAAAACTCAATTCCCCAGTTGCAAATGTTTTTAGTTGCTTGAGTCACTAGGATTCCATTGAGAATCTGGGACCAAAATCCTGCTGAAGATCAGGGTCTCTGCTACTGTGATGTATACTTAGAGACACTTTAGAACAGATGGCTACTTGGAATACTAAGAATTAGATTGCAGGAGAACTGACTATGAACCTCTTGCTGTGGGGGATTCTTTTGTGTGGTTTCATGTTTTGTTGGTTTGGAGTTTATCTGGAGGGCAAGAAGGATGGGAGAGGAAGATGGAAAATAAATGGAGAAGTGCAGAAAAATAGCTGTTTGGAGATTTATTTTTTTTAGATGTTGAGTAATTCAATTTGATTCTCTTTGGCAATACTGAATGAGGCCCTACCTTTCATAATGTAAAAATAAAGAAATTTAGTTCTTGAGCAGTGTACATTTGAAGAGAGTTTAGGTTGCCAAGTCATCAACATTAAAAGCAATTTAAGAACCTGCAATCACAATCTGTTTACTCAGTTAAAAAACAAAAAAAGAAAATAAAATATGGCATTTTGTTTAATAAGTAGAAAATATTTAATTTTTTAGCAGATACCCTCAATCTAGAGAATGCTGATAGGAGGATGCTTGTATAAGTGATGCTATAAGTCTGTGCTCAAAGTCTTTTGCATATGTGTCTGTGGTTATACATAGTACTGCTAAGGCACTCTCGATACGTTTATGGCAGTGCTGACAACACAGGAATTTGCTCTGCTGTGATGGAGCAAGTGTTGCTGTCCCTTGCCCAAGTTCTACCAGTATCATGGGTGCATTGGTGAAGTGCTTCCTTGGGGGAACTCTGGCTGGTCAGTGCAGACAGGCAAGCAGAAACTTGGATGAACCTTAAACTCTGGGTAACATCTCAAGATAAGCTGACAAAATAGTTCCACTGATATTTTTTTCCATCAAAAATATTTTCAGTAGTATTCAGAAGATGTGTATGTTTTGACTTAAAAACTCTGCTCTGAATTGTAACACCTGATATTTGAGAAAATTTTCTCCTTCCTGTTGTATGGTTGTTTTTTTCGTTTGTTTTCCTGTGGGAGCTTCCCAACTTTTACTATTGTATTTTCCTAATTTTATCTTATACTGCTTGATGGAAGGGAAGATAAGAAAAACTGAAGGTGGGCAAAGCACAGAGACTTTCTTCTGTTTCCTACAAGTAATAAGGCTGTCATTTGATATGAAATACAGATTTTTGTTCATATCATCTTGCCCTTTCCCTCTCCCCTTCAGAAACAATAAAAGCAAACCTCAACCACCAGGACAAACCACAACAAGAACTCTAGTGAAATTTCTCTTCATAGAGATGGAAGGAGGGAACTATGTTACTCAGCTTTGCTTTTATAGAACAGAAGCAATAGTTTGCACCTGTTTCAATGCAAGGTGCTTGTCACCATAAGACTAAACTACTTGAAAATGGCAAGGTGGTAATGGCCTTAAGTAGCAGCAGAGGAGGCTCAGATTGCGTATTAGAAACAGTTTATTCTCAGGGCAGTGATGCATTGGCACAGGCTGCTTAGGGAGGTGGTGGAGTCACCATCCCTGGAGGTATTCAAGAACCATGGTACACAGATTGCAAAATACGTAAAGGCAGAAATTAGGATTTGGGTCCTCAGAAATTGAAAAAGAAGCAAGTGTCATTCAGCAAAATGTGGTATCTTTAGGCATTAACAATGTGTCTCCAGAATGCCAATTCTATTGGCCTTCCTATCTACAAGTCCTTCAGTATCAACCACTGTAAGCTTTAGGGCCAGATTAAAAACATAATAATAATGGAAAATGTTGATCACTGTATAAACAACATGCTCATGCAGTGCCATGCTTAATTTGTGCATGGAATTAATGTAATTGCTTGTGCAAGCTGGGTAATTGGGTGTGGAAATTACAACCATTTGCCCAAGCTGCAATGGAAGTCAGTTGTTCTTTGTTTACTTAGTGGCCTTTTCTACTTTGGAGCGTCTGATCTCAGTCGCACTGATTGCTCTTTGTAGCAGCACATTATCTTCACAAGTCCATTGATGGTGAGCACAGTGGCTGGAAAGGAAAACTCAAAACATGGGAGAGATCTTCACCTAAATAACCAGTGCTGCTGAACAGGGAGCTGCTCCCTTCTGTCCTGCCTGTTTGCACAAGTGCTCCCAACTAAGAGAAGGAAAGGCAATTCCTCAAGTAGCTTTAGCTAATTTAACTCCTAACTTGTGAATGATGCTGGTATTTGTGTCTGATATTAAATTGGTCTGAAGGTAGTTCTGTTTTGTTTTTGGTATGGAGCTGGAACTATACGTGATCTTTGAGGTCCCTTCCAACTCAAGCAGTTCTATAAAGACAAATGTCAATGTGGTGCAAATCTCCCAAGAGACTCATTCCCTGGGAAGGAGCATTACAAGGTTTGCAGAGATGCTTGGAGTGATACAGGGGATTCTCAGGTGCAGAGGCATGGAGCGGCTCTTTGTGCCATCCAGCATTTCCAGTGCTGCTGCTGGCTGGATTGAGCTGTGCTTTGTGCAACTGACAGCAGTCGTTGCATTAAGTTCATACCTTTCCCTTTGCCAGACATAGAGTTCTTGTCACTTTACTAGTTTGACAAGAGAAATAGCTTTGCTTTCTATATACAAAGGCAGTAAGGAAAAGGGAAAACTAGCAAGAAGAAACAACAGCAACAAACTCTTTGGCTTTGTATTTGACTCCAGGGTGTCTACTTTTTCCTAGCAGATTAGTATCAGTGGAGCAAACATTGCTTCATCTGTTTCTTTTTTAACAAAATGTTCTGGTTCATTTTGTGCTGATATTTTCTCCACCTTTTCAAACTGCTAGAAATTTTAATGTAGAGTTAACTCTGAATAACGTGCTTCCTCACAGAAGGAAATTAAAGCCAAAAAACCCGAGTTCATTCTTTGGGAAATAATGTCACACCTTCTGCCTGATACTGCTTTAATCATCTGTAAAAATGTTGAAGTGGTTTTTTTTTTTTTTTTTTTTTTTTTTTTTTTTTTTTTTTCTTCTCTATTGAAGAACATATTGGCTTAGAAAGAATAAAGCTAAGGTAGTTTTTATGGAAAGATATTACTGGTTTAACAACATGTCAATCACGGTTACAGCTGAGCAGTCTTTAATCTTTGGATGCATTTATGCAGTGGTAATCTTTAACATGATAGAAAGCTCATATTACTTATAGCTGAATTTTATTTTGGGCTGTCACAAGTGAATCTATAGAGCTGATACGTTTTCTGCTGGCTCTATCTTACTTTAGAAAAAGGAGAGGCTACTCTCTGGTGTAATTGTGACTTGGTATTGAATTTTCGCTATTAGAAAGAAAATCATAAGGACAGATTTTAGGTTTCTGAAACTTTTTCCAGACAGAAGATGGGTAAGTTTATTTGACTCCTCTTTGTGAGCTTTTTTGAGGTAACAGTTCTATCTTTTATTAACGCAAATGAGAAATCAAGCTCTCTTTTTCCTCAGAAAGCTACATGCATCCTTTCTGTAGAGTCAGACAATTCTTTTCAGGACAGCAAATGTTGCAAAACCAGTGGTGAAACTGAAGGTGCTCCTTACAGCATAGGTGCATGTAGTATTGCTTCCCCACTCACCTTCAACCATCAGAGATATCTTCTGTGTGTTGTAATAGCATCAGTGTCCTTTGCAAATTAGGAGGTAGTGTCTCTATTTTCTTCTAGAAGAATTTCATTTTTTCATGTTCAGTGTTTGTAGTACTCTATTTCTGTTGGGTGGGTAGCTTTCAAATGTATGTATTAAGTTTTTACTGCTGTGGGGAAGAAGAGTGAAAGCCTTTGGAGAGCTGAGCTTGCTGTTGCTGACTTTCATTCAGGTCTCTTGAGCTTAGTGCAGTTTGTGGGGTGGAAGAGTGCAGCCCGTGGGTATGTCATCCTTTTCATTTGGGCTTTCTCAGTTGTGTTTCTTTCTTGGTGAGGTAAATCTTTAAATGAAGGAAATTGGGAACAATAATTTATGTTGTTCTTTTGCTTTCTATTGGCTAAAGACCTAGCCCTTGCAGTTCCTACCACCCTGGCAGTGATAATTACCACTGCTCTATTGGAAACCTATAGTATATGGACCAGTTTCTGTCTTGTACCTCTTTAATCATCTAGAGAACATGAATAGCTGATGTTGCTTATAGCATAACACTGACTACTTGATTAACAGCAAGGCAAGGGAGAAAGCTAATAAGCTTCTTCACTTACTAAGCTTTATGGAAAACCATAGCAGAGAATAAAGGTGGTAGGTGACATTGTAAGACTAATTTTCTTCTCTTAGATCTATTTATTCAGTTTTACTTAGCTCAAAGGCAAAAATATAGAAATACCATTCTCCCTGAGAACAGGTGTTGAGCAAGCACGAGGTGGTAGGAAAAATGGAATGTGATTCCCTAGCGGTTCACATGTCAGATGTGAAACAGTAGTCAGAGGGAATGGAATATGAAGCTTTGTTCTGTATCTGTGTCTTGAAAAATGGCTGACACTAAGTGTATGTCAAATTAGTTTAGTAGATAGGGCAGTGAGCTGGTGAGAAGGCTGAAAGCTTCTGCTGGAAGTGGTTCAGAAGGATTCTCTGCTATAGCATGCAAATCCATGACATTTTTCTAGTGGCTTTTTGAATGGGGTGGGGAAGGGTGGAGGTAATGGTTTGTAGGTAGAAAATAATATCTAACTTTGGTTCAAAATTCATCTCTCTAAAGTCCTGTCCTAATTGAGGTCAAGGTCAGATTCGTATACTGTAGGATGATGTTTAGTGAGATTGAGTAGAAAGATCATTGGGCTAATAATTGGGAATGCAAAGCTGGAAAATAAATATAGTGTAAGTAGGAGAGAGATACTTAACTGAAGGTTTACATGCGTTGAGTTGTACTGTTTGTACAAAAGGACTATCTGAGGGTAGATAAATGATTTTCAAACTACTAAGAAATGTCAAAACCAATGCTCTAATTTTTCCAGATTCTCTGTGACTTGCCAGTGCTTTAGGTATTTGTATTCCCTATCAGACTTTAAGGTAGGAGTCTTGTCCCTAGAGCTAAGTATCAGTACTTCTGGATTTGCAGGAAGGAGCTTATGCACTGCTAGCATCCTATGGAAGGACACCCAACAGAATTCTGAAATTCTCAAAGGAGTTCTAAGTTATTTCATCCAGTGTTCACTGTTATATTTGTTCAGCTGATGAAGCAACACACTTCTCTGCAGTGTGCTGAGAGGAACCAACCATTTATAGGTGCTACACAGTTCAGGCAAGGTGGCCTATTTTGTTGGTAAATCCTAACAGGAATTAAAAAAAAGCCAAACCACATAAGAATTTTGAAAGTGGCAGTTAATGTTAGAATTTCTATTTTAACAACCTTAATAAGGGCTATGGCAAAACAAAGAGGAAATCAGGGTGTGTAGGCTAGTTCCAGGTTAAAGGCAATATCCTTTAAGGAAATCTTCACTGTACCTGCATGTTTGTTTTTCTTTAACATGAGATCCAGAGGTTTGGTTCAGAGCATGGCTAAAGGAATTGACAAGGGAGCTTGTGCTTTTTTGTTATTAGGAACAATTTCAGTAATGAGAATGACCAGTACTGTTTCTCATCATGTCCAAGTACAAAAGGACATCTAATTCCATAAGTAAATAAATAAATCAGCACTGTTGCACCTGGAAGACAGCATTAACTGGTTGCCCGAAAGTAAATAAATAAATCTGGGATTTGGGTGCTGTAGTTCAGGTATTGATTTTCTACCCAGCAGCATTTGTTCTTGATTCATTTATTTATTTATTTATTTTGCCTTCTACTGACTGAGGAAGTCAAGAACTGTTTTGGCTTTTCATGTCAAAAAGACCCCATGAAACTTTAAGTAGTGTGTATGTATATGTGTGGGTATATATATGTATAGTAATGTGAGAATATCTTCCACCACATTCTGCTTAATGTTAAATGAAGAGGATGAAGAGAAATTGAGACCACCAGTCACTTGGGAACTACACTGCACTTTCTGCCAGAGACGTGAAGATATTGGTAGAAGGCAGCTTAGGTTTGTTATCCTCCAGATAATGGGATCTTAGTCATACATCTTAGTGGGTTAATAAGATTTTAATTATTGTGCATTGGTTTGCAGTATGCTTTTTTTTCCCTCCCCTTTTGAATTGGATACCTGCTTGATGAAATGTGTGCCAGGGGAAAGATGAGATGAAATGAAGCGCAAGCTGCCATTCTATCCCTTAATTTTAAGAAAGAAGCCCTCTACAAGAGACGTGTGCCTTCCTTTTTTCTTTTTCCTCTAAATTTCTTTCTTGATGGTTAAGGACTCCCAGATCAGAATGTCTTGTAAATACGAAGTCTTGATTGTTTCTCTTTCATTTATCCTTTTTTTTTTTTCCTTTATCCTCCTTCTTATCCTTGTCATTCTTCCTTGCCATGTTCAGGCTGTTCTTTCTATCCTTCATTCCTTAATGGGAAACCTCTACTTTCTACAGGCCTTAATTCTCCCTGCTGTCTCCCCCAGTATAGTGTAAAAAAAGTTGCAAGAGAAACATGAGACTGGCATTAAAAAAAAAAATAATTATTATTTCTTTATTTTAATGTGAGTAGGCTACCATTTTGGTTACATTTGGTTTGCTGAAAGTTCCTCGGGCCTAATGCCTTCCCTGCAGATATTTGGTGTTAATATGTCTTAGTTATAATTGTTGTGTTTTGATCTAAGATGGAATCACTGCCTTCTGTTAGGCTTCCTGTGAAGGATATGGTAATAAAAACCAAAAGTGCTTTGAGTGCTGTGGAGGTAAATACTGGATACCTTTCTCATGTATGTGTGGTATGGGTTAATACAAATTACTGCTTGTACAGCTGATTTGCTCTTTTGACCTGGAGGATCTGCAACAGGCTTTCTGTCCCACATGTTTTTATCCTCTAGCCAGTCCTGCTTTACACTTCAGCTTTGTGTGTGTGGTTCTGCTGTAAGATCAGCAGAAAGAAAATGAGCTGACAATTTTACATGAAGGGGATTCCATTAATCAGGTAGATGTGTCTTCCTGTCAGAATACAAAAAAGAACATCCCATAACTGAAGTTTTAATAATGGTCTTGTTTGCTAAAATGGCTGGGGTTGAAGGGTCTAATTTAGAATATGTCTCACTTGAGCAAGTTGTTTCTGAGTCCTCTTTTTGATGAAATACAGCAGTTTTCATTCTGACTGCATCAACTTGCTCTATAGAATATAGAGCCCTGGTGAGAATAGACTTTCAACAGGAATTTATATCCCAAGTCTGAATTGTGTGCTTTATTTCTGTTATCACCCCTAAGTGCTTGTTGAGGGATTAGTTACATCTTACCATGTGAAGTTCCTTAAGTTCCGTAAACAAATGAAACCTTTGTGTCTGGGTTCGAGGAGTATGCTGAGACACAGTTTAACAGCTCTTTGGGAGGAAGAAAAGAGATAAAGTGGAAAAATGAAGAATTCATGACCTATTAACTGTTACAGTTTCCCACCTTGAATTATTGACAACATATGACATTATAACCTAACAAATTACTGTCTGTAAACAGCTCAGAAAATATGACCTTTGCATTACAATTGGTCTCAAGATGCCTTCCAGCTTATTACGAACAGCTGCTGTTGGCATATTTTGTTGCAGCTGAAGTGGGTGAAAGAATGCAAGGAACTGAAAAACTTCTTACATAATCAGAGAAATCACGTACTAAAAAATATACTGGGTAATGGCTGAAATGTCACTTTGACTGGGTTCAATCCTTTGGAATTTTGGGCGTCACCTGATTTTCTTTGATGTACTGAAGAAACACAACTAGTTGAAGTTATTTGCCCTTACGTTCTGCCTTCTGCATTCTCTAGCAAACAATGATTCTGTTCATAGATGTTTAAAAAAAAAAAAATCATACGTTGTTATAATTTTCCCACTTGACTGTAATAGTGAGTGAAAGCTGGGTGACTGGTACATTTCAGTTTTCAATGGAAAATCAAGTGCACTAATTAGGCTGATGAAATCCTGGCAAGAAGTATTCACTCCCTGCCTTCCATAACAAACTTCTAAGCTCTATATGCTTGATATGTATATATATATGTGAGCCAACCTACATAATAGAATAGTTGTTAAGAGTGATAAATGAGTGATTTCAGAGCACTTTTGGGACCTAAAGATGAAATGCACGTCGTAAGTTTCACCACCCCTGTTGCCCCAGGATGGAAGTTTTACTTCTTCCTTCCCTGGGGTAAGAGGAAGCAGTTATTCAAGAATATCATCCTTATCTCTATGTAGCTGCCTCGTGGTCATGCAACATCATTCAATAATTCTGTCAAGTAGTATCTTTTGCTTGTGGCAGAGTGCTAAGCAGTGATTTATTACTTGAATACACATTGCTTGAAAGTGATTTGCTTAAACAACACTAAAGCATTAAATTATTCATTACATTTTAACGTTTCACTTTTATATGATGCAGTAAACTCCAAAATAAGCACTCATTAATCCTATTTTTTCTCCTTTCCCTACAACCCTTAGTCTTCTACCAGGACAGTTCCTTCCCAATGAAAGTCGTCCAGTTTCAGCCTTTATCACAGTTTCTGAAATTTTTCCTTTTCATTCTTTCCTCAGACAGAGCTGAGTGAATTACATTCAAGTGGGGGGCCTGGATTAGTGTTTTTGGGAAACAGTAAATGTGTTTGGAGCTCATTAGAATTTCTGAATTGTTCAGAAACCTCAATGTCTTAACCAGGAAGACACCACTGTAATTAAAGCTGGGAAAGAAGGATCCTGATGGTGGTATTTTTTCCATAAAGTCTTTTATCACACGCTTCTGTTTCTGTGAGTGCTTAGTGTTGTCTTATAACTGGCAGTGGCTATGGTCGAGCCTTAGTTGGTATGTAAGATCAAGTGCTTAAGAAACTCTTGAAGGAAGTTTTCATTTGTAGACGCAGGCTTTCCGTGTTTGCTTTAGGAATGTGCTTGTCAGCACTTAAAATCTTAGTCCATTGGCAAAGCCCAGAGCCTTGTGAAAGGCTCTGAGTGTTTCAATAGTGGTCCAGAAGCAGGACAGCAAAGTGCTTTTCTGCAGCTGAACCTTTCATCTTCATTGGGCGTCCACTCTAAATCACTAGCAGCAGCTGCATGTTTAAGCAAGAGCTGTTGATTGACAGCAAATACAATAGAGTGTAAGAGAAGACATTTCCTTCCAGGTGACATAGGGCTTCACCCTACTCTGGTCTCAATTCTGAAACAATCCCCCAGAGGCCTCTGTAGGTATTCAGTGAAATGAATAAGCAGAAGACTTCATCTCCCTCTTGAAACATGAACAGAGCTCTCATGCTAATAGCTTTTAAACATCAATGCAGTTACAGCGTGTAATTGATTCTCTTCATAGTAACTTTTTTCTTCTGAAATGAAATCTTGTATCTTTTTAAACTATTTGTCCTTGTATTAAAACATTTCAAAATGGCAAGCAGTTGCTTTCACTTGGTTTTTTGTCCTCCTTCCTCTCTTCTCTGCCTCCCTCTGCAACTGGAAGAAAATTTATTATTGCGTTTACTTTGGAACCTGAATATATAATATTCCTTTTTAATTTTTTTGTCTCTTTAGTTTATTAATCACATGAGGAGATGCTCAGAAATATTTCTGTGAAACTGAATCTGAATGGAAGGGAAATTTGTCAAAACAGATTTAAATGTTGAAGAGGGGGTGAGGAAAGTTTAAAACACAATGAAATTTGTATCCCAAATTATTCAGCTTGTTAATGGTTAAGATTTTTTTTTTTTTTTTTTTTTTTTTTTTTTTTAACATATTAGGCATATGTTTGGTCACTTCCAGAGCAAGGAGAAGCAGCAACTCACTGTCTTGAACTCTGTGTTTTTATTTACTACAGAAACATGATTTCTCTTACTCTAATTTGGTAGTAGTCTTTTAATTATTTTTAGACTGTAACAAATTTCTATTTCATCTAGATGACAAGCATAAGGACTGGGCAGGCTGTCTTTGAAAGATCTTGGACATATGCCTCACTTTTCTTCTCTTTGTTCTAAGTCATACTGTCTCCTCTAAAAGCTGTCTGCATGCCAGGGACATCTGAAAGCTGAGTGAAATAGAGTCTGCTGAGGGAACAGCACGGAGCTGTATCAAGGGATATTCAGACTGGGTATTAGGAAATGGTTCTTCACCAGAAGGTGGTGGGTATGGCATTGAGTTACTGGAGTTCAAGAAGCATTTGGACAGTGCTCTCAGACGTATGGTTTGTATTTGGGGAAGTCTTTTGTGGGTCCCTTCCTTACTTGGGGAAGATCACTAACCCATGATCTTGCTCTGTAGATTCAATTGTACAACACAAATAATAGAAATACCTGTATCCGTAGTTGCTAAGTGAATATCTTGCCTACAGGTGGCTCTTAGAGATGTTAAAAATGTGAAGAAGTACAGATTTGGAGAAATTCATGAAGGCTAAAGCTACCTATGTTAGCAATAAGAACAAAAGACTTGTATTATTTCATCATATTCCTTCTCCAACACCAGCTAAAACTGTGTGCCTGGGAAGGGTGTAAGACTTGCAGAAACACTGTGTTATATATTAACTTATGTATTAAGCTGACCTCAGTACACATCTGTTCCCTGAACTCCTGTCTCACTTGGAACTGAGACAAGATTTCTGTATCTGGAGCATACAACAAAAGGCGTTTCCAAACTTATTTGTACATAACTTCTGAACCTGCTTTCCTTCATCTTGTGCACTAAATAAGAGGAAAATCAATTCAGGACATTTACGACTTTATAGGTGTCTTTTATATCTCCTTTACTGTTTTGTCCTCAGATTCAGTTTGAGGCTTTTTTTTTTTTTTTTTTTTTTTTTTTTAAGTCATTCAACATCTTTGATCATCTATACTGGCTTTATCTGATCCTTTTATTATTAGACACACTGACTGCAATAGTTTTTGAATTAGGAAGAGTGTGATTTGCTTATTGCAGAGGGTTAATAGGGGGACACATTATCCTCAGCGAGGCTAATTTTAATTCTTTCTCTATACACTTCTGCTATCACCTCCTGTCATAGGTGAGATTGTGGGCAACATTTTTTTTTATGTCCATTGAAGTATGCAGAAAAAATGGATTTTTACTTTACTGATTCTTTATAATAAAGATTGATGAAGAAGCCAGGAGTCAGTTGTCCAGGTGTGGAAAAACATGGTTTTCTTTCTCTGTCCTTGTGCTTTCCCTGCCTTTCTTTGCCTGATCATCTGCAACTCATGAAAAGCAAATCGCTGTTCATATTTTCACAGTTCTTGGCACTGGCCTAGTTGTTAGAGACCTTGATACTTGCTGACTGGTATAAAATTGCCAAATAACAATAATATGAAGGACAAGATTTGTACCAGTAATTTGCCCCAGATAATGAGTTCCCTAGAGTTTCTTTTTTTATTCATGAGCAGCCTGTAAAATTCTTAGTCATGAATTATTTAGACTTGCTTGTGAATTTCTTTGAAAACATTTCCTTACATAGATTCTGCACCAGAGTACTCATTGAGAATATTACTGTGTTTTGGTGGCTTCCTGTCTTTCTTTTCTGTTGGAAAGTTGTACGTTGTAGTGAGAAGGTAGGAGGAGGGGAAAAGATGGGAACTGTACAATTATTTGGACTAAATGCTGCATCCTCTGACACACTGAAGCCTAGCCAGAGAAACATGGGTTATTAATGCATAGTGCATAAGAAAGCTTCAAGTGTTGTAGCTTCGTGCTTAATTATAGCAGACCAGCAAGCTTGTGGAAACTTAATTTAGTGCTTCTTTGTTACTGACTTATGTTCCTGCTAAGTAGATGATGGAAAGGATCTCCTGATTTTAATGAGGAATTCATGGATCACTGCACATTGAGGTGTACTTAAACTGTCTTGTTCGTGTCTGTCTGTTTGTTTCTCTTCCCAAACTGTTGTGATTTTGAAGATCAGGAATTGCTCCAACAGGATTCAATCTGCCTGGCATGGTTTTAGGTCAATGTAGAGGTAGTACTGTAAGAATCAGACCGAGAAGCTATAATGTAAAAGCTGTTAAAAATTTGATTGTGTTCTTCTGTTTGAAAAATCTCCATCAGCATGGAGCTCTAGAAGTTGCTTGTTTTCATTTAGTACCCTGTTGTGCTGTGTAAAATGGAAAGCATTTGGAGAGAGAACCTGGGGATGGTGATGAAAATACAGCTGAAAAAATGTATCCAAGATGAGAGAGGCTCTGTTGGTATAAATTAGATTGAGTTGCAATGTCAGACAGATCATTTTGCACTGTGGGTCTTTAATAATGATGATCAGACTTTAAACACCATGATTGTTCTAGTCTGCATCCATGTTTAGCCTAGCTTGAGTGCAGCCACATTTTTTTTTTTTTTTTTTTTAACCATCGTGTTCACATGCTGTTCCCAGGAGTAAATTTGCAGTTGTGAATAGTGCAAAGCATTATACACCTTGTGTGCTATTAGAATTCTGTGCAGCTGGGGCAGGAGCCAGCTCACTGTGGGGCTGGCTTACTTTCTGGACGCACAACAGAAGCAACAGCTGAATCATGTGGCCACAGATAACAGCTATCAAGTCCTTTCTGTTGTGTTATGGACATGATCATCAGTGTGAGTCTTTCAGTGCCACCCTGGCCAGCTAGTTCAGCACGGAGAAAAGTCTACTTAGATGTAATCCTTGTGTTAAGATTGGAACAAGTACTGCAGTTAAGGATGATCTGTGGCCAATATTCTGTGATAGCCTTACTAGGTTTATTTGATAGAAGCTGGAAACAAGGTCTAAATGGAGATTTAAGCTAATATTAAATTAGGTCAGTAGTGTAAGGAAGGATAGGGTGAGACTGTGTAGACCAGCTAAACCAAGCTAGGTCTGGGAAACATTTAGCCATGCTTACCATGCAGTTTCTCTTGGAGTTGCAAATATCTGTCATGAGTATCTTCACAGAGTAGTATTTTTAGTCCAACCACTGATTTCCATCTTAAACCTGCAGATACGCTTTCACGTCCTGAGTCTAAAAAGCAATCAGAGTTCAGGAATTATTAACAAAGTACATTTTCTTTGAAAATACTGTTTTGAATTAAGGTGGGTTCCACTTACATTCCTACAGTATCTAGTTCTTGCTAGAATAGATGTGGGGAAATGGTTTCCTTTGGGAAAGGGCTATCTAAGTTCAAGTACCTCTTCTGTCAGTCAGTCAATTCTCAGGTGAGTGTGCTAAAACACTGTGCCTTCTGTCCTGTTATCTCCTGGGGCTTTTTCACTTTCCGTAAAGAATTCAAAAAAGCAAACATTCTTAGGGCTATACCATGGTTAGTATGATCACTGGGGATGCAATAAACCCACGATCAAATCTTTTCTGCTCTTGGCTGTTAGCACAGAAAATGAAGACGATTTCTATTTCTATGCCTGTTATGGCAGAAAATCCTACTTCAAATGCTGCTTTTAATGAAGAACAGAATAGTCTTGCATTTCTGTGCAGTTGGAAGAGGCAACCATATTCAAAGCAAAGCTGGCGTAAGACTGTATTTTAGCTTCCTTTTATTGTGGCTCTAGTTTTCTTGTTAGGTTGTATGGATTGGTAAGTGATAAGGAAGGGGGGAGAAAAAGAATCTCAGTGAAAAGAGAAAAAAAAAAAAAAAGAAAGCAAAACAACAAAATGCAACAAAGGAGGAAATTTTTTTTTTTTTAAAAAAAGGGTGAGACAGTACTTTTCATTTCATTACTCTTTCTTCACAGCCATATTCTGACATTTAGAACAACATAATATGCATGTCTCTGTTCATTAGGTTCCTCAGTACTACATGGTGACAGCCACAGAGGAAGGAAAAACATGAAAATAAAAAGGAACAATCTTCAACATGAACTAACCTTTGCAGGCTAAATAACAAAGAAATGAAAGCAGCAAAAACAGCAAAGGAGAAATACATTTTCTGAAAGAGTAAACATAACGGAAATCATGGCCTTGAATTAAGTTATTCAAATAACTTTGTAAAGGGGAAAAGAGAATATTGAACCCGAGGCAAAAATAACTAATTTTCTGCCCAATGACTTGTTTGTTTTGCGTGTGTATCTTTGAGATCTATTACTGATGTTTGAATCAGAGCAAATAACACAAGAAGTCTGCTGAAACTAGGGAGAGGTATAAAGATGAGCAGGAGCTGATACAAATCCACAGAAGTGGAAAAAGCTCCTGTAGGAAAGCCTGTCTATATTCTGGAAACAGGATATTTATGTGATTATATCTAAGCTATTGCATAGCAAACTGGTGTGTGTGTGTATGCTGCAACATAGTGTCAAATAGTAATATTAGCTTAGAAATATTAAATATTGGGGGCTGTATCCTAATTTTACTAAGAGGTCAAGATATAGCAATATTACTTTGGATTCTAATGGTATAAGCTGCAATGAGCATGTTTTGATGGATCAAGGAGTACTTCTGATTGCAGGATAATTGTTAGAGCTATATATAAAGAAAAGCATGATGAAATACAATTTTTCACAAATTAGTACAGGAGAACATACAGTACTCTGAGATGATGTGGATTTCACTGAAATTTCTGAGTGAAACAAAAAAGAACAAGAAAGATGTCAGCTCTCTGGAGGTGGAAAATTTTGATTTTTCTTTTTTGCCACTTGTTATAATTTTTATCATATTCTTTTGGGGATATCGATTACACTTTGTTTCAAATGAGGAAATTAAAATTCTCAATTAAATTTTCTTTCCTGGAAATTTGGAGATTTGTGACTTTCCCTCAAAGCTGGGGAGAAAAAGTAAAAATGTGTAACTTCTGACAAGTAAATCTGTTTGACACTAGTGTAATTGCATATTGCTGATTGTATTAATCCATAAAAGTAGGCTTAGTTCTAATTCTTGGGATTACAGGTGGGGAAAGTGTGTCTCTTCAGACTTTTCTGTGATTTTTCCCAAGATCACCTCAACTAGTGGCAAAGGATTGAGGAAATTTCTTATTTTCTCTTCCAAGTTTCTGTGCCTTATATCTTCAGGTCTGCCTCTAAAACTACCAGATGTCAAAATATTCAGTGAGGAATATTCTTTGGTCTTTTAAGTCTGAATTTCCTCTGGCAAGCAAAGCATGAGTGTGCCAAGAAAAGATGAGGCTTGGAAAAAGATATAAGCAAATTTCTGTAACTGTCCAGCTGCTTCATAGATCAAGGAAGTCTGAAAGCTGAAGGTAGATGCAATTCCCACATCATATGGAAGGTCTCTATTCTGCTGGCACTGAAACTTTTCACTGACTTGACTGTTATCTTCATCAGGAGAGCAGTTATTTAGAAAGGTCTTGCATGCTTTCATGCTCACACCCCTTTCCTCTTCCTTTACCTTTTTCCCTCTTAATTTTTTATTTATTTGTTAAGCAGGGAGTTTAGAGACTCATTCGGAGGAGTAAGGGATGGCAGTGATGTGGTCTGGATCTGGGAGTGCAGCTGCCTTGTTGTCACCAATTAGCATTCCTGGGAGGGAGGAGATTGAAATTTTAGCACTTACAAAGCCCTAATTGGCTTTGCAAAACGTATGTGACTGCTGCTGCTCTGCCATCTGCAGTTGGCACTGTGCACATTGGCCTTCCCTTCAAAGAGGTACCGTGCAGGCTGGCACCTCCTGGCTGCACGGCACTGGTGTTGGTGTGTTTTGTGGGACTGAGGGGACATCTAGGTCAAGGTTCTGACAGCTACAGGGATGATGGAGCAGAAGGGAGACATGGTGTTTTATATGCACTGTCATTAACAGCTCTCCTCAGGATCTCTGGGTAAGGCAGAAGTCACCATGAGGCTGTTTGAAGGGGATGTTTGTGTCAGTTCCCACTTTGTTGTGGGACTGTTATCATGGGGGTCATGGGAGGTTTGGTGTCAGTGGGCAGCACACCTGCAGGGGCCTTAAAATCTGGAGGCAGCTTGCTGCTGTGTGGCAGGGCTTGTAGGGAGCTATGTGAGGGATGCAACAACTTGGAGATAGAGCTAGAGTCACAAAAGGACTCAGAGCTGAGTTGGGCCTGGAGCTGCTAGGAGTCGGAGGCTGTGGTCTCAGCTCAGATATCTGCAGAGCCAATCCTTGTGCATTTCAGGCATCATGCACCTCCATGGGTCACTCCTCCATGTCCTCCATTTCTCTGTGGTGCTGTTTATTTATATGGTGTCACTAAGATGTCTTCTGCCTGCTGGGGTTTGTATTTTAATAGCCTGAGTTTCTAGGCAGTCATTTGTGGGTAACAGGATGAGGATCTCATTTTAGACGTAAAGCAATAAGTAGGCATGATGGAAGATAGAAAGCAGGAGATTAAAATGGAAGTGAGCAGGTAAAAAGGGAGGATGCTTTTCTTCTGGAGCTTGTCTTAGTAAACTGTTATTTTTTTCAACTATTTCTCCTGTCTCCCTTATCATCTGCATGTGACTCGTGTTTGTGCAGATTACACAGAATTGTAGGGGTTGGAAGGGACCTCTGAGGATCATCTTGTTCCACCACTCTAATGCAGGTTCCCTGCAGTAGGCTAAGTGTTCTGTCAACCTCAAAGTAAAGAAGTTTTTCTTTGGTTTATTTATCTTTGGGGGATTTAACCACTGTAGAAATGAAGAAATGTGCTTGTCGGATGTATATAATCTGTTCCTTAAACCTTTGCGGCAGCTATTTGTTTGCTTACATTCTCTGTATCCTTCTTTCATGTTGAATGTATTGGGTAAGAGCCAGTTCCTCATGTGGCTGGTTCAAGGTGTGTAAAAGGCAGGGCAGCTTTTACCATGATGAGGTCTGTTCCTTTCCTCTGCCGTGCTGGTGCTAGCTTTCACAGAGATTATAGGGACTGAATTTCCTCCAGTCCTTTATTTCTCTGCCAGATTAGTTGAAATTGGCTGATGAAAGTGAAAGTTGTCAAGGGAGTGGGGGGATGTGCATCTGAAGGCCTTGTTTCTTAGGAACCCAGGCTGGAAATAATAACACAGAGATATATAAATCAGGGTTTTTGTCAGATAAGAAGCATTGTGCCTCTTCAATTTACTGCAGTTTTAATGGGAAATGGAGGAGAAGATACACAGTGACCTGGCAGGGAGAAATGCAAAATAAATTAGTAGCAAAACTAACGGTCTGATAGTTTGTCCCAAATGTAGGTCTTGTTAAAAGAACCCATCATCTTGAAAGTCAGTTCATTAGAACATTAACAAAAGTGCAGGCTAAAATGTTTTGCTGGAAATTCTTTTTGCTAACATTGCCTTCATCCCCCTGGCAAAATAATTTTATTCTAGAAGTGTCTGTTTTGGCAGGAAGGGAAAAACTGTTTATGAAAAGAGCTAATAAAACTCCCAAACCTGGAAGCGTTTCCATTCTGTCTATGACTTCACCAAAGTCATAGAAATGTTGCTTATTAGAGACACTTGAAAGTCTCTAGTTCGATCTCATCCTCAAAGCACAGTTATCACCAGCTGTGGATAATGTCAGCCATGATTTTGTCCAATTATTTTGTCAGCCTCCAAGAGCGTAGAGGCTCTGCAGATATTCTGGGTGGCCTATACCAGTGATGATCTTTGCTCATGGAGATCTTTTCCTGATATCTAGTCTAAGTCTCCCTAGCCACAGTTGGATGATCATTTGCCTATTTTTTTTTTTAATTACCTGCCGAAGCAAAAGTAGTTTGAAGACAGACCAGTGGGTCGTATCCATGCACAGTTGTGAAAAGGATGAATAATTTCAGTTCTTACCAAACAGAGTAGAAAGCAGTGTACCACAGGAAGCAGAAATCACCTTGTATTCTGCAACAGTTTGTTTGCGAGTACTTCCTGTGTCAGTTTAGGCAAATATAACAATTAAGTCAGTTATTTTAAACACCCATTAAAGGAATCTTAAGTCCTCCCTGGGGTCATTTCACTTCTGTAAGTTTATAATTGTTTGAGACTAACCATAATTTCTTCTTTTGCCTTCAGGTGATTCTAATTCTGACAAAGCTATATGACTACAACCTGGGAAGCATCACAGAGAGCTCTCTTTGGAGGTATGGAGATAAATTGAGTTAATAATTACTGTCTTACCTTTTAAATAGGAGCAGACTGATACAATTCTTTTATTTAATTGGATTTTTTAAAAATTTGCTGGAAGGTTTGTGGTTAACCTCTCTTTCTTTTATTTTGTACTTGAAGATGAAGAAGCTGAAGTTTTGATTGTTTTTTTTCAAACAGATAACATATTTCACGAACCTGCTCTCATTTGATTTCCCCTTTTTTGTCTTATTCAGAATAAAATTTATCAGTTGGTTTATTTTTAGAAGAACTCAAGCTTATGTCCTTGTTTATTATGAAGAATCTTATGGCTGTCTACTGCCCAAACGATACTTCTGAAAAGTCAGTACTGCTAAGACTGGGAAACTATCTGTGATTAAAGTGGGCTCAAATAAGTATCACAGGTCTTTATTCAGAACTTGTAGTATTAGTACCAGATTTCAATGGATTTCAATCTGTGTGATTATGTCTGTTACAGTGATTTGTAAGGGATGCCTTGATACTTCAATGACTTTAAGACATATCCTGCACTCTGAACCAAAGGCAAGGATTTTCTTGTGGTCTATTTCTCTATGGTGTTATTTGGATCCAGTGAGGGCAGATGGTTTTTGTTTTTTTATGTATCTGAAAAATGGATCTAAGTTGTGTTTACTTCATAGTTCTTGTGGAAGCGTCAAGAGCCATAATAGGTAAAGGGAAATTTATCTTGTGGTTTGATTTACAAAGCATTGTTGGGCAGTCTGGGGAGATTTTATAAAGGCTGTTGATGGAGGTGGACTGACTACTGTTTCTCTCCCAACTGATGAAATAGCAAAACTTGTAGGATTTTTTCTAGCAATAGAAACATGCGGAATGATTAGCATTTTGTGATGCTGATTAAATTATTTCTTGTTGTGCTATGGAGATAATTAGACCTTCCTATTTTGTATAAATTGCTGGTAGGGGTTGAGGTCAAAAAGGATCATATTTCTCTACTGCCCTTTGCCTTGTCTGATATGCATGGTGAGGTGTCACAATGATTTCAAAAAGTAAACATATTGCATTTATGAATTTATTTATTCCCCCTAACTACCCTTAGCCATTTCTCCCTGAAAAATTAGTCATTGAGGAGAGCATGGTGTTTCACTCTGTGGAGACGCATCCTTCTCCATTGCTGACAGTGCTAAAAAATTATTTTTCTCTTGTGATGCAGTGCAGGATTGTGCTGAGGTTCTGGTTTAGGATTGAAAACAGAACAGCCACATCAGAGTGGAGAAAGTAACGCTAAAAGTGATGCATGAACTTGGGCAAAAAGTCTTGCCAATGAGCTTATGCTGTTTCCTGTTTCATAACTAATGTCTGTGAAGTTTGAATTTTACCATGCTTGAAAGGGGCAGATGTGCAGATGTCACTGAAGGATATACCTGGAACCTGCTTTGGCAGGGGGTTGAACTCTCGATCTCCTTCCAACCGCTATGATTCTGTGATTCTGTGATACCAGCATCTGGAAGTTTGTCTGTGTCACTAACCTACAGCTAGTGAGTGTAGAGCACTTTATTGGACTTTGGACTTCCTTAATATCAGAAAATGACATAAGAAAAGCTATATTTTTTCTAACCTAGCATCTTGTTGCCAAAAAGCAATCTAAGAGAGAATATGCAAATGGAATTTTCATATCTGACGATTCCTTGTATTCTCCCAGCCTTCATTCATAGTGTTGAAATTTCAGGTCCTTCCTCACCCTTTGGTTTAAGATCTATCTGAATATTTTATTATTAATATATCAGTGTATTTTTATTTGGTATGTAAATTGTTTAATTTTTTTGATAGTTTCAAGAAATATTTACCACTGTGAAACTTTACTGGTATGAACTAACTTCCTTAGTATCTTCATCAGTGTTGTTAAAACTTTTAACACTTGTGACATTTTGGAACAAAGAATATTGTGGATTTGAGGAACTCTTGGCTTGTTTTGAACTCATCAGCTCTAGTTTTACTTGGTATCTGTCGCTTGCCAGAACTTATTTACAGCTGTGTGGCCAATCATCCAGAGTCCCTGGAGAAAGACTTTTCTCTAGGAGATATCAGAGGAGAACCAGGATGGCTAAAACCCACGAGTGTTTCTCTGCAGTGCTCCATTATTATTCTCCATTGGCTCTTTGGTTCTTGTGGCTGCTCTGACTGTTGCTCACCAGCACGCTTCATTCTCTTAACTGAGTCCTGCTGCCTTACGTCAGCTGTGGGTGTTTATGCTGTGCTCTGTCCTGCAACTGTCTCTGCAGCTAGATCACTGCTCACCATGCAGATATGTATTTGGATCACTAATAAATAACATTCTGAAGATCCCCTGACAGCTTCTCTGTTCTTAGTATAATGGAAAGAAATGACTGAATGGGCATGTCTTATTATTTAACTCACCTGACAGAGAGGTTATTAGCCATTGCACCTCCTGGCTGCTTAAGTGATGTGTTAATTTACATCTCCTTGCTTGCTTCAAAAGGGTAGAAAAATTGAATTGAGTGAAAGGCAGAAACGTATCTTATACTTCAATTTATTTCTTCCCTCTAGCTTTGATGCTAAGGAACAGAAGAAATCATGATTTCATGTCTGGTTTGATTTCTGATGTCAAGAGCTCTGTTTCTGAGGAAAAAGACATATTCTGCATGTTCTCACCACTGAAGAGAAATCTCTGCCTTGAGTACATGACAAAGAAATACCACTCTCACCTCCTGTGGAGAGTGTGTTCTCCAAAGGCTGATGAATGATGAGGGGCTGTTTAGTAGCACGTCACAGACACAAGTCATTCGTGCTATAGCTGATTATAAGTGCATCTGTCATTGTTGGGTGATTTAAGCAGTTTTGTGACTGATGAAACTGTAACCATCTATAACGTAACCATGCCATTGTCTACAAGATATGAATTTGTGTTACGTGTAAACGTACTACCACCTGCTAGAATGGCATTTCTTTACAATTTTTCAGCCAGTTTAACTACAGCTGGCTGCAGTGCTAATGGAAGGAAATTGTCCTTCTGAAACGACCCATGAATTAAGAGACCACTTGTGACAGACATAAAGGGATGAAATATAGCATCGGAAAGAAACAGAATCTTTACTATCTTCTTGAGTACTGAAGCTCAGAAGCTTGCCAGGCTTTGGGTGGCAAGTGAGCTGTTATTTCTGTATATAGCAAATGAAGCTTTGTATATGGCTGTGCCTGACTTTAATTATGGTGTTATCTTGACATACTTCTTCCAGCATTTTAGATGAAAGACTTTTATTTACATTTGCTATTCTTTTTATAGAAGAGGAGGAAAACAGAAAGGAGAAAAGATTATCTGTCACTGAGCAATTAACCGACTGTACTGGGTTTATTTCTCTTCCTGTCGTAGGTATCTCTCAGATTGCAAAAAGGATTAAGCTGTGAGAGTTAGGAGATGCGGTTTTTTACCACTAGAGTAAGATAAACATACATTTCCAATTAATAAAAATGCCAGAACAGTGACTATGGTGTCCATGAGCTGCAGACAAGCTGGAGAAGACTAATTTTTTTTTTTTTGTATAAACATGATGTTCTTGAGAGATATGTAGGACCCTTTCCATTAGGATCTTTAGTGGCTGACAAGCAATACGTGCTGCTATTTGCCTCCTTCCTTTCACGTCATGTTTGGTATTTCTTTAGAAAGTAGCAGCAATTTAAACTTTTCATCCAAAAAGTAGGAAGATGTAGGGTTTGCTTGGCTTGCTTGGCTTGCAAACAGTTATGCTCTAAACATGTATCTGTTTATCTGCTTGTTCTGGCTGCTATTGGTGGCATTTCTACACTCCAGCACTGTCCTTGAGCTTAACACTTCCTACTTGTACTGTACTGCTCCTGGTTCCTGCAATACGGAAGCTTTTACATGTATGCCATAAGGAAATCTCAAGGATTCTAGAAAAGATTAATGCCTCATATAGATCTGGCTTTAACTTCCCATATAGAAAGCAAGGGATACATAAAGCACATCATCCTGCAATTCTATCCATTCAAGGACTTCAAGAAGATGGACTTGATATGTAAGCCAGCAAAGAAACAGATACCTTAGAGCATTGCCACTTGTAGGTATAGGAATAACCTTTATTTCTTTCATGGCTCTGCTTGATGAAATAAAGAATTCACTGAGTTGAATGCAAAGACACTATCTTTCACTCAGGAATTGTAAGCAATGTGTTTGTAGAGAATTAAGGCTATATCCTAATTATGTTCCTGTTCTCTACTGCTGTCAGCTATTGCTGAAGACAAGGTGATGGGTAAAAGCAGACATAACGTTTAAGTACCATCAGTGTTAGCTCTGTATGATGAGTAGTCTTGTAGTCATTGTCATGCAGGAAAGTGTTTTGGTGAAAACACTTATTAATGGAGATAGTTTTGCATTAGTATGTAATTTTCTTTCTCTGGACTAGAGAGTTCTTAGAGTGGGATACTTGAAAGGTTAGCAGTACCTTCTCCCTTTGAAGGTAATCTCGAGGAGAAGTCTGTTACTCTGTTGTCCTGCACTTTGTATGATGTTTCCTTGCTTCTGTTTTGCAAATGGGCTCTTCTACATGCAGGTTTATTTTCTACCTGCTGAGCCACATTAATAAGGTCATAACCTACAATTTAGTGACACAGCATGCTCTGAAGTGGCAGATTAAGTTCTTTTAGGTGGAATAGAGGAGAACCAAATACGTACGTGTAGAACTGACAAAATGGGGAAAGAGAAGTCATTAAGTCCATTTTAACAAGCAGTATTGTGGGAAAGAGGAATATGAAAAGGACTATTTGAAATGCTTTTATCCATAAATACGGTGTTCTAGTTGCTCAGTGTTGATAAATGCTACTACCTTATCTTCCATGAGCATTTAGTGAAATTTTAACTGTGGAGCAATGACACTTCTTTGTCTTTTTTTGTTGTTTGTTTTCATTTTTGCTCCTGCAAACATATGAACCACTGGCCGTTCTGTGTGTATATGTGCTGAAGGGCATCTGTGAAGGAATGGAAAAATGTCTGCACTCTCAGCTATTCACATAGGATGCAGTATCTTTTTAAGGTTTGATCACAGCAGGAGATCTGGCTGTGCTGGATGCAAGCTTAGAACATGAATTTCATACTCTGAATGTGGAGCTGCGTGCAGCCTTGTGGGATGGGATGCTATTCAGCCAGCAGGACCCAAGGGACTTGGCAGTTTCCACAGCTATCGTTTTTTATCACAACTGTTTATTTTACCCTGGTGACTTAAACTAATAAAGCCTCCTAGTGCAGTCAACTCCTGTAGTTAGCAGGCAAAACATCCCAGAAAAGTTTGGCGACTATCAAAACAAATTCCAATAAAGCTGGAGAAAGGGAAATACATTTAAAAAACAAGCAACAAAACACTTAAACAACTGACAGCAGGTGCTTTAATTGGTCCTAAGTCAGCAGCATCCCATTGAAATCATCCATATTCTTACCTTCCTGGAAGGAGAGAGCTAGGATATCCCTTGCACTTTGTGGCTTAAGTTCTGTATTTATTTTATCAATGTCAAATAACTTATGCCTTGACACAGCATGAAGAGTCATGCCCTGGTATTTTGAAGGATTGTATTCAGCGGAGGATTTAGAGATGTGTTCCTCATTGCCTGGTCTGCATGTATAAAACATTCCATATTAATGACAATGCAAATTTATTAAGCATATTAGAAATGTGTTCTCTATTGCAGCCAGTCATGAAATGTAGGAGTGCTGTCAAGTAAATCAGAAGAATACCAATCCATTTTCTGTGTGAAAAACATGTAAATCAAGATAATGAATATTAATTCTGACATATATTATCAATATACTGTAAATAACAGATGCACAAAGTTCGTGCTGTTTTATAGACATAATGTTCAAATGCAGTTTGTTATTCCTCTGTAGATTAGAAGATTAACTTGCACACCTGTTTCCCAGACTGTACTTGTTTCTGAAAATGACACAGTTAAAAAAAAAAAAAATTGTAAATTGATCTGTGAGGTGTATCCATTTGTTGTGGCTACGTAATAAATGCAAACAAGCTAGACTGGAGCTGATAAGGCAGAACAAAGAAATGGTGCTGTAGTTACTGGTTTAGACGCAGGGAGCAAAACACCACTCATGTTCTAATTTATTTTTTTCTGCTTCCCACTGCACACACATTTCTTTTTGAGAAGCTGTGTAAAATTGTAGTCGCCTTTTCAGAGTCTTCACTTATTGGAAAAATAATATATTTGGTTTTGAGCTTACTTACAGTTATGTTTAATGCTTTCTATACTAGCTCTGGGGTCTTCAGATCCAGGTATCAAATACTTGTGAACCTGTGCCCTGGGAGTTACATAGACAAACACTGAAAGCTGCTTATTACTACAAAAGGAACCAGGTGAGTCTGTAGGTTTCTCTTGGAGGTAGTAGTAAAACATCTGGACAAAATGTACTGTAAAAATTCATATTTAAATAGGCACCTAGTTCTGAGTGCATTGCATTAACTGATGCTCTTTACACGAAAACAGGGTGACTTCCTTGGAAGTGGCCTTTTATTTTGATTTCTTTAATCTACTGGATATCTGTGTTCATATCTGTATGGATTCCTGTTTATTCCCTTCTGTTCTTCCGTAAAACCTGAGGTCCTAGAACCAAGTGACTGTTCATGATCACATCTGGTTGTTTTTTTTTTTTTTTTGGTGCTGAGAGAAAGGCTAACTTCCTGATTTTTCACATGGTGAAAAGAATATTGAAAGTCTTCAACTGATATACAGATTTGCCTATATTGGCTAGGAAGGCAAACCAGGAGGGAATGGGAAGGGAGTTGGAATGAGGTGGATACCTCCATAAACAGCCTATTTTTACTACTGAAGGCAAGGCTCATTAGCAAGACAAACCTCTGAAGTCTTTGCATCCAGCAATGTTACAGAGCTTTGAGAGACTCTTGGAGATCTGTGTAGATCAACATCTTTGGACCAAAGTATGACATTGTTAATTTGGGTTCTCCTCTAAGAGAAGCTAATACTTGCAGAAGAGTAGAAAGAAGTGAGATTCGATTGCATTCCTGATAGACAGTCTGTTTCCTTTTTCCAGGAAAGGGACATCAACACAGAAGTGGATTTATGACTGTGGTCTGTGCAGCATTGCAGGAAAGAGCTACTAAATGAAAGAAACACTAAAGGCAGCAGCAAAGCAAAATCTCTGAGAATCACAGTTATATCATTTCTTCTTTATGAATAAATGAAACATCTTTATTTTCCTAATAGTTTTATATCTTCAGCTGCTTTGATCTTGTAGTTTCTGAGATATGAGGAAGGCAAAATCAAAGCATTTATCCTTCTCTCTCCATGGTAGCAACACCCTTTTTTAGTACAGAGTAGGTAACGTGAAGCATTTGCAGAATTCTTCCTCCAAATGAATTTTCTACATTTTCAGAGGTGCTCTGCTATCTTCCCTAGCCTGCTTCTGGCACTGCCCAACAAATGCCAGCTATTATCAGTGTTAAACTCTTGATATGAATCCTACTATCTTCGGGATAATTTTTTTTCTTGCCCTACTACAGAAATCAGCTTATGCCCTGAAGCATGAATTTTGAAGACATGCCACATTAACATGAGTAACTGTTTTAAAATATGTATTATAGGCTATTAAATTATCGGTCCTTTCCGGTAAGCACAACTGTGGTCTGTGAGACTGACCTCTTTTTGCTGCGAGCAGTGTGTGCTGACTACAGGCATTGTGGAAATATCATTTCTCTGCTTCCCTGCCAATGCTCAAGTGACGATGTGCTCTCTTGTTATGAGGCAGCATAAAATTTAAAGGCTAGTCACGATGGAGGTGGTAAGAAAGAAACTTAAAGACCTCGGTAAATTTCCCTTCTAAGTATTCCCTTTTCAAAGGTAAATGGTCTTATTCTTTGTAATCTCTCATTGTATGTTAACAGCTTTCACAATGCTGACTCTTTTGTAAGAAAAGCTCATTACAGTCCCAGTGCTTTATCTCTGTTAAAGGAGCCAAAGGAGGAAGAAGCCAATACATTTTTCTTCTATTTTTTCTTTAAACTACACCACCTACTCAGCACATATGTACTGTAAATTCAAGATATGGGTGTTACTCAAAGCAAGTGTGATGTCACGAGTGTCTTAATAGTTTTTGATTTATTTCCCTAAGTGCTTTATTAAGATGATTCACGACAGCAATTTGAAAGCCAAAAGCAATCTTAACAGAACTGGATGAGTTATTTTTGATCTCCTGACTTTTCTTCCCCAATGCAGTAATTTGTTTGATTGAGGCAGGAGGGTCCTGGATTCAGGATGGGAATTTTATTTCTTAGTGTTTCTATGTGAGATAATCAGGCCAGTTTGTAATCTGAGTGAGTAGAAGTATGAATGAACTTACTGTGATACAAGAGAGCTGCATAGTTCTGAGAACAGGACACTACCTGGGTTTGTGGTAATCAGAAGATAAATATTTGGCATAATCAAGAATCAGCAAATTCAAAAGTCATCTGTGAGGAGTTTTCTCCTTGCAAGGCATTTCTAATGGCATTCTGCAAGGTAGAGTGGTATAGGATATTTGTATAATTAGTGTGGTAATAAATCCTACTAGTGTAATTTCCAAATTTTGTGACAAGCAGTGTAGTGAATTGCTGTGACTTGAGATTGTCACAGTGATCAAATGGATTGGTTAGTGAGCCGGGCTGACCTTAAGAAATTTTAGTCCAACAAAGCATAATAGTAGGATAAGGGCTGACGGCTTTACTTAACCGTATTGTATTCAGTACAATGAAGAGCTATGATCAGGGAATGTGTAGGAGTTAGAATAGGCAGGGAACCAAGCATCATGTCCTGTTGTGAAGAGGCTAAAATAGACTGTTTTGATTGCTGAATATATAAACTAGGGAGACAGGAGTTGAATTTATAATGAAATTAAAACTAGATGATGTTTATGATAGACTTTGTCACAATATGTAATTTCTAACTCCTCTCTGCAAGCATTATGGAAATTCTGGACGGAATTGAAAGAGAAATTGAAGGTTCAACAATGCGTCGTGCTGTCGAGGATGTTTCTGTGCAGCAGAAACAACCTAAACATGGCTACTAAAGTTGCCATCTGTGTCCCAGGAAGTCAGAGAATCCCAACTTTTGAAGGCTCTGATAGTATTTAAGGGAAATATGGATTCTTGTTTCTTGAAGTCTTATGCAGACGTCTGTTCGTAATAGATGTCTGTTCTGACATCATCAGAGATAATGTACTGAGCTAAAACTCACTTCTGTGCTGGCACAAGATGTCCACCAGGATATTTTTACGGTAGCACAGGACCCTATATAGGTGAATTTTTACATTGCAAGTGATGCTACTGTAATGTAGTTGCATCTCATACCTAAATTTGCTCATTTCCATTATCGTAAAATAATTTTACATTACTGTTTTACATTTTCTATTCCAAATGATTCAATGCAGCACAAGGCTTGCATGGTGAAGTGCTAATTTGAATTAAAGAATAGGTGCAAAATATTACAACAGATCTGAAGCTCCTAATCTTAAAATGTCTTAATGCAATCTAGTCTCAGAATATCCTAGGAGGTCTTAACATTAAATGTCTCCCCTTAAGGTTATGCATTATAACAAATACTTGAAATCACAGGTGAGCAGTTCAATGTGTATTTATATGAATAGTATTTTGGTAGGTGAAATAAAGAAAAGGAAATGTGTGATGAATGATGAAATAAAGTGAACAAAACATGAAAAGTGTTGAAGCTGGGGTAGAAATCTCTTTTTTTTTGTAGTGAAGACATAATAAAGTTTAGAAAACGTGCATGGGAAATGAGCTCTTCATCTAATTGAAGCTGGTATTACTTCACTGACTTGAGTCAAACACCACACTCCACTGGTGTTTGATCTGCTCTGTAAGCGACTTCTGTCTGTAGGAATTAAAGTAGCATCAGCCTTATTGTTAGGTTTTTCTTACTGTTGGTGTTGTTTTGATAGCTATTACTGCTTAGCCATATAATGTTATCAAAACGCAGAGTAAACAGAAAAGGTGGTTGAAAATACAGTAAGTGCAGCTATAAAGACTATTTTATCTTTGTCCCATTAGAAAATAATGGTCATTCTTGTAATAAGTGTAATTTCATTGTCCATCCCCTCTATTAACACCATTAAAAAGCCATTGGGTTTGTCAGTTGGCTTCTCTTACATTCAAATGCTCTTTATTGTTTCAGAAGCTGCTGACTCAATTCCTTTAGAAAGTAGATGGAGTGAGATTCTCAGAGTAAACAAAGGTTGTTGATTAGCAGAATTGTTGTTTAAATTTCTTTAAAAAAAAAAAACAACAAACTTGCATAGAGATATAGCAGTTTAGTTTTATATGTATGGATTGCTGTAAGTCCTCAAATACTGGTTAGGGCTTCTGGTCCCTTGCTTAGAGAGTTTCTTCACCCAGAGGTGATGCACCAACTCTATTGAGCTTTATCTGCTTCTCTAAAAGAAAGCTGAACTTCACTGAGGAATGGATGTCTCCTAACAAAGTTACTGTGGTGTGTTCCTGATCCTGTGATTTCTGACCTAGTCTTCAGCTTATTACTGCTGCCTCTGAAACAAACTATTTGAAAGTGAGCTTTTTGCAGGGGAGGGAAGTTGGACATACCAGAACTGTTTTGTGTGTGCACATGCAGATTGCAATTAAAATGTCTTTAATTTCTACAAGGGCTGCTCTGAAAGAAGTACCTCCTATGTCATGATGTTGGCCCACGATGTCCAAAGTGGATGTTGGTGGTATGGCAATAGAGATTGAAACTTTCCACCAAGATTCTGTTACGTTTTGTTGCCATGTGAGAGAGAGATGGCAACAGAGGGGCCATTTGACAGAATGGTGTTTGATATGGACATGTATATGAAGCAAAGGTGTATCACTGAATTTCTCCATGTGGAAAAAAGATGACATCTATTGACGTACATTGGTGTTTGCTGAATGGAGACCAAACAGTGGATGTGAGCATGGTGAGGCATTGGGTGGTGCATTTCTAAAACAACAAATATCAAGTTGAGGTCCTTAATAGCCTTTTTTGAGTACATTTAGGGGGGGGGAGTTGTTCTTCCTCCTCTGAACTTATCTAGCATTTGAACAAATACAAACTTTTAACATTTGAAACTGTGGACAGCTAAAAAGTGAGGGCTGAATTAGTGCTTGAGAAGTGAGAAAATTTCTGTGCCTTTTAGCTATCCAGTTCATTTTCCATACACCTCTTTATGTATGTCATGTCCTGCTGCGTGATGAAAGCAAATTCCATCAGCTGTATTTTATCTTCTGGAATTTATTTGCCTCTTGCCATGTTAGATAGAGTGCCCTATGGAAGTAAAAGGAAAAAAATAAGTAAATGACTATAAATTTGCACTTGTTTGTAGCCTTTAGGGCCAGGAGCTCCATATGGAGGTGGAAAACAGAATGTCTTTGAGTTTTACTGATTGCTCTTAAGCATTGCATTATCTATTTAAAGAATGGAGTAATTAAAAAGGAAGGCTTTGGAAAGCTCCAGTGATTAATAAGAAAGAATTTTGCTGCTTTGGTGAACTTGTACTGTATAGATTTTGTAACATGCTGCTTACTGGAAAATGTCATACCATGGGCTAAGTTGGTGGTCCTGTATGTCTTGATCACTATAGCATTTTCAGGTTGTCCATGTTATTCCTACTATCCCTAGAAATATTTCTTTTCAGAGTGGTAGCAATGACCTTGACTAAAAATCCCGCTGCTTGGGACACATCACCCAATGCAGCAGGGACTCCTGTTTAATTAATGTGCCTGAACTCGCACTAAGGACCTTGTTGGTTTAGATTTCTAAATGTATGTAATGATGATAGTCCTGCCTTCTTCTGGTTGAATGTGATGTAGAGAGAATTGAATCTACCTCCTTTCTGGTTTGAGAAATTTGACTTCTCAAGAAATAGCCTCACGAAAATACTAGTAGAAATACTGTTCTGAAAGGTAGAAACAGAGACAGAGTTCTAGCAAGCTGTGATTTTGCTGTCCTGAGAATATCAGAAAGGCAGCCTTAGCTTCTGCAGGAGATTTGATGTCTGGTAAGATGAGTCAGCTTTCACTGGCTGCAAAATTTCGGTGGTGGAGAAAGAAGAAGGTTGAGGGGAAGGTGAGTCACATAGTTACTACTGGCAGTGTTTACAGGTAACATCATACATGGAATGATACCAGCATTCACTTTCCCTATTTTGCCCATAACTTCTTAAAGCATTGAGCCCTCTGTTAAGGGCTTTGAAGATCTACTCTTGATGGTAGGATTTCTGTTAACTGGAAAATGCTACATAGGCTATAGCTCAGTCTGGCATATGGGGAGAATGCACATGAGATGTGGTATAGAACTGGTTGCATAATTCTGTTAATTCTGGGTCCTGTTTTATTGCATATGGGAGTCAATGTCTTCCAGCTGTATTTAATGAACTCAAATCCATTCAAAAAGTGGGAGGAGAATACTGATTACATCAGCAATTTCTCAGATGCTTTTAAAATATATATGTATGTATTTGGTCTACACTTTTGACAGTCATGTACGTTCCTTAGCATCTCACTGGGCATTGCTGTCTAGTTCTCCTACTCATGTTTATCCCTTCATTTCTTCTCCAAAATGCTTCTCTGGTCTCCCTACTTCTGTCCTTTGATGAACGTCATTATTTTCGAGAAGTGTAAGTGCTGGTCTGAAAGCTACATACTGTATTTATAAGCCTGGTACTTTGCCAAATGCAGATATGTCATAAATATGACTTCTCAGTCCTAGAACTCCTAATATCCTTCTAGGTAATTATATATGACAATTAGAATCTCTTGTGAACTGTCATTAAGTTTGTGGAAAGTTTTGATGTGGAATTCAATAAGATTTGGCTCAGGCTCATCACCAGTTTTTCCTATCTGAAAGAAATTTTCTGCTTTCTTTTGTGCTATCTGTAAAAGCAAAATAGTTCTTATAAACTAAATCGGCATTTGTAAAATGATCTGTTCTTTTCTGTTTATTTGGGTACCTATGAGTTACACACCTATTGTAAAAACAGGACTGTTGCATCTGAAAATCTAGTAAGTCAAATGTGTACAATAGTGAGCCCAGTGCTCACCAATGGGGAAGGCAGAGCTGCTGGCACTTCAGGCAATGACTCTGTCTGCTGCCTGGGATGAGTTTAAACCATTTGCTGTTGTCACCTGATTTAGTGAAATTTTGAAGTGTTATGAGTAGGGGCTGAAGTTAATGATCAAGGTTATCGAACAGATAGGGATTCATGGAGCGTCAAGCTCACATGCCTTGGTAGTATGCATCAGCTTATTGTCTAACAGATTGGAGATGCTAAGGCAGAGGTAAACTCTAAGGAAGAATTTGACTCAGGATAAAGGATTTCTTATACTTCAATGTCTGGCAACTGCTGTACTGTATCAAAGAAATTAGGTGGTTGCATGTGGGAAAATTTGATTGATGGAGAGCAAAAGCAGCTATCCTTGCTGATATGTTACTGGAATCGTTGCACCTTCTCTGGGAGGCAGAGGAGGAGAAATCCTCAGGCATCCTACACTGAGCGAGCCCACGTCCTGCTCCCCTAGAGCGAAGTGCCATGGCCTCTCATTGCTTCGTGTCTTCGATAGTGGTTGTGTGTAGTTTTTTTGTTTTGTTTTGTTTTTTTGTTTTTAAGTCACCAGCTACACCCAGTGTGTGGTTTCTAAAAGCAGAAAGTAAGCTGTAACACTGCAGTACAGCTGTAGTAGAGAATAATGGAAGGTGAATCTTGCCTGTCCTGCTAAAAAACAGAAGCTTGCTGTTACTAATGCACTGAATTCAAAACAATTTTTTTCATAAACTTGGAGTTTATTACTAGTTGTAATGTCCTAATGTAAACAAACTGCAGAGACTTATTCTTGGTAGGAGCTGGCTGGCAGCACTATTTTTACACAGTCCTGTGATAACACAATTCTACCATTCAAAGACCTGAACTTGCTGGCCTCTGAATCGGGCAGAATGTGTCAGCACTACGAGCTGATGTAATGCCCAGTGGTACAAGTAATGAAGATGCACTGATAGCATTGCCTTTCTGCCCGAGCCCTAGAGAAGATGAGTAAGAATATCTTAATTTGTGATGAAAAGACTGTTCTGGTTGTTGAAACTGTGGAGAGGGCTACTCTAGAAATTAAGAAAGGAGATCTTTGCTCAGCTCCTCAGGCAGAGGTGCATGATTTACTGTTTGTGTTCCAGTGCTGCAATTTGCTGCACTCTTGACTGACTTCTTGGGATTCATAATTTATTGTGTTTAGTTACCAGTTCTTTCCCTAAAGCAGTCACTTTTGCCTACCCTGGTGTTGATCAGGTGAACACCTGATCAGGTGTTGCTGATCAGACTGTCTATTGTCTATCAATTGCCACAAGAATGACTTCTGTCCATCTTCTCTCCCAGCTTTTAAAACTAAACTTTATTCTCAGCTTCTCCTTCATTTCCTACATCTCTTGTTTGCTCAGCCAAAGATTTATATTCAGCAATTCCCAAAGGTGTGTACTGTCTTAGTCCCTTGATTCATTTTGGAACAATTCCCCAACTGGTACAAATCAGTGGGATTAATGTAGGTATGCTGATTAGCTACTACGATAACTATGTCTAATTAGCTGAACCAGTATCTCCCTTCTTGAATACCCAGAGGAGTCTTCTTATTTGAAGATTTTATTTAGGTGAGTTAGGAATTGAGCGTTATGCATAAGTCCGGTGCGCAAAGGCTGTTCAGCCTCTGATTTAGATCAACAGCCTCAACTCATTGGGACAAAAGAGACTTAATGTTTGAGAGGTGACAGTACAATTGCCAAAGAATTTCATTTCTCCTTCTGTACTGTTTCCCTGTAGAGTAAGATTCCTTTTCCTGCTCACCTCGTCATAGCCCTCAGAAAGTGAAAGTCCTTCAGGATAAAGCATACTGACAGAACAGAATCAGGCATTTTACCCTGGCTGTCCATTTCTCATGCAAGAGCCTATCCAATCTTAGCTGCTTCCTATATCTGATTTTTATTGTCTATATCTTACTGATAATTGAACTTTTTCAGGCTGTTCTCTTTCCCTTCCATTTATGGACCAGTAAATCCTTTTTGTTACACTGGAAAGGTGCAGTTTCATTTTCATTTTAATGAACTGCTGCTAGGAGAGCCGTTCCCTTTTTGAACCCAGTCTTTGTCATCTTGATTGGTCAAATTGCCCGTGAGTCTATTGCTCTCCATAATCATGAGTGTTGTTGCATTGTTAAACACCTCTTTCTATCATATCCACAAGCAGAGCTTGAAGGGCTAAAAGAGAACATTGCTCCACATTAGTAAGACACATGGTGGCTCAGAAAGCTTTTCTCAGATGGAGAAGGCCCCTAAATTAAAGTTTTCTATCATTTGAAAATGACTGTATCTGTGTTTACCTTGTCTAAAAGAGGATTTGATTTCAGTATATTGGTGGTTGTGACAATACCAGCCCTAGCTGTTGTTTCTGTAGCTATCTGAGCATTAGAACATCAGTACTTCAGCTGACTATTTTGCTATAGACTATCCTCTCCTTCCACTACTGCCTGGACGTCTTATATTTCAGCTGGGTTTAGTTCACAGAATGAACTAATCTGTTCCTTCTGACATTGTGCTAGGAAATTCTTTTCTGGAGTCTTGTTCTGCAACAGTTTTTGCTTTGGCATTTTGTAAGGTGAAGGCAGGTGTCTGAAACGTTTCAAGGTGACCCTGCAGATGACTGAATTTCAGTTTTATCTCTGATCTTTCAATGTCTTCCCACCAACCAATCCACCCTTGACCTCCCCCTCACCCCTTCACTTTCCAGGCAGAAGTAGAAGCCTGTAAAATAATGATTATTCAGGCAGTGACAGTGCAGATGTCAGTTACTAAAAAGTGGTCTCTCCAGGACTCCTTGAGAGCTTGGGATTAAATGAGAAACTTAAATCATGATGAAATTAGTCAGCTGGCTGGAGATAGGCAGTTCCTGTTTGGTGATGAATTTTACATTTCTGAAACTGTTTAGTCATAAACAGACTGTGAAACTTGTCACCAAATGACAGGCTGGCTAGGATATTGGGATGTGTACCTGGAGGATGTTTAGATTCTGCCCAGAAATTGACCCCTAATGTAACACATTAGGGGAAAAAAACTCATTTTATAATGGAGAAGATCTACTAGGACCTATTACATTGCTTCATGGGTGAGAAAGTAACAGATGGTCTTAATCTTGGTGACTGCCAGCGAAGAAAGGCACCATCAGTGACATGGAGATGCTACAAGATCTTGTGTCACCGTGTTCCTTAGAGGTTCTGGTTCAAAGATCCAAATGCTTCCGCTTTTTTTTTAAATTATTTATTTTTTATTTTGCAATAATGCCAGGAGTCACCAGCTGCAAGTTACAAAGGAGGAAGAGCAAGGGGGTTGCTTTTCTCCCATTTTTGGATTCAATTTGCTTTGGCTCCCACAGAATATTTTTCTGCCTCCCAGCAATATGAGTCTTTCTGCCTCCCAGCAGCTGTGAATATGCAGGCTTTTAGCATAATAAGATTATCCAGAATCCATGGGTGTAGGCTTCTCAGTCTGCTGAGCAACTTCAGGGCTCAAATTATGATACACATTAGTTATGTACCACTTTTCCTATGACAGAAACTTAATTTTGAAGCTCTTACAAGTAGTGAAATTCCCAAGAACTAGGACTTGTTTCTACAAACATGTTGGTAATTACATCTCCTCCGGTGCCGTATGTGTAGGAACTGTTAGGTCACAGCCTGCACCAGTGATTGAGCATTTGATGAAGGGGCATGGCCAGCCCTGGGAGCACAGGTGCAAGTAGTTCATCTGTGTGAGACCAGAAGGAGTGGACCCAGGATCTGTCTCTCCCTAACCTTATTTAAGGATTGGCAGCCAAGAGGGAAACATCTCTACTTACAGATTGCTTCCATATGGGAGTTTTCCAGTGAGTCCTTGTATTTGAAGTGGAGTAAGCTATTTCTTCCTTATTATCAGATTGTGACTAATACCTTTCATTTTTAAAAGAGTATGTTAACTGCAGAAGGTTTAGAAAGATGTAATTAGAATTAGATATGGATTTATATGGAAGTAAAGATTGAACTGGCCAGAAATCTTGACTGAGAAATATTATATTTTGATCATACACTTAAATATTTTTGTGGAACCTGGGAACCTTATAAAGATTCCACTGATAAAGGGTATGTAAATCTGAGGCACTGTGCTGCTGATACTGGTCATGGTAATGCTAAAATGTTTTCCTGCATAAGCACGGGTAAGGTGGGCCATGCTGGAAGTGCCATTGAAATGGATTGCAGGTATTTTTTCTGCGTATATTGCTACTGTCCTGGAAAGCTGAGCTGCCTCTGCAGGAGTAACAATTATTCTTACTGAGACATACATAATACACTTGTCAATAGCTCACAAGGTTGTTCACACAAGGTTCAGTATTGTCTGTATTACTCAGCAGCCTTTGGTATGACTGTATGGAGGCATAAGTAAACCTTCCCCATTTGGTGTCTGACACTTTTCTCATTTGATTGACATGCCTCCATTGAAGCTGACTTGAAAAGTGTTTGCACTTGAAACGAGTGGAGCAAATTCTAACTTGTCTAAAATGGTCCCTCTTGTTAAATGTTAAACTGACCTTTTCAAGAGAAATTTACTTGATAGTTCTAAGTGAGGACCTGCTTTAAGCTAAACCTGTCTCTTCAACATGATTAAATTCACTTAAATGTACATTAGTTGCACATATTATTAATGGAAATTGAGATCAGCCTAAATTGTAACCATAAATTTTAAAACAGAAGGAAAAGAATGGAGATGGAGGGGAAAAAAAAAGCACATGATGTGAAAGTTAAGGTGCTGTATTCATTGTAAGTGTAGATAGGCTGAACAGGAAACTTCGTTCTCAATCAGTGAAAAATCATGGGCTATTTTCTGTGTATTTATGATGTTTCATTTTTAATCCATGGAAGAAGGGTGATTTTTTTTCTTTTTTTTTTTTGGCGGAGTTTTGATCTGTGGAGACCTAGGGGAATTGGTCGTGGTTATCTGGTCTTATTTCACTGGCTGTTGGACCTTTAAGCACCAAATTATTAGGTTTCTGGCTATCTGTGTGATAGACGTAGGCAGCGTGTGGGTGTATGTTGAAAGTGGGTTTCTGGAGATACCTTTTGACGCAAGCGTGTCTGCTCTTCTAGCTGAACTTCACCCATTCTTACTGCTTTCCCTTCTCTACCATCTAGTATGGCAGTTCAGTGCTTGGCTGTTGTGGCAGGTGTTTCTTGAATTATCTACCCTAAGTGGGTCCTAATAAAACTATGTTGAAGATTATCCCATTTTGTGGAGGCATTTATCAGTGACTTTCTGTCAAGCAGAAGGACAGGACTTGGCAAGCATTTCCCGGACAATGGTCCAGTGACTTAGGGAGGCTCTTCTATCTGAGGGAATTGGCTTTACGTAGCTGTGCGATCTTTGTAATTCGAGAGTGCAGATTGGAACCTTTTGCAGTTAATAATTCTTGTTGTACCAGACTTGGCTTCCATGCAGGTGAAATTAGCATGACTTTAGCCAGCTGTTCTGGGACACAGAGTACTTCAGTGTGGCGCTGGATAATACTTAATAAATATACTTGTTTTGGGGCTAGAGGCTAAGTAGGATGCATTACCCACAACCTGGAAGTAAATGTTAATATCTTGTCTATCAAATGTACAAAATATTTTATTTTCCACTGATGCAATCTCTATTTCCTACAGTAGGAATGTAGTGGGCCCATATAGTATGCACCGACACTTATTCCTTCTCCAGTAGAACATTTATCAGTATGAATGTAGGCAGTCTGAGTCTACTGCACTAGTGGTGGTTGCATGAGTGTGTTAGCCTGGAAGTATTTGACTTTGCAGGGAGCATATGCATGGCATTGCACACAAATTCAGGGATTTCCATGGCTCTTGAGGTCATGTGTGAGATTTGAGGGGAAAAGTAGACATTTTAAGGTCTTCCATGAAGGGAAGAAATCAAATTGACTAGAGGTTATAGAGCTGAGGTAATGGAGAACTGTAGACATGGTACACTAATTGCGATTACAGTCTTTAGACTCATTACTATAGTAAATTTAGCTATTTTAAATTAATGCTAATTTAACTGATGGAAAGGAGGCTACTGGTTGTTTCATAGAAGGCCTCTAAGAATGCAAAGATGACGCTTTTCATAATCTGAGGAAGATGATAGCTGGCAGAAGTGGTTCAAGGTCACATAACAGAAATTGCTGCCAAGTATCTTTGTATTGCAATTTTATTTGCTTACTAGTTAAATAGAACTAGCTTTTAGTGACTGAAGAATGCACCATTACAGGTGGGTTAGCAAAGCTGAAATCTGCTGACTTTCCAAGCAGTTTGAAAGACTTGTCTGCATTCAGGGAATTGCTGGTGGCTGGGGACAGTAGGTCTGTTACGATTACAAGGTAGAAGGACAATTCAGGTGTCTGGCTGAGTTCCTACTGGAAACATAACTTTAATGACTAGATTGTATAATTAATGTCTTTGGGCACCCGTAGCTTTGGAAAGGCTCTTCTTGTTTTAACTGTAAATAAATTAAAAGCAGGTGGCCTGGAGAAAAGATCTTCTGGTCCAATTTCATAGTTTTTTATAAAGGCACTTGTATATTAGTTTTGAGTAATGGAAAAAATGTGACCCATCAGTAATAATTTTAGTATCAAGGAGTCTTGTCAAAATCTTTCAATCTACAGTCCTTATTTTCTCAAAGCCAGAGATATATGCAAGATATCTTTTTGCATTACAAAGCAAAAAGGCAACTTGTAAGATTTTTCTAATATGGAATTTATGGCCCAGCTTTCAACTTTTTTTTAATCATTTGCCAGTAGCATACAAACAAGATACTATTTTATCTGTAGATAGTTCTGACTTACATTATTTTCAAAATCAAAGAACTAGAGGAGTTGAGCTCATTCCTAAATTATCAGCCTTCATTTCCTTTATGCACAAATGCCACCATGTCAGTTCTCTAATAGTCTGTTTGAACACCTCACCTTGACCACATCTTGTTCTGTTCTTAATACATAGCACATGCCACTGACCTTTTATATTTTTCTCCCCTGTGGAATGATTGGGAGCATTCATTCTCTTCAGGCCCAAGATACTGTATTAATCTTCTGCTGTGTACTTTCATTTCATTTCCTGGAAAATAAATACATAAGTAAATCCTTCTTCTGCTACTGGAGTTGACCTGAGGTTAGATGTCAAAAGAACAAATTACTGGCACTTGCTGATAGCCCTAGACTACCTATAAATAGCAAGCTTTATAACCCCACTGATTCTTGAGATACATAGTGATAAATACGCTCCTACCAACCAAGAAAGGAAGAAAACAGCTGCATGGCTCCAGGTGATGAGTAGTCTTTTAAACTGACAGAATTTGTATGGCTGCATCTTTCAGGTGGTTTCAAAAAGAAAAAAAGATACAAAAATCTTTGTATCTGCATGTTTTAAAGTAGTTATTAGTGATTCGTGAGTACTCATCTTGTCTCATACATATACTACAAAGAATTCAAGGCTCAGACAGCAGCAAATTCTTTCTTAGGTGATGTGGCAGACTAAGGTAGTAGTTTAACGGGGCTGGCTGTTCTCTTCTAGAACTAAGAACTAATTGAAACTTTTTCAGTGGAACAGTTTTCTACTAAGAAATGCAATATTAGGTAAAATCTTTCACAATATTTTAAAAATGAAATCTTGACAGATTGTAATGATTTGAAACTGTGTTTCATTTTCTTTTTGTTTCAGTTGAGCTTTTTTTCCTTTGAAGTTACAGTCAGACCATATTATAAAATATTCAATGCATTGGACGAAGACAGCATTGATACTAGTGGGGTGAAAGACTGTGAAATGTTTTTTTATGTAATCTTTTTCCAGTGCACTCTTGCTCTATCCAGATTTTTGGAATTGCGATGCTTGAAAATAAGGAAAAAAAAAAAAAATAAAAAAAATTGGAGATGAGCTAAATGCATTTTCTGGATGTGTAATGTGACTGTGGGTACTAATATATCTCTGATGTGGTACATCAAATCTTTTAGCAAAGATCAGCCCACCGTGAGGTTTTGTGGATTTTGTTTCTTGCACTGTATTTTTTGGCCTGGCAACACTTATGTTTTCAATGAAGCTACTATGACCTCAGTGTTTTGATGGGGATGGGGAGTGTAGGACATGACTGTCTCATCTCACTGATTAATGGAAAAGCTTCCTGTTGCTCTGCCCCCAAGCTACGAAATCCATTAACCACCCCTTGGGGTGCCTGAAATTTATTCTGGCCATTACCATCAATTAGAAAGTTAATAGTGTGATGATTACTGGGCTACAGTCCCAGCTATTTGTGTGATTTACACCAGGCCAGGGTGGAAATGGGAAGATACAACACTCAAAGAGCCACTTTACAAGCAAGAACTAAGCATTAAGAGTGCAGAGATGTCAGTGCCCAGTGTAAACATATGACAGGGAGAATCATTAGTCTGTCTGAATTCTTTTAATTTAAATGGCATATGTTAATTTAAATGCATGGAAGAGCAACTTTAGTATTCACCATACCTAAGATGAGTATTTTTGATTATGACCATAAACCTTAAATCATGCTGCGTTCAAGGGAATAATTTCATTTTGAGTTGCAGTTGTACCTGGTAGAAAATGCTGTGATGCAGGAAGGGAGGAAATTTGCATTTTAGCCTTGTGGGTTTATTTTTATTTTTCTTATTTTTTAAGAAAAAGTAAGGCGGATGAGATCTTCTGGACTGTTGCTCTTCCATCTGTAGTCCTCAGATTCCTCCAAATTTTACTGAGGTAGCAAGAAACAAATCTGTAACCAATAAACTCTTAATCAGTAAATCAGGGTCTGTTCCTTCATTGGAAATAATGCTGAAATATAGAAAAATAATGCTGTAGATTTTGACAGGGAAGGAGAAAACGCTTGAGTGTGCATACAGTTAGATACATGAGGATAAACAATATCTCAGTTTCTGGTGTATATCAGCTCCCAAATGCCACTGGTCCTAATCCAGTATTGGAGTTGCCGATCCTTCTCTCATGTATTCAGGTGCTGTAATGTGAAATGACTCCTCGGAAGAAAAGGATAGATTGCATTCTGACAGCAAAGATCATTTTGTTTGCTCACGAGCAGCTGCTTCCAAGCCATGAGGAGTCTATGGTGTTTATAACTGTCCAGTTCTGTGTTTACTGCGGAGTTGCACCAGTGCAAATAGTTCAGATTTATGCAAGAGTATCACTGGGATGTGAACCCTGTTCGACAGGCAGAGGATTGGAGAATAGGGATTTTACTGACTGTAAGCATATTCTCTGTTCTTACCCCATAAGTAGAAGTCACAATACAGTGAAAATTGGATTATTGGTCAAGCAACACAGGACAGACATTTAAAATTGGAGAACATTTAAAGGGGAGAAAAATGTGTACCATTTCCATTTATTTAAAATTTGATATACTTTCCTGCTGATGTATTTGATCTTGCTCTTTGAGTATCTTAGCTTTATGCTACAGTTTTTCTGAAACTTCACAGAAATGTGAGTTCTACCATGATGGTTGTGTTTCCCTGAATTTCACCTGTTTGTTCAGCTCAGCTCTGGGTGACAAAAAGTGTAGATGGCTGTAAAACTGCATCCCCTACCTACAGCATTCTGTACCACATAGAGGTTTAGCCATTTGGTTATGAGTTCTGCCAGACCCTTTACTACACCTATGCAAAGGAGATGGGTGGTCAGTGCTTCAGATATGATGTAGTCCTGAGAGTCACCTAGTCTGGAGGGAGGGAAAGAGGCAAATATTCTTCACTTAGGTTGTAAATCTGAGTAACTCCCAACTGAAGCAGCAGTGAAGGGAAGCTGACCAAATTATCTTTCTACAACCATTATCAAGAATGTGGATAAGTTGCTTGTTTGAAGGAAAACAACGACTCATTGAGGACACCTAAAGGAAACACCTCCTGGCTCTCCCTGTTTCCTTTGTTTCTTGTTTGGTTAAGATTTTGAATAGCTATCTAATTCAGTATGTAAAATATGAACTGCTTGTCACATCTCTAAATTATTTATGGCAATAATCAGCTGAACTGTGTTAAGCCAAAAGCTACAAGAAATTTGAGTGTGTATTTTTTTTTTTTTTTTTTTTTTAAGCCTCCTTTTTCCCCCTCCCTCCAAGTCTTCTAGACAGCTTCCATAGGTGAGAAACTTCATTCTGTGATGAACTAGTTCTTTCCAGAAGGGACAAACATTACACATTTCCATAAATTCTTGTAAAAATTCATAACTTTCTTTCCACTAAAACCTGTGGCCACAACTCAAACTAGGAGCAAGATAATTTCAAAATGGCAGTTTATATCTGTTAAAATATATATTTAAATTCTATTTCATTTTACATTTATTTCTTTTGACATTTCTATTAAGGTTTTTTCAATTCTTATTTACATGCACAAAACCTCAGCAAGTTTATGCTTCAGGATGGAGTAGGAAGTCAGTGGAGCCTGAGGGAACATGCATTTGAGTGTCACAGACTTGAAATGTAAAAGTTGGTTACCTAGTCTTTCCCTCAGTTTCCCTCACCTAGAAAACGAGGAACAGTAATAGTTTCCAGCCTGCTGAGAGCCTCATGAGGAAACAAGGTCATTGCAGATGTGTTTACTCAGGAAGTGAGTCATGTTGGTCCCTTGAGTTATAAAATCTCTTCTATTTCTTTCCACTAGAGGTGTCTTTAAAAGTTAATTTCAACCTGTCAGGGTAAATCTGTAGTGTTCTTAGCTCTGTGACATAAGCAGTGTTGTTAGAGATGTTAAATTAAAGAAATGCAAACTAGCTCTTCCCTTGTTTCTGCGGTCAGGCCACTTGCTAATGCTGCCCTCTTGATCCAAACTGTTATGAAGGATAAAAAGCAAACCAAAGAAAACAAAACAGCCATGAAAGACACCTCTCTGAACTAGCTTCACTTTATGTTAATCCCTGCTTAAAGGACACAAGTTATAGGTGGAAGTCAATCATGATCCATCTGTCTGGTTAGAAAGGCCAGAAGGGCATATACAACACGACTAGGACCAAAGAGCAGAAAAGTCTTAAGCAGAGGCAGTGTGGTAGAGATGAGAATGCTTTCAGTGTAGAAATGCCCTGAATAGTCAGTAAGATAAAAGCATTTTAAATGGAAGTCCTGTGTTCTGCATTGAAGGTCTCAGACTATCTAACTCAATAACCTACGTGCTGAGGGGGCAGTCACTCAGAGTGTGACTTCAGGGTGGCAACATGCAAATGAGGGCAAGAGTGGCCTCTTCGTGGAGAAGCAGTCCTTAGGAAAGGTCCAGGGATATAGATTTCACTGCATTTACATTTTGCAATTGTTCTTCAAAGTTACGAAATAACTTTTTTTTCAGAATGTCTGTCTTTGAGAACCATAGATTTTTGGTTGGAAGTGGATGAAGGTTTAGAGAATTGTTTATATGAGTTAGAATGTCAGCAAGTGGTGAGAAATGTTCAGGTGAGGCAAGGTAATTCTTCTGAAAAACAGAAGTAACTTGCTATGAAAATGAGGAGCAGCAAGAAGCTAGGATCAGGTCATTTCCAGGGTTAGTCAGGAAGCAGTTAAATCAAAACAGGCATCAAGCCAAAAGTGACGTTTATCAGTGGCGTGTAAAAGGCTTTAATAGGTAGAACAAGTGAACTTAAATGGTTGTCTTGAAGACGACTTTGATGTTATTAGCTTTTGTGAAACAGCATGGCATGACAAAAATCAATGAGGAACTTTAGTACTTGGCTGTAAAGCCATGAAGGAAAGGGTTTCAATTTAAGTGATGAGGGAAGAGCACCTGAGCATATAACATCCCCTAAAAGCAAGAATGCAGAAGTCTACAACTCTGTGGTAGAGTTTAGGCATGAAACATCATATGCAGGAACATTAGTAAGCTCCTGCATTAACAGCTCCACTATTTTTCACGGGCCTACAAGATCATCTTAAATGCATTAGTGATTCCTTTACTCAAACACTTATTCAATGAAAGCCTTTATAAAAGCAACCTCTGACACCACAGCTCTGCTGTCTGCAGTATAAAATTTTTCTATCCAAAAAACTGTTCGAGCAGAGATTAATACAATGGTGGCTGGTAAATCTCGTGCTCAACAGGCCAGTCTCTTCCAAGGTGGCAAATGTAGTTATGCGCAAGGTTGGAACAGGTAATCTTACAATCATGACTGTTTCTTGCTTAAAATATCTTACTTTTATCAGGGTTGAATTCACATGCTGGAGTCCACCTCTTCATGCTGTTCCTGGTCATGGTGGGTTGCTCACTCTGCTGTTCCTGAAGCACCTTATAGTTACGCCTAGCCCTGTCTATCAGGGTTGGCTGCAACTTGGAGAGCAGATAGAGCACAAATAAAACTGTGGTGAAGGAGGAGGGTGAGTGCGCATGATGCATAGGGCAGTCTCCTGATGGTAGGGAGGAAGAAAAAGCAGTCACATTAGTCTACAGAAGCCAGTCATGGCTGGTGGCAAAAGGAAAGAAAATGCTTCTTAATGAATATTTATGGAGAGAAAATGGTACTTGAACAGTAGAAGTTGATACCCTGCTTAAATCTGGTGTTTAATGTTCTTTTTCCCTACTAAGAATTTTCTAGAAAGATCTTTCTGAACAGAAACATCAACAGGTTGGTTTTTCTTGTCCTCAGCAGCTTTTTTTAAAATGAGTACAGACAACCTTAAATTTGTAATGAAAGAAAGTAAGCAGTGACTTGCTAGAGAGTTGACTTAATTTATATATTCAAACTGACAGTCCTCAGAATTTGTCTGTGCTTCTTGAGGAAGAAGAAAATTTCCATAGGATTCGTGTTACTGGGTGATTCAGGTTGCCTATTATAGTTGTGAAATATTGGTAGGACTGGATTGAGATATATTTATGACAGTAGGCAGACTAATGGAATTCAGTGACTTTATTTAAAATGTGCAGGAGTTTATTATAATACAGTAATAGGAATGTCATTTACCCTGACAGGAGAAGAGGGAAAAGCCCTGTCAATGAATAATAATGAGGTTATTTAAATGTCAACTTTCTTGCAAACAGTTTGCAAAATATAAATTACTCTGCATGTTTTTAGTTTAATTTTCTTTTAATTTATTATGCATGGAAGTCGTGGTTTCTGTACTGCAGTTGTATCATTTTCTTTATACTGATAAATGAACTAGTAATAAGCAAAATGTTTATCTCACGGAATGTTTGCAGAAATCATTCTTATTTACCAGCTGAGTAGGAAGTCTGATTCTGAAGAGCTACTAGTAAAAGTTGGGGTTAATTTAATGGAACTAATGACAGCTAGGATAGTGGGACAGGTATGAGGTAATCACAGTTAAGTATAAATAGTCTGTTCCTGAAAATTGTTCTTTAGTATATCTCAACTGCATTTCAGCAACATCCACGGTGTGCTAATGTCTTGCTTTTTTTCTTCTCATTTAATTAGACCAACACAGATTTCAAATCTCTCTGCAGACCTTCCTGTTTCAAGCAGCTGGACTTGCTTTGACTTAGCCTTAACTGTACCTTGTCAAAATGAAGCAAGTCAGCCTATAGCATTCTGAAAGAAAACAGTTTACACATGGATTTAAATTATTTGATGAGACCTGTTCAACAACTCTCCTCTACATGTGCATGTCTACTCTATAGACCTAATAAAATACATCCTGTTCACTACATTATATATTAGTAGATATAGGTTTTCAGCAGATGAAGTTACTTTCCTGTGTTTTTCAGCTCAACAGGTCCCGTGTTTGGTCCTTTCAGATGATTCAGATAGACGTTTGTTTTGCTCGTTTTATACAGATGCAGAGCATCACAGAAGCAGCCTGCCCCTCAAAGAATGGGAAATGTTGCTTGATACGTACCTGTTCCCCTCCAGTTAATAGGAATTTAATTTGATAATCCTATGTTGATACTCCTGTCTATAACCTGCTAAAGTGCCTCTGTCTTTTGCAACCACTCCATGTTAGCTTGCTTCCTGGAACACGAAATGGCTGATAATATATATTTATATATATTATACCCGTTATTTATATGTTTATAAATATATATATATTTATATACCCGTTTAATAAATAAAGACAAACACCCAGGCTGCCAGTCGACGTCTGTACGTATGCATATATGATAGGAATAAGTTTGTTGATACCCCTGAGTCATATCCCAACAGAGGCTTTAGATGCATTTCATTTGATTCAGTTCCACTGCTCTTTGTGTGCACCCACCACTGTTTTGTTGTTAAAGCATTTCTAAATGCCCATCTGTTGTTGCATAGCATTTATCTGTCTGTTAACATTGAGGTTAACTACAAAATGGCATAAGAATAACAGACTGTAGCTGAACAGACAGGAGGACAAGCTATTACTAATTTAGAACAGGATAATGGGAATAAGACATAACAGTGGTTCCTTTTATCACTTGCATATTTGTTCATCTGCAAAAAACAGTTTTCCAAGTCTTCCTTGTAACATTTTTGTTGTTTGTTATAGATGTTGGCAGAAGTGCACACTTCCGTATGAGTATGACATTACCTGTTAATAAGCCTATGAATGCCAAATAAAAGATTTGAAGTGAGACAAAGCTTATAATTCTAATTTGCAATAGACCTTCAGCATCTCTTTGGCTGTACTGTTGTGAGGCTGTTTAATAATCTCCAAACAAGTTTTGTGGGTTGAATTTTCTTCATTCCCATCCTTCTCTGAAGGGTCCCATTTTAAAATCATTTACCGGCTTAGAGATGCATTACTTCATTTAAAATATATTTTTTCTTAACTCAGTAGGCCAAACTTAATCCTTACCTTTAATTATGAATGTTTATTAGCCTTAAATTCACAAGAACATCTTATGTTTGATGTAGAAGGTGGGGCAGTGAGCTGGACAAGGTGACCAAAGTGAGCCAGCAAGGCTGTCTTCAGCCTTCTGCTGGACTTTCTGCACCTGAACACCAGAGCGTCTCTGAAATATTCAGTAACAGACATAGCTATTGCAGTGTCCTTCTCCTAGGTCTACTGAAGAAATAGCTGGGCTAGTTTACATGCTCTCCTGGGGGAGATGACCTTCTAAAGGCAAAGATCAGTCAGTGGGTGAGAACTTTGCATTAATCTTCTAACTAAGAAAGTTCACACACAAAGGTCACGGGTGCATATGTTTCTTAGAAGGGAGCAAGGAAAAAGATCACAGGCCAGTTGTTACGCAAAAGCAAAAGGCAAACTAATTCTTCAATAAACTTCATGAATAGAAAAGCTCAGCTTTAATGCAAATCCTCATCTTGGTGGAATTTGTTTTAATGGATAAAAGTCCAAGCTGCTCCTGCCCGGCATTGTTCATGTAATGAACTGACTGCAAAATCTGAAATCCTAGAAATATGGCATGAATCAGCTACAGGTGTGGAACACAATTGTAAGATCTAATCCTCATGTTGCTCCCTGACAAAACCAACCAAACAAAACAAACCCATGGTACCATTAATGATAGGCATTAAGTACTTTAAATATCTTTGTGAATTTGGCTGGCTGTACTAGTTTTGGACTGATTATCTAAATTTCTTGGTTATTAAAACGTAATTCAGACAAGCATGAGGTGCATAATATAAGTACAAATCTGCTGCTGACAATTGATCTTCATTCCAGTCAGATGTTGAGAGTAAATGTCATGGGAACTTAGAGCAATCTTATTTGTTCACTTCTTTTGTCACCCCAAAATGTGTAGTCAGTATCTCTGTTGGCAATTTTCGTATCAGAAATATATTATTTTCCCTACAAGCAATGGAAAAGGATTGCTTTTAAAGAAATAAGGTATGTGCCCATACAATCTGCTAGTCTTTATGTATAAAACCACAGAAATTGTAGTTGAAATGCTTATATAGTTGTTTTTTTTTGTTTTTTTTTTTTTTTTTTAGAAGAGCATTACTTTTTTCACAGAAAACTGAACTCTAATTTCACTGAACAATCAACTGAAACAGCTTCATTGCAGTGTGATGAGAAAAGACTCTTATCTTAAAAAAATTTGGTCTAAGGCTGGAGTATACGAGTTGATAACTATAGTCTCGTGCTATCTGCTGTTTGGCATTTTCTGGCTATCGTTATCTTCTATACACAGAATTTAGCATTTCTTATTGTGTGTGTTTATTTTAAAGTGCTTTGGGAAGATGCTGGTTTAATTTTTCCTAATCTAATTTAAATGCAAACTGTTAGCACTCACATGATGCTGTGTGTATACAATCAAGTATCATTATATACTACATGAATCATTCAAAAAACTCTGGAGATCCATTCCACTATGTAAAGTATGACTTGCATTGAAAAACTGCCAAGTGGCTTGCGGTTTTGTGATTAAGTGTTCTTACTTATGAAATTTCTATTTGAATCATAGGTCAACAGATTATGGGACAACATATGAGAAATTGAATGATAAAGTTGGCCTGAAGACGATTTTGAGCTACTTATATGTCTGTCCAACAAACAAACGAAAGGTAGGTAGTAATGAGGTTTGCTCGTTTTGACTGCGTCCTTGTAATCCTCTTTTTGTCGATATCTGTTACTATTAAATGTCTAGAATTTTTCTGTCTTTCCATCCTTGAAAAAATATGTAATGATAGCAAAACGTATGTCAGTTTACACCAGCTATAGCACCTGTCAGTGTACTTTGGAGAATACACATTAGCAAAAATACGTGCATCCAATTGTTTGCCTATCTTCTGCCTGCTGATCATTTTTTCTGAAAGTAACAGAGACATGTTAAAATGACAGAAATGCATCTACAGTGGTCAGATTAACATCATTTCTTTTAAGTGCTTCCAGTAGGGAACCAAGCAGGATTTGACAAAATCCTGCAGAGAAAATACCTTCTGAAGCCCAGAAGGTTTTAATCATGCAAGCACCCAGCTGAGTAACAATTTACTAAGAATTTATTATGCTGACTTTCATAAATGGAAGCTGTTGCTTTCTCTGACAATTTTTTTGTAATTCATAGGTATGCAAAAGGAGATGATGAAAAAGTTTATAATGATGATGAAAACTCGTATTCTTATATATAGATATACTAGAAAAAGTGATGTTGTTTAAAGGCTCCTTCCCTTTCATGTTAGCTGTCATATTTGATGATAGACAGTTATTACCACTGGTGTTTTCATGTGGACATTAAAAAATAGCTTAATTCTTCCTGAAATTGCAAGTTATTTTATTCCTGACTTCCTCAGCTTTTGGTCCAGAAAAAAACGGGGGGACAAAAATCAAAACCAAAGAGTCGTTAAATAAATGGCAATGGTGACATTATTATCCTCTCATCTTCTTAGCTGTGGAACTGTGCGCCCTCTGTGTGGAAGGCCCAGCTCCAGCTCTTTTCTTTTGCCAAGGGTGTTATGAAGCTGGCTCGTGTCATTTTCCGTATTCGCTTTCTGTCTTAGTTCATGATTCGAATTGTTCCAGGCAGAACTGAATTGATTCAGAAGAAATTCCTAGTGAAGATTCATTTGTGATGGAGATTGTGTATGTTTGGGCAGCTAAGGTCACCATTTCTGCTGCTTTCATCGTACTGAAACATTTATGTATTCGTTCAGAGAGAATATGAAAGGAAAAAGGAGCTGCCCAGAGGGGACAGAGCCTAGCTTTATTCTCTCATAGATCATGTTTAACCCTTTATTCAAAAGAAACTGACATTTCTAGGCATGAGTCATTTGACCTGTTAAGTAATTGACCCTGGGATGAAACAAATTACATTCTAGCACTGCCCCCTTTTCTCCAGTTTACAGTACCCGTGATGGAGTATGGATCTCATCCTCTACTCACCTGTACTGTGAGCATGTCCATAACCAAGGAATATTTGTCTGATGTTCAAGGACATTTTTCTTTCCTCTGATAAAACTGTTTCCAAACACCAGCACATAAAACTAGAATGTATGTCTGAGATCATGCATTCTACTTCCTTGCTACAGGCAGCTGCCTCATATGGTCTTAACGAGACACCTGTCAAGGGCTCTCTTGAAAGTATTCTGAGTAATGGCTTGTAGCTCTGGAATTCCAGTTGTTGCCTGTTCTGATAAATTTAGTTTTTGCTGAAGAAAAGAAAGGAGTTTGTTACCTCATACTGTTGTGTTGCCTCATGGTCAATTCCTCATAGCTGCTTACATGATTATTATTATAAAAGACTGGAAAAAGGTGAAGGGATGGGAGATAAATAATATATCTTTATATCTATCTATATATCTTTATAATAAGAAACAAAAATAGGTTCAAGTCTTGGGATGAAATCAACTAAATGTGTGAAATTAGTGGAGAGTTACTGTCTCATGGCAACTAACCTGTGACAAACATGTAACTACTTTAGATGGTAAAATAACTACATTATTAGTGTCATTCAAACATCCTTTGAGATTGAGGTTTGAAAGGTTGGTCTCCTGGTTTGCACATAATCATACTTTATATTTCTTGGGGAGTAATAATAGTGTTCTCCAGACAAATTAATAATCATTTTAGCTGGGCAACATCAGCACGACCCCTTAGCTATTGTGCAGTAAAAAACTAAGCAGGAGCTAAGAGTTTTGCAAGCATATTAGTCCAACTTAAGTACTGAGCAGCTCCAAAAATCCATAACCCAGCTGCATCTTCCAACTTCCTTCTTCATACTGCCACTCTTGTTTGTGTAACCATCTGTTGAGTTGGATCAAGGGCTAATATGCCTTGAAATTAATCCCTTTCTAGTTCAAAATGCAAATGGATGAAAGCAAAAAGCTTCCAGGTGGAAAGGTGGAATAACTCATTCTGGCAATAGAGAACACTGAAGTTGGCCTGTAATCAGTATGGGACAGTGCCAGAGGAAAGCTGCTACACCTGGGATAAAAGGACCTTAGTGAAGGTCTAAGACTGAATTGTCCAAAACTTACCTGAGCAAGAGGAGAATTATGTTTGCAGGGAGAACTTCTGGAGACTGCCTATTCTGTTTTTGTATAACATCAGATTATTTCTCCAGAAGCATTTAAATATAAGCATCTATTTTATTTCATCTCCCTTAAGTATGAGAGCATGGGGAAAAGAATGTAGAGCTATGCCATGCTTCCACACAAAAGTATTTTGCAGTGAAAGCAAAAATATTGAGTCAGTTGTGGTCGTTATTATACCTGCTGGCAATCAGAAGGGAGAATTTACAGCTTTTGTCACCAAGAAATTGTCAGCTAATATCTTGGGATCCCCAGACCTGAGTTTCCTCTTTTCTGAAATTCTGACACTGGCTACTGTGAAACTGTCATCTCGTTTCACTAGCATGGGCCAAGTAGACAACTGCAGGCCTTTTTATTTCATTAGAAGATTGAACTGCTCTAAAGTCCTTGATTTCTCCGATACACATACTGTGTGCATGAAGGGTTTATGTGGTGCTGTTGTTAATACTTCACAAACACTGACAGTGCTTTCCCCAAATATGTTAGATGAGGTAAATGATTCTGCTTAGACTGTACCTGCAGCCTTCAATGCTCTTTGTTCCACAGTGCTTTTCTTTGCAGAAACAGCCTTCCTCAGTAGTAGAAAATAATACTTTTGTTATCTTGCAGATATTGGACAAAATACCTTGCTAATATGATTCATGTGGGACCAGCATGTGCTTAACTTACTGTTGTTGGTGTTTTATTATAATAAATATCCTTTTAGCAGTTAGTTAGCTTTTAGGAATTGCCCCATTGAAAAAAGAAAGTAAATTTGTATTCTGACTCAAGAGGAATTGCTTGCAGTGACGAAACCAAGTGTATCCTGTACATAGCCTTGTCTGTTCTGTGCAAAGAGAAGCAGTTAGAACAATGAAGTGTTGAATGCATGTAATAGGATTTTTTCAAATAACTAATAAGTTTGTTCATGAATTTGTGATGAATTTCACTTTCTGGAAAAGAACAAACGATGACATGTGTTAAATTGTTTTGTTATAGTTTATTTTCTCTGCTCTGCCTAGGAGAAAAACTCTATCTATAAACATATAGGATTTGCAGGACTCTCACTGTCTCCGAATGCCAATTTCTTTTTAAAAGCTTCCATATTTTTGTCTCCTTATTTCACAAAAATTAAATCCTTTAATCAGATGCTGTAAATAATGTCATATTACAAAGGGGAAGGAGGGGACCTCAAAATAAGAATGAGAAAAAATTCAGGTACTGTTTAAAACTTAAACCACTGAACTCTTGCTGTTACTTGTTACTTTTCTGAATTGCAGTATTTTCTTTAGGAAATAACAGAAAATCGTGAGTAATATATTGTTGTGTAAGCTCTATCAATAGAAGAGATGGAAACCCCTGTTTCTCAGTATTTTCTACTTTCACTAAATTACTGTGCTACCTGACTCTATGACTGATGACACAGATCAGGGAAGAAAAAATCATAACACATGGATCTTGCCAAAGACTCAGTGCCTATTTGAGTATTTGTCAACAAGTCTACAGAAGAGAGAATCTCCAACATACAATGAATCCCTCAGCTTACATATGTTAACATTGGTTTATTTGTTAGGTGCATACAGCCTTTTCTGAAGGAATATAAAATGATTTAAAGTTGTCTACATGAGGCAGTAGTGTTTTTAAATAGTGCACTGATAGGTTAAAAACTAAAATAAGCTAGAAATCCATGTTGATATCTTGAAAATCTTGCAAAATTTTGGCATTCACTTTCCTACAAAATCATACACTAAGTTTTATTATAGTCTTTATGAAAAACCTTTCGCATAGGTTGCTTTCAAGCATTGCAATGGAAATCATAGCTGTGGAAATAAAAGCAGATGTGGGATGTGGTGGTGATTTTAAAATTAATTCTCTGGAGCTTTTCTTTAACTCAAAGTGTTGTGCGTTAATTTAGACAGTTTTGTTGTATACAGGGAACTGTGCTTTTTGCAGAGCCAGTATATGCAGTTCATTCATTCCTTGTACTTTCAAACCCTTTGTGGTGGTGTATCTCCAGTTAATAAAATACTGGATGATAGTACCTGCAAGCAACTTTATACTATTTGTAGCATGTCTGGTCCATCAGACATCTCTTAGGGGGTTGAATTTTTATGTTAGGTTTTTTGTTGTTTTTTTCTCCCCCTCCCATTCTTTCTACAGACCTGCCTTGAATTTTCCCTTTATTCCTCCAACTGTTTGGATAACTGCTGTGTGCAGTACAGTATCTCTTTTTTTTTTTTTTTACACTCTCTAAAGATGAATGGATTACAGATGCCTTCCTCTTCTTTTATATTCAGTGGTTGTGATTAGCACCTTTATCACAGCATGTTAAGCACCATCCTGTTGTGTGTGTAGCTCAAAGATAACGGCTATTTATTGTAAATATAATTGCTCGGGTTTCAGTTCTGGCTAGATCCCTAACTGCTTCTAATTCGTTTCTATTAATGAGTTTTAAATGAAAGGAAACCAAAGTGATGAAGGCCCAGCCTTCTGTCCCTTCTAGCATGTGGTGTATGTGCAGAGGGGAGAACAGTTGGTAAATCTTTCTAGCTGTCAATCAAGAAAGACAGGAGATTTACTGACAGTAGTCTCAGTGGGAATGCTTGGATGCTACTTTATATCCTGTTTCAGGAATGTAAAGTACACTGTTGTACAAAGATTGTGACCCAGAGCTATGGCCTCTTCTAAGCCTTGGGGAAAATGTTTTTGTCCATAGAGATGAACAGTTCCATCTGATGTTGCTATTTCTCTAGGTGCTGCTACCCTCAATTGGTAAAATCAGATTGGGATCAAAATCCTGTCCCTGACCTGTTTCTAGAAGCTTTCAGAAGTCTGATGTGATGGCAAGACTTCTTTTTTACACTCAAGAAAATACAGTTCTTTCCAACTGTGTCCTCCTTGTAGGCTTCTATAAATCTTAGTGGTGAGACTTCCAGCTCCTATCAGAGAGGTCAGAGCTCGGCATATCTCTAAGTGCACCTCACTGCTGAGTGATCCAGTTCCTATGGCTGTCGAGGGATGGCATCCTTAACAAATTAGGCACAATAGGAGACCCTAGGTCTACAGTCAATCAGTCATGCCAATAGTCCAGTGTGCTTCTGTAGTGTGTTCTTACAGTGATAAAATCAATTGTTCTGTCACTCTCCTTTTTTTTCATGTGGAAGGAAAGGTCCTCATTAGCTGCAGGCTGTGAGTACAACCTTCAAAGGAAGAGTCATAAGAGATCTAAAAAGGCAATGCCTTGTGGATGTGAAAGTTTTATTTTTTTAATGATGTATTCCACAAGATTTTACAAGGAGACATTTAAGAAAGACTTCTTCTTAAATTTAAATGGGAGGAACCACCTTGTTCCTTGTACTTGAAGTATTTTGCAGAATGAGACTTCAATTTTATCAATTTTTTATGTATTGAATAAAAAACCGATATGGCATAGGAAGGTATATGTAGAAGCCCCTCTACATTGTGACCACAGGTGATGTTTGGTTGCTGTATCTTTTACTTAAGAAAAAAATGTTTTGGAGGGAAGGACTCAAAAGTGCATTGAGTGGGAATCATATACTGGTTTTGCTGATCTGTTAGGATTAGATAGCAATATGTTTGTCATTCTTCCAGTGGGCTTCTTATGGAAGAACGTAAGGATTCTTCTCATTTTCATCTTTTCTGCATGTACAGTTATCTAATCTCACTCAAGAATTAAGGCTTAAGATTTCATGAGCTAGTGAGAAAGAGCTGAAATCCCAAATTCAAGGGTGATCTTGGACTGCAGGAGCAGTTTTTGGTAGGTTTATGATAAGACTGCATTACATGTAACAGATCACTACTCACAGGAGAGAAGAGATGGCTCACCCCTAAATTAAGATATTTTTTCACATTTCATTTAATTTTTCAATGCTTTTAATTAAGTTAATACAAATATTTTTGTGTGAACTATTGGTGATTACTATAAAGTCATAACAATATAAAGGTGTAACAATGCATATATTTTTCACTTCAGCTTGTAATGCTTTCAGATTCAAGAGTATGCTTCTACTCTTTCACTGCGTCTACTTGTGCTGGTCCTGTGTTACTAGTCTTCGTTACTGAATTCACTGGAAGCCAGTAATTAACAAGCAACCTGATTTGTGTTAGCAAAGTGAAGGCAGAGTGTCGTCTTCTAAAGTGAATATTCTGACTTTGCAAGTGTCTGGCAGCATTAACTACCAAACTCTGTTGATTCATGCCTGCAGTATTTGACAGCTCTCACAATAGCCATTACAAGCAAAGCCCTTGCCATTATTCTACAACCATATCTCTTCTTGGATATGAAGTGAAATCAAAGCCCATTTATTCCTCTGCTTCTCTTGTAAGGCTATCAAAAATAGTGGCAGTTTTGACATTTTCCCACTTAAAGTTGTACTATGATATGATGTCTCTTACAGGAGTCTCCAAGGACATACTGAGTGAAACTAATGATAGGAAAGTACGAGCCACAGAATTCAGCTTTAGAGCTAAAATTCACTCAGATTCCACTGTCTACAAGCTGGACATTTAAAACTTATGCATGGTAATCTGTTGCTAAATGTCTCAATTTTTATTCTTTTTGAATTCCTCAGTGATTTTCCAAATATTCTGGAATAGGTAATGGTTCTTTTGGGAACAGAAGATGTACTCCAGCAGCTTAGAGGACAGAGAAATACAGTTAGCTGCAGCTCAGGTAGAGGTAGCTGGGATTGATGGTAGCACACGTGTGTATCTAAATACAACATAGATACATCCTGTACGTCCCACGTAGCTCCATGCATTTCTATAACAACTGTTTAAACCAGGGAAAAGTCAGGTAGCCTAACACCTATTTATTTGTTTCCTATGAAAAACTAGCCCCGAGCAGGTAAAAGTTAGCTTGTTCAGAGTTCCATGAAGTTTCACTAAAATCTATGTGGTAGGATTGTTTTCATTTACCTTCTGAACTTTGAGCCATTAAAGATACACACCTAAATCTCACTTTTGTATCATTTCACTCAGTGTTCTTGTTTGAATGCATTTGTTTGTTCTTATGAAATATTAAAATTACCTTATGATTTCAGAAGTTGAGCTTACAGGAAAGAAATACTGTGATATTGTAATATAATTGTGTAATGACTGGTATGTTGAGGTTTTAAAGTGATAAATAGTAGCAAATACATGAATACTCACCACAGGAGCACTGAGTTCAACCCTCCTGTCAGGTCTGTGACAAATTCATATGTAGTATTTGTTAATTATCAGATAGTGCAATCTGTAGAGCATGTTATCCAGCAGATTGTAATTGCTTACCCCTTCTGCAGTCTACGTACATTGTTATGACGAAATGGGTGACTAAATTATTGCATAGTTGAGTGTTATGCCTTCTGTCTAGCTGTACTTGGAGTACAAGGAGAAGAAATGTAGAAAGTCGAGGAAAAGGCATTTTTGTGTATGAAGATTCTGATTAACAAATGCTGGTAAATATAGTGTAAAGGTGTGCTGGTAAAGATTTATGGATGGAATAAAGAAATTGTCTGATTGCTAAGAAAATGAAGAATTTAATTTGTATGCAGCAAGCATGAGAATCAGTGAAGAGAACAGTGTGGAAGCATCCAAGCTTGGAGAAAGTGGGAATAATTCAGTATTTGATAAGGTAAAGATAGTGCAAAAATTAGAATTGAGCTTCGTCATGTTAGTGCTAATAAGTAATAATGTTAGCCTACTTTTTGTAGGGAGAGAACAGTTTCTGAAAGTCAGAAGAGAAATAAAAGAGTCAAAGGTAACACAAAACAGGTAATGCAATGGTTAAAAACAAAACAATGTTTTAATCTGTTTTATTTTTCTTTGAAGTCTTCCTATTCAATCTCTATATGTTTTTCATTAACAGCAAAAATAAAAAGATATAGGAAGATAAAAAGATAAAGGAAGGGCATATGAGTTGAAGCATAGGAAGAAAAAAACAATACTTACTACATTTTATACAATGTAGTAGAATAGTGGCATAGAGAGGCTTTCTGTTTACCAGGACTTGGCTTTCTGATTGGTGTAGGTTTCTTCTCAAATTCTCATGAAGCCTGTTCTCCTGTCCAGTCCAAACACAGAGCAAGTACATTGTTTTGGTGATTCTTCTTGAACTGTCAAGTGTAGTTTGGAGGGGGAAAAAAGAAAAAAAAGAAAAAAAAGTTGTAGTATGCATTCAGAAGGTAAGAAATATGTAAATTAACACACTCTTTGACAAGAACAAATCAAATTTATAGTGTGTTCTATATAGAGAGCAGTATGAATTTTGCTGTTTAGAGGGAGAAAAATTTCACACTGATTGAAAGCATTTATTCATATTCAAACTTTTTATTCTTGCTCACATCATCCAAAGCTCTTCTCTCCTGATTGTCCAAGGCTTTTTTGTCTTGAGGAAACAAATGTTAAATGGAAAATATTTGGGGACTGAAAAGCCAAAACAATTTTGTTTTGAAATATTTCAACTTTTAAATTCCATATAGACTTACCAACATGAATGCCAGTGGAACTTAATAATGATACTTACTGTTTCTTAACTACCTTGCTGATTCTTTCATTATTTCATTGCTAGTAATCTGCCCTTAACAATCTAAACAGATTAAGATATTGTGTATAAGACATAAGGCCTTTGTTCTGTATGTGAGTAAAAAGTATTTCTAATCTTCAGTCTACTCTACCTGGTTTCTTCATCAAAGGAAATAAGGACAATTAGAAAGGAGTTCAGTGGACAGCAAACAGCAATGGAACAATCAGTGCAGAATGTTCCTTTGGGGTCTGGTGCACAGCTTGCCTCTGATTACTTCTATTACTAATGGTAAATAATTAACATGATAGCACAGCAAACTTGAAGGAGAGCAGTCTGTGCTCAGTTTTGGCACTTACAAAAGAAATGCAATCTATATTTGTGTGCCCTGCCTAATGGGATGTTTTCAACTCCCAGAAACAAAAGAACAATTGGAGGTGAACCAAAGACAGCAGGACAGCATCTATTAGGGAAGGCAGTATAACGTTTTCTCTGTTTGCTTCTTCAGACCCTCGGTCGTTTATGGGTTTTTGTGTTAATGGGTAGCTGAGAAGAAATGTTGTTAAACCTAGTTTATAAATGAAAACAATTGTATGTTTCCCTAAATTCCAAAATTAGCTGCAAATATAGGAATTAGCAGTAGGATTTTAGTTGGAATCCAAGCGAAAATAAATGAATTCTCTTAATTCATATGCTTGTGGAATATCTGATCTCCTTCTATTATGTTTCTTTGTGTCAGGAAATCTCAAAGCTCCTGTCATCCATGCAAGGTTGTAACCCTCATTTGTACTGCTGTGAAAGGTATATTTTCACCACAACTGAAAAGCAGAAAGGAAAGAAGGAAGCATTATACAAAGCATGCTTGGAAGAAAAGCTGCAGTTGGCTATTACAGACTGATAGAGAAGTTGAAGTCAGTCATCCAGTGTAGCAGGGGGGAAGTTCACAAATCATCCACCTCAGACCTCTGTGTTTTTACAACAGTGTGCACTGAAATATTGCTTTCTTATCTTGGGGGGGGGGGGAAGCCAACTAGAAAATCCCACACCTTCTGAAATATTTGGCATTTTGAACCTTGGAGTGGAGACCTGTCTTCCAAATCCTGTCCTTCGTTAACTGTTTCACCACACTCTTTTTATAATGCTTCCACCACAGTAACTCTTCCATAAGTTCCAGGATACTAAACCTTTCTTTTTGCTACTGTTTTTCATATATGTTACTGACATTTACAAGCTCTCACAGGAGCATTCAGTCAATTACTACCAAAGACCCCCTTTGTTCCAAGGAGATTGGCCTTTCCCCGAGGGCACCAATTAAAATCTATTACTTTTATTCTCATAGCGCTTGCTGTAATTGGAGCTCTGGCTCTTTGCCTGGTAGAACTTGTTGGGTTTTTGTCTCATTTATTGCTGAAACATTACTAAAGATAGCAAATGTAAAAATTACAAAAAGTATGTGTACTTGGGGGAAAACATAATTTCAATGAAGCTTTTTAGTTAAATATTTCACTTGCCACTAGGAATGTAAGAAAAAATCCAAGAAAAATAATAGATATATTTCACTGATGGTATGGCTTTCTTTCTTCTTTCTGTTTTCTTTCTTTAGTTAATACACTACAATTATTCTGTGATATGAATTTGCCAGCAAATGTAAGACAAATCTGCTAGGAACCTTGCTAATATTTCACTATGCTATGGAAATTAAAGGGAGAGGTACATAGAACTCTGTATTTGCCAAGCATCTCAATCTT
>NW_024884722.1:10119945-10311771 GCF_019232065.1 Centrocercus urophasianus
TTTTTTTTTTTTTTTTTCTTTTTGCAGGAGAGGGGAATTACAGTTTTGCAAAGAAATTATTCAAGTGTCTGCTGTTTGTTATCTCTTCTTGTGTGTGATCTTTGAGATTGTATCTTTATGTATAAGGGAGTGAGATAAGTGAGATAAATATTTCATCTCTGGTCCAAGGAGGTCCTATAATACAGGAATGAATTGCTTGTGTATTTTGGTTGGTTTCATGTGTATCATTTATCTTAAGGTTCCCACCTCTTCAGAGAACCATTTTCCATCATCTTCCCTAGAACAAGGATACCAATCACTGGAAATACTGTCAGAATTCTTTATGGCATTCTGGACTTTTAGCACTCTTTTGTTTGCTTGTTTTCTTTTGCCAGTTTGTGAAGGTTGTCTTAGATGTGAATCAGGCTCAAGATTGATTTTTATGTCTAATAAACTTGGTAATATAAAACTTCCCAAACTGGAGGCTGAACTAACTGCACAAAGAGATTTGTCAAGCCTTTCTAGATACTATTTCATATATTATGGGGAAAATAAACTGTATAGAAATGCAAAAATAAAAAGTGTTTCATAGAAGAGTTTGAAATTTCCCTAGGGATAAACTAAAATCCCTACTTTATTTTTTTTTTTCCCCCATCAGAAGAGGTAAGTAAAATATTTACACTTAGAAGGCAAGTCCCCCAAGGATGACAAGTTTTCTATGCCTGATACCAGTAGGAGGCAGTCATGTTTGCATGACAGAGGTAATTTATCTTCTGTGCTATTATGTGCTTTACCATTATAAGTCCAAAGCAACACCAATTAATTGATTCTTTATGTATCAGAGGAAAAATCCATCTTTATTTATTGTAGGGATCATTGTAAAATATGAGGCATTATTTTCAGAGTAGCCCTTATGATTTCATTTATGTTATTTGAGCAGTGCCTTTACCTTCTGTTAGCCTTCCTAGTTGGATAACTTAGAGTTTGAATTTTGGCTTAACTTTCACGTTGCTTTCTCTAATTACAAACTACTGCTTTGACAGCTAGGAAAAGCTGTGTGGAACATTTCTCTGGAAACTATTGCTTTTGAGAGCTCTCCCACCCAACCTTCACTGCAGACTGTGACAGGAAATGTCGCTGACTGGGTTAAGAGGGAGGCAGCATATACTAGATGTTTGTACTTGGCACTTGAATTATGCCACAATACTAAGACTGATAGTTCCATTAAAGTGTTCTTAAATGTCTTAACTGTGTATGTGCCATTTTCCTGTTTCTGCAGGCAACATGAAAAGTAACTCTGAAATATGTGAATTGTTCTGTACACCTCAGTAAGGTACTAATTCCAATTCTGGGTTATCAAAATGTCTGTCTTCAGTTTTAATCTTACCATGAGTGTAGGTATACGCTATTAACTCACTGATGTCACCATATCTAGGCTAATGTTCAGCTCTGATCCTTTTTCTATCTGTTGTGCGGGCTCACATTCTTCAATAAAACTTTCCTCCTTACAACAGAATGGAGTTGAAAGGTTTATATTATGATCAGAATTTGGAAAGAAAATGAAAATAATTTTAGCTGTATTTGGCATCCCATGTAGCTATGATAACCAGCTACTCCAGACAGATGTACATTTACCACCATTCCTAGTATCTCTGTTGCTCATGTCATCTAAATAAACAGCAAAAAAAGTTTATGAAAGTATTACTTTCTCTCCTAGTGTATGATAATGATCAAGCAGTGTATGTTAGCTAGCTATCTGCTAGTGTTGTGCTTGTTGTGGCAGAGATCAGCAAACTCAAAGACCAGAAAATAAGAGCGTGTATGTATTATTGCTTTTTAATTGTGTCAACTTGCCTTGTAATTAGGATTATGTTCATATTAAAGCAAATAAGTCATAAATAGAGAGGTAAGAAATGTCTCAGATAGCTATGTCGATTCTGTGAGTGTTCTGGATTCCAACATGTTGACTGCTCAGTCTATGTTTATGTGATATTAGAGCCCCTAAAATCATTATATGCACACATTCATGTATAAGTACAGCTCAGTGCTTTTCAAGATCAAAAGACAGTTAAAGGGTGAGATTTGCAAACAGGCTGAGTATTTACTGAGAATACATTCAAGGTGAAAGAAACCAATTCTTTGGGCTTTCAGATTCCTCTGCTTTCACTGAGGATTGTCTTATTTAATAGTATGTATCAGCCATGAAGCTGTTCTTTGAGAATGTGGTGGTGTTTATAACCAGTGCAGTCAAGACCTGCAGGCAGCATAAATTTGGCTAGGTTTTGCATCTTTTGGACAGCAGATTAAGTGTGGCAAGTTTACATATTCAGCAATGTACCCTCAAGGAGCAAAGACAAAAGGATAAAGGATTCTCTATCTTTCTGGCTCCCTGAAGATGAGATAAATGTGGCCAGATATATAGTCATAACTTGCCCTGTAACCTCCATCAGAAAACTGTTTGTCAGTTGAGAAGAAAGCTCACAAGATGACTTAAGTTCAGGCTTTTGAAGTGTGTCTACTGAATACAATGAGTGATAGACTGGCACAGCTCAAGCTAGTTTTAAGCTCTTTCAGCTACCACCGATAAGAACATAGCTTTCAATATAAATTACATTTGTGCGTCACTAACTTGGAGTACTTCCCTAATGCAGGCTGTTAATATCACTATTCAAACTAATGGGATTATGCTTGTATCTGTAGGAGTCTTACTCCCCAGAACAGTTGGGAAATAACCTGGAGAGATGTAAAGATTTTAAAAAACATAGATTTAAGGAATCTCTTTATATTTCTGTACCTGCTTTTCTAACTTACTTTTTAACTTTGAAAACGCTGTATTAGTGCTTTGCACTTAGAACTGCGAGTTTTTCACCTTTGAAACAGAAATGTTTCACTGAGAAATGTTTTGAGTTTCTTTAGGTGTTGAGATGTTGTTTAAGCACAAACAATTATTATTAATAGTCAATTCATATGCATAGTAAAAAAAATAGGTTCCTACTATAAGATAGTTTATATTATTCAATATATCTAAATTATACTCACAGTAAAGCTGCATATACAGGCTCTCTTTGGAATTATATAAATAGGTGCTACAATATACTATATGCTCTTGCAGATTATTGCCTTGTGAGAGATTCACAGTAGAGTAGTGACTTGCACTTGGGATGGGAAAAACATGTCTTTCAGTAAAAAGACATTTCCTAAGCTAGATGAAGTAATATTTTATGAAAACATGAATAAATGAAAATAAAGTAGATTTGTCAGCAGAAAGCATCATCTTTGCTGCCATGGAGGACAGTTAGAAAAAAAAACCAAAAACCACACAACAAAAACTTGACAGAAGAAAGAAAACCAACAGAAAACTCAAGGCCCCAAACCTTTACGTGATCTGCTTTCCAGTTCTAAGTAGCAGAAGGGCTGTTCTCTCCTTAGACTGCAAAATCTCAGGGAAAGAAAAAAAAGTCTCATCTTTTTGAAAAATCCATTCTTAAATGTCATAAAATATCACTCGCTAATCCATCAAATCATTCATGCTGAAGGCTGCAGTGGTCCAGCTTGATTTTAACCTAAATTGAAATTAGCCCGCGTTTCCTCATTCTAGGTCATCCCATGGCTTTTCCAGGGATAGGAGTGGTCATGATCACAGACGATGTTCGTGATGCTGCATGTTTAATGAGAGAAGTGATTTTGCACAAGAGCGGGGGGGTCAGGCTGATACGCAGCCAGCAGCAACTGCCTTCAGTGTGTACTCCTAATGTGCAAGTTTCATTGTTACTGTTTCATCCTGATATGATGTTTCATCTCACTGATCTGTGGAGAGCTGCGAAGATGAGCCTTTCCCCTTTTTGAACATGTGGAAGAAGGGCATTTTTACCCCTCAGCCTGTGAAAATTTGTAATCATCTCAGTCATTTAACAGATGGGCATGGATTTTTTGTCTGTTTCTGGTGCTTTGGCAATGCAAATGAACAATGGGTTTCTCTGAGCTAGACTGACAGTCTTCTGCATGACTGCATAGGAGTATGTCTAATTTTCTTTTGGACTTGTTTCTTTTCTGACCCATGTTTCTCAAACTGGTTGCATCTGCTTTTCTGCCAGGAAAATCGGTGATGATATTGGGACCCACTCTGCTCTGTGCTGTGAGGACAAGTGGAAATCTGCAGGCAGGCAGTCTTTGAGGCATTAATAGCCTCGCACAGTGCACAGAACAAGCTCAACCTTCATACCTCACCTGTTTTTTTACTTGCCAACAGCCAACCATGAATAGTTTAGAATGGAAAGATGCCACAACATTCACTGTCCATTTTGTTCTTCAAGTTGTTTACAAGACTTTCACTGACTACTAAGTGTAGCCTTTGCTGTGATGAGCACATGCAGAGTAGGGATTTGTATCTTTTTCCAATTTTTTTTTTTTTTTTTTTTTGTGTGTGTGTGTGTGTGCATGTGAAGTATTGTACTACAACTGGAAATGACTGTTTTACTGGCATTGGAGGCATTCTTCAGAGCTACCCACTTTTCTGTTCTTCAGAACGCTTTTTATCTTTTGGCTGTGCTTCTTGGAAAGTGATCATGCCACCACCTTTATTCCAAAATCCATTTTCAGTACCAGAGCTCCATGAGGGCATCATAGAGCCTAGTTTAAATAGACTGGATGTAGAGTTGAGGTTATGTCTTTAGCTAGCCTTACAACCATGTACAAGAAATGCCTTTTCTTCAGCATTTCCCATTTTCCATATCCCCCTGCATCTTTTTAGTATCCAAGCAAATAGAAATTCAAACATTGAATATTCTGGATGCAGATGATTTCTGCTCTCCAGATGTTGCTTAGCCAGTTGTGTGTCTGTTGTCCCTTCCTGATGGTCTTGGATATTTTTCCTTTGGAAACAAGGGAAGAACCTTGGCATTACCGAGGGAACAAAGAAAAAGAAAACTGACAGGTTTATTTTGAGCATCTTACTGTTTTTGCTTTTAATGGCTAATTACTCTTCTCTTTAAAGTCTTGCCAAGGAAAAAATTGTAGTAAAGAGCTGAGATATAGCTCATCTCAACTACATTGTTTCACTGTCATTTTTGAAAGTTTCCTTCAGCAGTAAAGGTATTTAAAAGGGGCTTTGCAGCCAATGCTGCTGGTACACAGCAAGTTGTGCAGCTGTTTAGATAAGCAAGCTGGGGTTGACAGCTCCATAGGGTAAGGATACGTTTGTGAAGTTTGATGGGCTGTGTTGTGGATTTGTTTAAGTATCTATTTTTTTTTACAGATGGATTGAGAAGAAGAATCGAAACCTAATAACAAAGGAGGCTTGGGATTGAAAATTGTTCAAAACATTTATAGCCTGAATGTTTTTATGAAAGACTTTTCACTGTCAATTCTTTTTTGATCAGTGGTTCCCCTCACACACAAATGCGTGCAAGCAGATCTGAAAACACCTGGTAGTAAAAATCTCAGTTGGTATAAGCTAACAATACAAACTGTTTTGCATAATAATTATGCAAATTTGTATGTTGAGGGGTTGCTTCATCTACTTCTGAAATTAGAGTTAATGATTTATTTTTTTTTAATTTTTTTTTTTAAGAGGAAAGGCAAGGAAGGTGAAAAATAATGCTTTCCCAAGGGTGCTCCTGTCTTTGGGAAAGGTGTTCAATGCTAACCCATTTGGCTTTTCAAAAGCTAGGGGGAGGGAAAAGAGAAGGGAAGGATTTCAAAATTTTTCTTCTGTTTGAGGTAAGAGCTTTCTTTCATAATCGTAAACATTTCTAAGAGAATGAAAATTAACGCAAATTTTCTTTCTTATTCCATATGAAATAACTATTTCTAGGATAGAATGTATTTGGTCCTACTTAACAGCATGTGGTTGTACTACAAAAAATCATTGTATGAGGAAAGAAGGTGGAAATCTCTCTCTGCAGCTGCAGGGCAAATTTGGGCAGAGCCAAGCTAAAAATTGTCTGAAAGAGCAGAAATTGCAGCAATTGCAGCATTGTTTCTGAACTGTGTTGTGATAAGTTGAGTGAGTGCAAGTGGTCAGCGCAATAGATTCAAGTGTAGTCTGGTGGCCTGCAATAAAAAAGGAACAATAACAACAACAGAACTAAATAGGAGAAAAAGTACTTTTTTAGGGCAAATGCTAAAATAAATATGTAAGCCACAACCAGGAGATCTGGAGAAAATAAATATATTTTCCAGTCATTCAAAGAGAAGTTTCTTTATTCTTCAGCATTCCACTAGTAAAATCACTTATCAAATCTTAAAATCTGAATTTAGATAAGAATTTGCACATGAGAATCTACTTGAAAACACCCACCAACTTTGTTTCAGATGCAAGAACGTAAAGAAGGGGAAGTTTTGTATCCACTTTCTCACCACCTTGAGTGACCTTGCTTCTTAAAATAATGAGAGTGTGTCTATATAAGAACTTAATTTTGAACCCTGATATGTTGTTATTATATATAGCTGTTTCATGTAACAATGTAAGTTAAACTAACTATAACAAAAGGTAGGAAAGCCGAGTATTATAATAAAGTTTTGGGTGAATATAAGATCAAGATCCATTATAAATGAAAAGTTAGGGTGCAAAGAAAAAACTTCTAAATGAAATGGCATAAAAATCTTGGAGGGGAAAAAAAAAGAATCCAAGCCTGACCTGAAAATGGTTTACAACCTTTTAAATGCAAATATATCAAAGCATTTAGCAAGTCATAGATCTAACTTTAATCTCTCTTTCATTGTTTGAAAGTCAGCCACATAGGCTCTTCACTTGGTTAACATTCATTTTACTAGTCTCAGATCTTGATCTAAAATCTACTAATGCCAATAAAAAGACTCACTTTGAATACAAAATGAAAGTATTTTGGTTAGCATGTCAGAAGAGCTTCCTCTCAGTGTCCCACCGTTGCAGCACAGAAAGCAAGAGCACAGCAAGATACTCAGCAAGAAGGTAAGATTTTTTGTGTGTCTGGGGACAAATTGGACTTGCAGACAGTTTCCTGTACTTTATCAGATCCTCTAAAGTGTCGTTTTTGTAGCATTTAGAACCTCTAAACCTTTGCGATGTTTCAGAGGTTTCCCTGATAGGCATCACTTTTCAGATTTGTACTCCAGTACTATTTGTAGCAATGGCTCATACAGTTAATAAAATAGTTTTATATGCTACTCAGATGTCATTGTGGTTTCCCTATCAGACATTGTTGTGTTGTCTTTTTTAAAAAAAAAAAAAAAAAAAAAAAAGTACTTCTAGTAATTTTGCAGTCAACAATGAGGAGACTGACTTCAAAAGTGAGACTGAGAAAGTGACTTCAAGTTCCACTCTCCAATAAGAAACAGCATAAACCTACTTGTATTTGCTTGGTTTTCTATTTGGTGGTTTTATTTTTTTTTTTTTTTTTTTTTTTTTTTTTTTTGAGATTTCTTTTCCAATATGTTGTGCCAAAACATAAATAGTGAATTTGTAACAAAAATTAAGGGTATTCACTGATTGAGGTAACCTCAGAATTCCTTGTGAGAGAAACGTCTCTATCTTATTATCACTATTTATGAGTGAGAACATTTGAGGTGCAAAACACTTTCAGGGCTATGAAAGAATTCTCATAGTTCAGAGTCAGAAGTGCTAGCATTTACATTTGCTGAACTTTGTTCAACATGCTCAGTTCAGAGAATGTAGCTAGCTAAAAATCCTTTCATATGAATAGTCCTGGTTATCACCCATGTCATGGTTTATTGCTGCAGAATATTGTATGCGTATGGTAGATACTGCTGCAATGAATAAATAAAATAGCTGTAATTTCTGCTATTAATTTAGTAGCTGTTTACCTGAATTCATCTACTCAGATATGCACTGAACTCTGCTACCCTCTGACTTCCCCTTTTGTTGCACTGACATTTGCCTGGATGTTCTGAAGCAGTAAAACTGTTTGCCTTGCTGATTTCTAAGTCACTGCAAGTGTCAGTCCATAGGGATACCAAGTCCTTTTCATTGCATCAGATTTATTTGCTTTTTAAGTATTAATACTACAGAGCAAAAGGAGGTCTCCTCCTCAGATGCTTTAAGGAAGACATTTATGATTTTAATATGATGCTGTGGATTTAGAGGACTGCAGAAGGGCGGGATAGCAATATCCTCTTTGATCCAGACAACTGGCTTTGTAGGTGATGATCATTATAAAGGAGTAATAAGCTCTATCCCTTTACAGAGTCATAAGGATTTTTAAATCAGGCCAAATTTTCAAAGCAGGTTATTGTCGAAGCCTGGACAATCCTTTTTGCATTCCCATCTCTAATATTTTCTTTCCTAGCTTATTCAAGCTTTCAGCATCCCATGTCTCAATTATTGCTGTGTCCTTTCCCCCCAGCTCTGAGAGATGTGGCATGGCCACCTTTGATTCATTCAGATGCAGAATCAGATAGCTAGCTTTCCACTTCAGCCATATGACACATTTATTTGAAGTACTTCCTAGTTTATTACATTAAAAATAGGGCTGCATGTTTTCCAGGTTTCCCTTCCTTTGCCGTACTTCACTATATATACTATATTCACTATATTAGGAGGTCAACTGTTACCTCAGATTAACCTGTGGTGGAAGTCTCTGCTTCTGCTTTCCTGTCTCTTCAGTTAAGTGTCCTTATATAGTTTTCCAACATGCTCCTTGTGGATGTTTCTCGGAAACATCCTTTATGCCCTTACTTTCCATTTAAAAAAAAAAAAAACAAACTTAATTTTTTGTCAACCATTCACTGAAAAACTTTGTTCATACTTGGGTTTGGTTGTATTTTAGTTTGTATCTTTGTTGGTACTGTAGTTTGTAGTTTCTTGGGGCAAAGATCACATTAAAAAAAAAAAAAAAAAAAAATTGGTGTTAATTTTATCAACAGACTCCTGGATTATGATTGGCCTGCTGAGATGCTGAGTTACAAATAACGATTAACAAAATATTTGAAAAGAGATACAAAAAGTAATAAAGCAGAGAATAGGCAGTGTGTGTTGGAACATCTGTGTGCTGGAACAAAAATGAGAGAAAATGAAATGGTAGGACTGAAGGAATCAAAGAGGAAGAAAAAGAAGAAAGGATGGAGTCAAGCTGGGGTAGGGATTGATAGGATTAAGAAGAGGAGATTTGCAGAAATGCAGGTAGGAGGTTCTTGCAAATTGAACTGTGATTTTATATCAGTTTGATGGGTGCACAATGCATTTAATCATTTGCATAATGTTCCCAGGACCTCTAGCTTAATTCTTACAGTTCTAAAAGATTGTTTGAAGGGGATTAACCTCTCTAAAGAATTTAGGACCAGGTCTACAAAGAGGTGTGGGGCTTTATTTATTTATTTATTTACTTTGCATTCATGGAGGGTTAGTATTTTATTTCTCTGAAATAAGATGTGAAAGAAACATCATTTAGACTCAAATAACACGTTTGGTTTCCTCCTGGGCTTCAGTTGAAGGTATAATTAAACACCTTAAGATATGTTCTTATTAAAATAGTGCATTTTGATAGAAAAGAAAGGGTAATGTTTTGGGATGCATGTTTTTGAAATATGTCATTTTGAGGAGTTTAATATACACTGCTTAATCTTTCCTGATTATTTTCTTCTCTTCTTTTTGCCAAGTGAAACCAATTTCTGATATTGCTAGCATATACATTTACAGTGGTCATTCTGAAACTTTGGTTTTTGGAACCCAAAATATATTTGTGCTTGTTATAACTAGTAGTACATATCAACATAGTTAAGAGTTATAGACTTTTCCTTAAATATTTTGAAGAAACTATAACCTGCATGTGACTTATTGAGAATTCATCTCTTGACCTGCTTTTTTCCTGAAATGCAGCCTGGTCATTCTCAAATCTCTGAAATGCTCATCTTGCTCATTTTTAAACATTGTTAGAGAAACTTCTCAGAGGAATTTAATTTAAAATCTTCAATCGTTTATACACATAACTATTAACTGTTTTTTCAGTAGTTGAGTGCTCAGGGGGAAGTCTTAGTTCTGTAAATAATGCCTGCTGTTAGAAGTCTTCTTTCATTAATATTGAAAGATCATATTTTTTCCCCTTTAAAAAAAAAAAAAAAAAAAAAAAAAGATTAAAGTAGAAGGTGGAAAAAGTGCTCATACCCTGAAGCTACATACACTGCATACACTGACTTAGAAGTTCATTTAAGGCCTAGCAATTTAAGTCTTGCATAATAAAATGTGGGCCAATTTTTAAAAACAAACATTTTCTAACTTAATTGCTGTGAATTTACTATTATTTATTATTTGTATTTTTATTGTACTACTACTTATTATTTGTATGTATATGCTTATGAGACAGGATTATTACAAATTCTAGTCAGCAATGTTTTCAGTAAGCAACATTTATAAACCATACTCGAGAAAAAGAGAGGAGGGGACAGACCATGAGCTCTGTGACCATCAGTGTGTATTCACAGATACTATGAAATTAACTTTTACTGTGTCTGCAATCTGAGACTCCTTTGCATACTGAATTTAAATGTCTTTACACTGCCTTTGTACTTGAGTGAAATTACTGAAATTCAGTGTCGGGATTAGAATTACATTAAAATTATTTATCTGGATAATTGTTGAATTGCTAATGAACAGAGTGACATCAATATCCATTCATGTCTTCTACTCTTCAGCAACACGTGGTGGTGAGTTGCAGTTTAGATGAAAGCAAAAAATGCTTAAACTAAGTGTAGCTATTCTGCATGTACCAGGGATAAAAGTATGTCTGCCACAGCTAACAAACAGGAAATTATTAACATGGGTTGAGATAACTGCAAATTTGAAGACTTTGAAGATTTGAATTCTTTATTTGCCTTAGTATAACCAAGATGAAAACTGTGTGCTGATTCCTTGAAATAGAAGGAAGAAGAAGAAGAAAAGAAAATTGTGACTAGGCTTTATGAAGTATTGATTTTCAGTAACTAGTTATCCTTGAGAATGGGCTACTAAAATGAGACTTGGTATAAAAGCTTCCCCTTCAGGGTATCAGAATTTTAAGATCTCATAACTCAGAATTGGTAGGGATGAGGATTGTAGCTGTATGAGAAAGTTCAAACAATTATGCCTGAAGATAATGTTATCTAACAGAATATTTAACAATTTGTCACTCCTGTAATCTTGGCTTTTGCATAACATCATTGGACACTCAGTGTAGAAATGGTTGAAGCCCTTTGTGACAAAGAACTCACATTTTATTTGTAAGTACAGTGCTTTCAAGGCTATGTAAATAGCATTCAGATTGAAAGGCAGAGAATTCCAGATTTCTAAGTTACAAAACTTTTACTTCTAAGCTGGAAGCTTTTTGAGATGTCAAATCCTATATTTACAACTATCTCTTTTTTTAGTACTGTGGCCTTCTGATATTGAATACTTAATACTCTTTGGCTCCTAGAGAAAGATTTAGAAGGTAACAAGGTTGTATCTAAAAGTCCTTAATTTTCTTCTGAAGAAGAGCTAATTTTCCTGTGACAGAGAAAGAACTTGGGGAAATTAAATGTTATTGATGGTACAGCCTGACATGTTACTTGCTTCCAAATCAAGCCGTTGTCTGATATGAATAAAGATATCCATTACTGTTTGAGTAAGGGACAAAGCAGTCTTTCAAAGCACTTTCAGAATGTCTTCTGCAGGCTTGTTGTTAAGATTGCAGAAGTACGATGTTAACGTTCTTGACTCCTCCTTGTACTCTAGACACAGACTTGTCAGGAGAAGAAATCAGACCAGCAATCAAAGGTGAAACTGCACCACAGCCTGTGCCACTTTGTCGTGGTTGCTGCAGGTCCCTTGTATCCCTTCGCACTCCACTCAGTGGTTGTGGATTCCTGCTTGTACCATCATCATGGTTATGAACCCCTGCTGTGAACTAGTCCAAGCTGATAAAACCAGCAGGCAGATTGAGTTGAATGAATAACACAAGAGGAAGGACAAAAAAAAATTTGCAGCTGGAGGCAGGAGAGACAGGAGAATCCTGATCTAATATCCATGGCTGGTGTCAAACTATATTGTTATTGCATTAGATTTTCTGAAGTGTTATCCAAAAGCACTCTATTTCTATCTGCTGGCTATGTAGTCCAGAGCTGTATATATGAGATGTCTCATGTGAAGCAATGTCATTACTCTTCTCCCCATTATCTCCTGTCAGAGAAGCAGGCAACCAAGCCAAAATAAAATTGGGATTCAAATTTCTCTGTTCTTCTTCCATACCTGTTTTGTCTTGTTAGTTGGTTTCACTGCAGTGGGAAGAAAAATGTCAGTATGGGCAGGTCACACTGAGCTGGAGTATCCTTAATTATCCTTCTGCCAACTGTCTGAAAGACTGAAAAGGAAAGTGTGTTTAGCAACCACATTCATAGAGGTCAGCATAGTTTTTCAGCACCACTAAAGCAAAGCACAGTTAAGTGTAGAATCTGGCACTGTTCTTATGCTTGGATTTTGCTCTAGGTCTTCAGAAGCCTTGGTGTAAGGTTGAAATCATTGGAGTTTCTGGAGTTTTGCCATTTTACTTGCTATCTAAATTGTCCTAATAACTTTCTTATGCAGAACATGGAGGAAGGAGATCTGAGTGTAATAAAATGAGGAAAACTGTGCCAAACTGACACTTGAATCAAAGAAGGATTCAGTAATCTGATGTCTGTTTCTTTTGTCAGCTGAAGATTTATGTATTCATCTCAGATACATGCCTGAAGAGGCCTAGAAATCTCAATACAGCTGGAAAACTGTAAGGTTTACATTTTTCTGTGGAGGTCCTCAGAAACCAGAGGGAAAATCCACGTGCTCACAACTTCATGCTTATAACTTTATTATTATTTATTGTATTTATTTGAGAGAGTCTATATAGCCAGATAGCAAACTCTTCAGAGTTAATTAGCAAAGTAGATCTTTTTTAAAGTCTTCTAATGTTAGTTTAATTAGTGAGACAAGTTGGTTGATGTTTCAGAACTCACCAAGTGCTGATATAAAACTTACTTCGTCCAGGGCCCATTCAAATGTTGGACATTCATTGGCCTTTAAAATCTCCGGTGTTTTTTTCTACTGTAGCTATATAACAGCATAATATTTCTGTCAGAACAGATTTGCAAAGGAACCATAAACCTAAGAAGAAACTGCAGCTAAAAGGGTGCTCTGGGCAATATTGTTCTCTTTTGTGGTTTTCTGAATCTGAGATTGATAAAATTTTCCAGATGCAACTTATTTCCAAGCTCAATAAAGAAATTGAGATATGTAGAGGAATAAGCTTTGGCTTATTAAGAAATGCATTTAATTACTATCATGTAGTAATTAGACTTCATTGGCTTCCATGAAATTTGACTTAGACTATAGAGAGACTGGTTTTCGGAACATTTTTAAAGAAAGGACAAGCAGAGGACAAAAAATAAAACATTTTCCATTATATCATGGCTGCAAAAAGTAAGTCAGCCAACTCTAGAGTGTCGAATGTCACTATTGATAACAATTTTGTATGAATTATTCAGTGGTCTTAGTGTCAGATTGGCTATACTGGCTAAAAACTACATGCACAACTGAAATTAACGGTGTCTGCATGTATTTTTAAGGCCCTTGAACAGAGGTAGGGGGATCCATCTGTTGTGTTGTTACATGTTTATATGTAACTTTGGGTCATCAGGAATGTGAATTCTCAAGAGATTTCTTCTGCCTCCGGGGATCTCTGATGAAGAATCAGGGAAACCGGCAATTCAGAAAGGCCTTTTGCAAATCAGCTTCTGAGAGCTGTCCAACAGTGGCAGTGCCTGACAAGAAACTGTAAAAGTCTGTGTTATTCAGGAACTTTGAATCTTGACAAAATGTCAAAGAAAAACTGTATCAAAGCAATTAAATTTTCATTGACATATCTAACAAGTCGGTGAACTAAAGGAAACTTTCCGACTCTATTAATGTTTAATCTGCCTGATTTTGTTTCTTCAGACTAGGATGTTCAGATGCATGAATTTCAGTTTCATCTTCTTTCTAAAAAGAGAAAAGCTGTTCAGAGATTGGGATCGAAATGTTGCATGCAAGATTTTGTTCACCAACTTTTTTTTTTTCTCTTGAGAATATCTTTGTATGTCTTCAGATTGTCCTTTTTAGAAGCTACTTTGACAGGAAATAAGTGAGAGGTGAACAATAATTGTCTATAAAAGATATTGCACTCAAACATTTGAGGTTTGGCACAGGCTTTCTTAAACCTTGTAATGAATGTTCTCTCTAGTTTCCTTGTACTTTATATTTTCATGATTAAAAATGAAGGTGAGAAATTTGTACTTCAAGATATTTGTAGGATAACTAGATGAATGCACATGAAGTAATCACATTTCATGGTGTCATATAAAGGCTTAGTTTGGAAGGGACCTTAAAGCCCATCCATTTTCAACTTTGTGCCATAGTCTGGTTGTTACCCACTGTATCAAGGCCCAGGGCCCCATACAACCTGGTATTGAGCACCTCTAGGGATGAGGCATCCACAACCTTACCAGGAAGCCTGTGTGTGCCAGGGCTTCAGCATCCTCTGAGAAAGAAAATTTGTTCCAGACATCTAACCTAGATTGTTACTCTTTTTTTCTTTTTCTTTCCACAGGAGGTGGACTATATGACCTTTAAAGGTCCCTTCCAACTCTAATTATTCTATGATTCTTTTAATTTTAAACTATTCCCTCTTGTTCCATCTCTATTAGACTGTGTAAGAAGTTTGTCTCCCTTCTGTTATAATCCCCTGAAGTACTGGATGGCTGCAGTGAGATCTCACTAAAACCTCATCTCCAAGCTAATTTGCTGGAGAACATTGGGTCCATAGAGATCACTGGTAGATAAGCGTAAATATGAGAAGAATGTAAATTTGATGCTAATTATCTCTAATATACAGATCAGTTAAGCTTTTCAACTGACTAGAAATATTTGTAGAAATGCTAATCATTTCTTTAGAATTTTAACAATTGAGCACACTTATCTATTAGAATTTGGGGAAATGGGCAAAAAGACATCTCTGACACTTTGATGGATCAAGCGCAACAGAATATTGTCATAAGAGCTGATTAAGAAAATACTTTTCAAATAAATTATTCAATGAAAATCCCTGAGAAAATCTGCTATTTGTCATGTTCCTAGCTCTTAATTCAGTGTATTCTAGTTTTTTTTATAGTGTCACATCAGATGATGAAGGTGGTAAATGCTATGTGGGAGACTCAAGAAGATTAAGTAATTATATGAAATGGAGTCTTCACAAGATTCAATAATGATTTTTTTTTAAATCCCATGACTTGTAATCCTGAGCACTATTTGATGATCTGCTATAGTCAGGAAGAATATATGTATTTTAATTTGTTTATGTGACAATTTAAATGTATTATTTCTTTGTGCAGCAAAAAAATAATCTTGACTTACTTTTTTTGCCAGTCTCTGTTTCTCTCTGACTGTGCCAGTCTCTACCACATCTAATCCAGTCCCCTTTTTCTTATGTTTGTGTCATCTCTCTGAAATGTTTTTGGAACATGTTTTTTCCATCACTGGTTTATTCCGTCTTGTTTAGTTTAGTTATAGGGCATACTGCCATCTGAAATGGTATTTTGGGGCACTTTTAAAACTGAGATGCTAAAGATCTTACAAAGAAATCAGTTGTGCTTCACCCTGTTGTTCTCTGTGGCAGTAGAGATAGTATTGCCAGTGGCCAGAATGGCCCAAGAGTTGTTTTTGCTAGAATAAGAAAGTATAAAGCTTAAGTTTACCTTATGTGCAAATGTAGAACTATTATTAAGAGTATGCAAACAGCTAACCTTGTCTGCATCACCGAGCAACTGAAAGATCTGGATGTTAATATTAGTCTATATCTGATGTATATTCCCCAGGAAATAGTGCAAGAAAATGAGGGGAATATATGATTCTGCTTGAGGCTGCATGAATATTAGGAATGGCAGCTCTTCTCTGACCTAGTATCCATTAGGCTTTATGGAAATAACAAATAATTAGTAGGCAGCTAAAAGAATCCTATAACATAGTAGCTGTAAGCATCTAATGTTTGTGATTATTGTAGTCTTTAATGTAGAGATTGGGAAGGACAGACACAACTGAACAATATATATTGGATATTAAGCAGTAGACAGAAAAAGAAGAAATGGACAAATCTGTAATTGGCTGTAGCTGATGACAAAATCATTCCTGACTTATTTTTTCTGTCTTTAGAACAGTCCCAGCCTGATTGGCAACCTCAGAATTGTTATTGATCAAATTCTCATTAGCAGTCATTGGCAGTCAACAGCCACTGTTGCATGAGTTATCTGTACAGCTGAAACTGATACTGATCATTGGCTTCTGATAACAAAATTACATCTCTATCTTTGAAGTCAGCCAGTTGATTGAGTTCAATTTGTTCCATAATCTCCAAAGTTACGAGTGAATTATCACATGGCTTAACATTCCCAGTTGTTTGAAATCATTAAAGCATTACAGACTGAGTCTAAGTTTCCTTTGTCATCTCATGAGTAATAGCACTACTTGAAGTCATTAGTGCCTCAGCCTTTCAAATATTAATTGGAGTTTGGTGAGCAGAGACTCAAATACTTGACATGAAGTATGGTACAGAAGGACAATTCTAGCTCTCAAAGAACTCCAAATAGAAGCAGGTGTTTTTTAACTTTGACTGCAAAATCACATCAAGTCACTAAAGGAAAAATACCATAAATTTCAGTACTAACTCTTTAGAGAGTTAATTTTAAAACTGCTGAAAAGTATGATTATTCCCGTTCTTCACTGTTGTAGGGTTGCTTCTGAATGTTTTTTGGCTGTCTAATAATGAGTATGATTTTGTTTTAGTAAGGTCAGCTGCATGGTTAAGAAGGCCAATTTAGAATTAAAAAATCAATTAAAAACAACCCCTTCCCCCCTCCCCCAAAATAATAATAATAAAAAAATACCAACATTGAAAAAGAAGTATGCTTTTATCCTTCTCCTTATTTGCTGTATATTAAATACAAAGATGAGGTGATATTATTATGCTCTGATGTTATTTGTCCAAAAATCCAGCAGTGCTTTACCTGGTTTGGTTTTAGGAGATGTTATAGAAGGATTGTTGACTGAAATATCTATTGTGCAAGAACATGTTCTTGCAAAGCCCTACAGCTTTGTTACTGCTGAAAGCATTAATCGTGCTCTTAAAAAGCCAAGAGGAGGGGGCAGAGATTAAACTTTTCATCAACATTTCTCAGGATGTCTCTGAAGACAGGCAGGTGAATTCAATCTTTAAGCTCTGATTGAAGATGACAAATCAATGTATATGTAGCTTGCTGTAGTAGTTCTGCAAAGTCAGTGCAGAAATCTATATATATTTATAAGAAAGATAAGACTGCTTTTCATCTCGCTGATGAACCTGCATGCTGGGTGATGAAGGTAGAAAGGATACAGCCTTGGATGGTTCAACTTGTAAGAATATAATTAAATTCTAATTAAGCTTTGCTAGCGTAAGTGGATTTTTTTCACCAGCTTGGGTTCTCTTCTGGTTTTCTCTCTGTTTTGGACTAATTGATCATGTCTACAGTGGTAGTACATGAAGACAAACTGAGAATACTGCTCTGTTGCTTAATCATCTGAAGCATAAACTAGAACAAGGACTGAACGTGAAGTAGCATGAAAAGCTCTGCAGATTGATGCATCACTTTTATTTAAATGCTATGATGAAATATCTTGTTCTTTCAACATCTGGATATGACCCAAAACAGCTTTCTGAAATGTATGTGAAGAGGCTGAGGAAGCCTCTATGTGAAAAAACAGCTATACTATCTCTTTATCAGTGGAATGGAATGCCTTGCTTAATGCATGTATTAAAGTTGCTTATATATCACAAGTGATCTGTGATACTATGGTTCTATTTGAGATCTGGCGTAATGGTTACCAGAGGGTAACAGTAAAACAGAAAGATTTAACATAGCTTCTACCTTCCAATGCAGATTGTGTGATTGTTACAGGATAACTCTACATAAAACTTCAGCCATTATACCAAAACTCTGTTGATAATGAAAGAAAGTGTTTTGTGTTAATGCTTAACAGACTGTGCTGAATTTGCTTAACAAAAACCAATACAGAAAGTAAAGAGAATTATTTATTGTTGGAGGTTGAATTTTTCACAGGCGCTTTTGGTATGGATAATTTGAGTTCATCAACTGCAGCAACACAAATAAAAAGCCAGCCCAACAACTTGTAAGCAGATGCTAATTCCCCAATTGTTCATGCAACATGGAACATAATTTGAAGTGATTATGAAATTAATGCATTAATACAAAAATGCTTTGGAGAGAAGCAAATCAGATAAATGTGCATAAAGAGAACTAGCTGTAGAAATAATTTCTGAAGCTGCGCTTTGTTCTCAGTCAAAGGAACAATTTAAAACTCAACTCAGGAAAAATTTTAAAGAATGTTTCAGAATTACCATGTAAGAAACCAAAAAGAAGCAAAGCATACAGCTTCTGCAAAGCCAACATGTAACGAGTGCTTTGGAATTATATGGAAAGGATAGTGTCCTATCAGTTCAGCATTTGGGAAATGAGTGCTTGCTGATGTAAGTAAGAAAGAATATCCATCTATACGAGCGTGCCTTCTGGATAAAAACAGCTAGGCTGAAGTCAGGGAACTTGAAGCCTGGAAATGGGCAAATGGTAGAAGAAAACTTCACAAAGGAGGTGAAGCATTGGCACAGGTTGCCCAGAGAGGTGGTGGTGGAAGCCCTGATGGTGATGGAGAGATTCAAGGTCAGGCTGGAGGGTCTCTGAGCACCTGATGGAGCTGTAGATGTCCCTGTTAACTACAACAAAGTTGGACCAGATGGCCTTTAAGGGTCTCTTGTAACTGAAATGATTCCATGTTTCATGCCATAGTCTGAAGAAATCTTGAACTGAGATCACAAAATGGAGAATCAAGGTTTTCTGATAAGGCTGGGAGACTGTGCTTGCTGTCTTTTGCAGTTTTTCTTCTCTAAGTGCATGTTTGTCTCCTTTACTGTAACTAGCAGAGAGAAATTACGTTACACTGTCTTTGGTCTTTGCCTGGTTGTCCAGAGCCTGAGTTTATCTTTCTCACATTGGACCAACCTTAATTGTAGAACGATTTCTCTGTATCAGTCTTGAAATCAACCTCAGTGACACAGGGAAGGATCAGCATGCTGGTTGAAATGTTTGTTCTGATTGATTGAACCAATTTGTTAAAACTAAAGGGGGTTCTTGGGCAACTTACTTTACCTCTGGTTGCCACAACTTCATGTCCTACTTTTTCAGGAGGTATTCCTCACTTACTCTTGCAATTCTCTTACACTACAAGATGGGATTGGTAAAGGTGAGAGATGAGCAGGAAACCTTTTTTTTTTTTTTTCCTTCCTGTTGAGCCCCAAGAGTACTTTCAACACCATTATCCGTTGTTTGCTTTTATCACTGCTGGAGAACTCAGCACAAAGTAATTTCTGTTCCTTCTCCCTGCATTGTTTTGATGACCATTTTGGGGTGAGAAAATCTATACTGATCCATAACCTCAAGCAAGAACTTCATCCTTGCTGAAGTCAGGCCCTGTATTCATTCTTTTCTGTATCAGCACCTGAAAATTGAAGTATGAGAACCAGAAGCATGATACCAAAGTTTGTATTGATTCAGCAAATGTATGCTGAGCTATTATCGCTGCCTGTTGCAGAGATTTGTGTTGGAAGATAATTACTTGAAAGCAATTCCATTTAAATATAGTAGAAAAATATCACTAAGAACTGTTGGATTGTGTTGCTATCTCCCAAGAGAAAAGAAGTATCTGTCAGTGTGGAAACTGTGGTGCCAGCTTTTCTGATTTTATCAGGAGACTTGTGGTATAAGAGTCTTTTAATAAAATTGTTAGTCAGTAGAATCATTTCAAATTGGGAAGACATTTTTTTTTTTTTCCTGAAACAAGTTTTCTTGACCCTAATAAACATTTAAAATAACGAAAATGTTATCAAATGAAACACCCTCTCTTCCCCACTAAAATATCCCAAAAGCAAATAGATAGTACATTGTATTAGTTTTTTTATTATCTGGAGTCATATTTGTATTTTTCAGATATTGTAAATTCTATGAGTCTTTTATAAACTTTAAAAACAAAACAAATAGAAAGCCTAATTGCCTGAAAAATAGCATTTATTGTTGCAGAAAATGTTGTGAATTTTCTGCTTTTTTACTATATATAATATATAGTTTAGTCTGAAATGTGAATTGTTTTTTGTGAAAATACTTTTTTTTTTTTCCTTCTCCCTCCAGCTACCCAGAACATGTATCCTGGGGAACAACTGAGTACTCTAAGTTCTGTCTTGTTAAACTTTCTGCTAAGGTTAATTCATGCTTACATTCAGAATGGGAAAGCAGCAGGCATGAAAGGATCTTGTATTTGCCTCAGACAGGCATAATGCCACCAGCTGTAATGAGGGCAGTCTCAAGAATTTTGCTGATTGAGACAAAACAGGTAAAGGAAAAGTATCAGTTTTTGTTTGTCTGTTTATTTGTTTTTAACCAATTCTACTTTTCAAAGATACTCCTCTTTTTCTGTAGATCACTAGCACTCTTCTTGATGGAAGCTCTTGTGCCTACCTGAAAACTGGTGGCCTGGTTTAAATGCTTTGGATAAAATCAGCTCTGTTTATTGAACATTTTCTGCCAGTGGGCTTCAAGTGAAATAAGATGAGAGCATTTGTAATGACTGGAAGGATGAGTACCTTTAATGGAGGAACATGGATGACCAGACACAGATAATATTCTTTGGGACCAGCAGGGCAATTCTGCGCACAATCTGAGGTGCAGATTGTTCTGTGATGTCCCCTTCTCACGATTTCTTTTTCAGCCATGAGTAAGAGCCTCTGAAATATTAAATAGCGCAGTGGCACACAGGTGCCAGGGCTGGCCAGAGGCAAAGTGCATGGCTTGAAACAGTTGGCTATGAAAACAAAGAGTTTGGTGAATTGACCATCTGTCCGGGCTTGGCATAACTGGACTATAGCAGAGACCATCAGCAGATGATCAACACTGCAATTTAAAATTGTTTACTATATTAACATTTTTTTTAAATTCATGGCTGCAGCTCATCACTGTTGTCATCTCTTCTCTTGCTTTTTTCAAACATTCCTGACACAAGGAAACGGACTCTACGCCATCATGGAGTTGCATGTGGTAAGAGTCAGGGGTGAAGGCCAAGTAGAGGTAAAATAGATCTTTAGTTATTATAACATGTATGTATAACATACAACACTAGGGGTGCAAGAATTCTCTCTGTGCCAAAAATATGAAGGTGAGGCCATGGTCCTGTTGCTTTCCCTGTCTCTCTCAGTGCTTCCCATTTATGAAGAGATGAAGGAGGGTCGAAGTAATTTATCCTTAATACATTTCAGAGGCTAAAAAGTGTACCAGTCAGCCCATTTGTCTTCATTCCCATAGTTAGTCTGTTATTATCATTCTTCTGATTGCACCTCTATTTCCCTACTTCTTTCTTCTAACATAACAGCACGTAACAGTGAGTTCCAACTCCCTCTTGTAGGGGCATAATTGCCCTTAATGCAATATTATTTTAAAGCATATGTAGAGACTGACTGAAAAAAAAATGACCCACCTCAGAACATCTGTTGGGAAGAATCTTATGGTAGGGAGGTACGAAAGAGGAGAAATGAAAAAACAGGTGTAAGTGGAAAAGAGGGGTATAAAAGATATAATGAGGCTTCGTTTATTCACTTAGGGATACAACTTTGTTCGCTTCAGACTAGTCTCCCTATGTGCTTGATTAAAACAAAAAATTTTGTGGTATTAAAACTGTTTATGAGGCCTAATAAAAATAGACTGGAAATGCTGAAATGACTGATTTCTCAGGCCATATAAAGACCTGATCTCCTGTAGATGGAAGTCATAACCTCCTTTGCAGCTGTCTGACCATCCACCTTCAGTATATGAGGTGTTTTTGTTTTTTTTTTTTACCTCGTCTAGGCTGTCCCTGCTTGTACACCGTTAATGGAGTACACTTCACAGTCTGCACTAAGCCTGTAAACTTAAGTGCTGAGGGTGCATCAGTTCCTCTGCCTTTAGACTGTTTTCAATGCCTTTTGGGGTGTAAACACTGTATTTTCAAGTGCATATTAGGGGATATCACACAGAGAAAAAAACCCAACAACAACCAGAAAAATGTATGGATGGTGAATTTGTCAACACCTCACCCTGCAAGGAAAAATTAATCTCTTGGTATACCTCTTTTCCCTGTCCTATTTGTAGCTCTGCTCAGATTGCTGTATTTTTAGGCCAAGTTGCTTCTTTCTTTGGTTAGGATTATCAACCCTTAGAGCCCAGTATTTGAGGGCTGGAAGATGCTGTTCTTGTAACACACAGTGTTGGTAGCTTCTTGAGTTGTTTTTTTTCTTTTTGTGCCATGGATTGATTAGAGGTGTTCGTCCAAATCATTTTCCCTCTTGATGTGTGCATTTTCCTTCTCCACCACAAAGCTGGTGTGAAAATTAATTAATTTCATGAGATTCTTTAATGATAGAAATGCCTTACTGAGCAACAGAACAAGGTACTGGCAATATGAATAAATACATTGTAATGCAGATCTCTACAAAGCTCAGGTTTCTTTTCTCCTCTAAGGAAGTTGCTGTAATAATCTCAGAGTTTACAACTTTTTTTTTTTCCCCTGTTCATTGCAATGCAAAACATCTGTTGCAAAAGAACAAAGGATTAATAATTGAACTAGATTGCACTGTCTAAAATAAAGTGCATATACTACTGTAACTTTTGTGATATTTTGCTGTCTTTAATTCTTTCTTTTCTAAATGCAATTATCAAATGCTGTATTTGTTATGAGTCAGATTTTATTCCAGAATAGAATTTTGTACTGTATTTCCTTTAAATTTTAAGGAATAGATGTTTTCAACAGTGAAGCTTTTTTATGTCAAGTGCATATGAAAGGAGAGAAAGAAGCGTGTAATAATAATGAATCGGGAACAGTCAGATTTAATTCCAAGTCAGGTTGCTAAATTAGATCAAAATAGGCAGTGGAATGAACAGATAAGAATCCAGAGTTTGATTTGAGGAAGATTTGAAAATAGAAAACCAGAAGCCTTTTTTTTTTCCATGTTCCTGCCCTCTGAACTGATTGCTCCTGGAGCTAATAGTGTTTACGTTGTGTGATTAGGAGCTGAGCCTGGTGAGTTCTATTTTCAGCATTGAGTAGAATCACAGGGAGTGAATCACAGGGGCTTCTCACAGTGCTTCCATAATACTTGACCTCTTTGTAGGTCTCACTGGCCTTCAAGCTGCACGCTGTTCTCTTATATGGCTCAGGTATAGCTGAAAAGGCCAATCTCAGCTCACTAACACATGCATTGTGAGACTTCTAAAAGAATGTGAGCCTGCCATCCTTACTCTGTCTCAGCTAAAGATACTCTTCCACATCTTCACGTTAACTATGGAAATCATCCCCATTAAATAAGAAAAAGGGCTTTTCTTGAGGTTTTTGTGGACGGCCTCTAGCGGCAAAGTTCCAAACACATCTCAATCCTTGGAATTGTTGTCTGAGTTTTACAGAGACAGAGCCGAAATGAAAATTTCTCTTTTTTCCATGTTTTATGTGGATATTTGAGATCCAGAGATTATTTCTAAGGGGTTTGTTGAGAGGTAATTGAGGAGAAGCAAGTTTATTTTGGGAACTTCACATTAAGTAACAGGGTTCCATGCATTTGCATCAGGATGTACAAATCAAATTAACATTGTGCCTGACTGATTTAGATGAAACATCATTCCAAATAGTGTTTGGAGATGATTAACCACAGTCTCAGAGCCTAAAAGGAGATTAAAATGTAGGAAAAAAAAAAAAAAGTACCAAATTTGCAATTTAATTGAAATTTCCCACAGAATGACGTCTTCCCCAGCCAGAGGATCTAAGCATGTGGTCATAGTAATTGTCTTCTCTGGTATCTCGAAGTCACAACAGAGTAACATCTAAGTTTTATTTCAGTCTCTGGCAGTATCTAATCCAGTAAGCATGTCACCAGGTCAGAAACACAACTAGTGAAGGGGTGTAGAATGGATGGTGATATAGATTGCAAGCTAAGAGCTAGCCTAAGACAGTGTAGCACCCAGTGTGTTGGTGTTCCATTCTTGGCTTTTTTGTATAGATGCAATATAATGTAACAATGAAGTACTGAAACTGTTTGTATGAAGCAATCTCAGAGTGAAATCAGGTTAACCATTCCCGCAAAGAAACATAGTCATTATTATTTCCCCTGGATTTCTGAGTCTGACAACCAGTCAGTAAGTGGGTATTTACACTTTCTGATTATTATACATGAGTCAGTGACAAAAGAATAAGATGACATTTCTGTTTCTCAAATCCAGGCAATGAAACCTATTAATAAAACAGGAATGGCTTTGATTTTTTTTTTTTTTTATCTCTTCAGTGTCATAATATGAGAACAAGCTATTTATCCAGAACTATATAAAATGAAACCCTTTCTTTATGTGTGACCAAACACAAGAGACTCACACTTAGAGAGGACTCAAGAAATGTCATGTAAGTCATGAAGAGTTTTGTTTTTATAAAAAGTGAATATTCAGGTCATTTCTTAGGCCATGTAAAGTCCTGATTTCCTGTAGATGGAAGCCAAAACCTCCTTTGCAGCTGTCTGACCATCCACCTTCAGTATATGAGGTTTTTTTTCCTCATCCAGGCTGTCCCTGCTTGTACACCGTTAATGGAGTACACTTCACAGTCTGCACTAAGCCTGTAAACTTAAGTGCTGAGGGCGCATTAGTTCCTCTGCCTTTAGGCTGTTTTCAATGCCTTTTGGGGTGTAAAGATGCAATATAATGTAACTCGCAAATGGTCTGTTTGATCTGTTGGCAACGCAAAAATAAATCATGTGAGCAAAACTTTTACTGAGCTTAAATGGACCTTTAAGGTAAGAGGAATATAAAACTGAAGATGTTCTCATTTGTTCTAAAAGTCATTGGTATTATAAGGTTAACCACAAATGAAAACTAGACAGTTTCAAATTGGATGTTTCTGAAGAGTATGTGGAATCTCAATCCTTTAAAAATTGTCAGAACAAAGGCCCGAGCATCACTCTGTACATTTGAATCTGGCTTAGTACATAGCAGGAGTTTGGAGTAAATGACCTCCAGAGGTCTCTGCCTCTGTTATATTCCTTTATAATTCCTTTATAATTTCTACAGAGCAAAAGTAGCTCTGAAGCATCCAGCAGTAATCTGTTAAGGCATACTACAGAAATATATTATTTATTATTTTAGCATTACTTTTTTTTTTTTGTATGAGCAAGGATGATGCAACTGAGAGTTTCTTTTCTTTTTTATAGACCTCATTAAGATGGTAGTTCCATTAACACAAGGACAAAATATAGAATCTTTGTTTAATTCATGAGCAATAGGAGTGGAAGCTGTGTTTTAAAAAGCTAAGGTTTAAAAAGTGTTAAAAAGGGACTTGTTTTCCCACGTCGTCTTTTTTCCTGGTTTATTTAAAAGATACTGGCTCAAAGCTAAGGCACGTATTTTAAGGACTCACTCTAGCTACTGGGATTGCAGCCCACTCTTGGGTAGGTGGAGGCTGATGTTTCTGGTTGCAGTAGTGAGTCAGCAGCACAGAAACAGAAGTGAAGATAAATGAGCTTCTTCACCTTTAATGGAAAAAGAAGTAGCAGAATCTTTGGTCTAAATCTGGTCTAAGGTGAGGTACTTTGGAGATTCTACCAACACTTAGCCACAGATAGAAAAGGCTGTAGGGTAGCAACATGTTCAGTTGATGAATGTCCCCAAAGCTGATGAGCTGCAAGTAATGAGACGGGCTGTGTGTGCGTGCACTGCCCTCTTTTGGATGTTGGTAGAAACATGATCAACTCAATCCCTCTTGATGCTTCAGTTTTCTGTGAACTGAAGTTCAGAGCAAGAAGTGGTTATTATCGACCCAACACTATACCTGCGGTTTTGTTACTATGAAAATTCATACAGCATATTGAGAAAACACATTAGTGTGGGATTAGACAAAGTAGAGAAAGCTGAACAACAATACAGCAATGGTTCATTAATGTAGTTAATATATTAGTACTGGTTTGGGTTTTCTTTGTTCAAGATGGAGAAGTCACTAGAACTTAGTCGTTGGCATTCAAACCACATGAAATATTCATGAAAATCTATTACTGTGTATCACTTTTTCAAAAGTAACACTGAAATGTCAGCTGAATATTAAGATGATGTTTGTCATTGAAAATCACAGCAATAGTTGTAAAACTGGAAGCGTTGCTCAACATGAAAAAAAATCTTTGTTTAACTTAAATGTTTGAATACTGAGAAAATTAAAACCTTTTATTTTTTTTCCTTAATTACAAACTGTTAATTATTTCAGTCAATATGAGAAGAGGAAAGAAAGGCTGCAATGACCTTCTGTTCAACAACAAGAATCAGAAATGGATTTTTTTAAAGCTCACAATTTACTGGAATGCTCTTTTTAAACTATCAAAACAAGTCCATTTAAAAATATCTCTATAGGACTCCAAATATTGTGCTCCACCAAAAATGGGCTAAGAGACATACAGTGGAGTATTTGGTAGCTTATAATATAAAACTGTAAGGCCATGTTTATATTAAGTTCCACAGTGAAAGGAAGACGTTATGTTCAGCCAAGGTTTGAATTCATCAGTGGTCTACATGTGTCTTTTCTGAGCAGAGGGTAACATGACTGCTCTGGTTTCTAGAAATAGATGTCAAAAAGTATTTGACAGAGCAGCTGGTGGTGTTTTCCATTCATTGCTTAAAAAGATAGCCCTTTGAAATGGGTGCAATATCTTTATTTCTATTTTTTTTTTTTTTTTTACTGAGTAGTATATGTGGTGGGGTTTCATTAGTATTTCAGTGCTCTGAAAGTGCTTGACCACTCTGAAGAACATATTGTTAAAGAAGGATACAATCTTTACTGTATACATATTACTCCAAAACTTTTAAACAGGACGCTTTGGGCAGAAGAACTACTGACATTTCACATATTCTGTGATGCCTTCTACGTGTGTATACAAATTGTTTTCTGACTGTGTGCGTATCAGGGTGGCAGACATATTCCCAAAGGGAAAATTTTCATGCTGTCTCTTTTTCCTTTTGAGAATATTTTGCTTTTTCACTAAGAAAAATGATATTATTCTGTATAACCAGAGACACTATCAGTAGGTTATTGGAAGTGAGTACTTTTGTTACCGTCTGAAGTAACAAAAATACTTTTCCGTAAGGAAGAGTTACAAAGTGTTTATTTTATTTTTCATATGTTACTGTTGTTATGTGATTTCAATTTTTTCGGTTTCATAAAACAACCCAGGGTTATTCCTGCAGCTAGTGAAAAATAGAGATTTCATTGGCTGCTTTTCTTTCCTGTCACTTCTGGCCCGTAGTGAACTTCTGTGCTAATACAGAAACAGGTGAATTGATTCTTTTTTTCCAGTTACTAGCCAGCTTTTTATTTCAAACCACATTTATCATGATGCCAAATGCTATTCTTAACAATATTTCTGCTAGGAATACTGTACAATCCCAGCACTCAAAAATATTGGCAGGTTATAATTTTTTTGCCATCCTAAGTGATACCCTTTGCCATCTAGCATTCTGCTGACAAGAGAATGTATTATCACTCAATGAGCATTAAATCTTTCATGTGTGCAAACGAGATGAATTCAGCATCTGAATCTTTTACCACAGCACGTCTCTTGCCTATGAACAGCCGAGGCTTGAGAAACATGATGATATCTCATCAGTTATTGGACTTTCTGCGTGCTCTTGGGAAAAGATTATGTTAGGGTTTTCACTGTCCAGGTCTGGATTTAGTTTGGAGCGAAGTTACTCTATCTATTGGTCATGGATCTAATTTTACTCAGGGGGAGCTTGGAGTATATTGCCTCCATCTCAGCAAAGCGCAAACTGATTTTATAAGATTGAGTTATGTCTTTTCGTGAATAAGAACCTCTGTATTCTTAAGTTACTGAGTTATAGTTGCAAAGCTACTTGACCTCTTGTATTAATTTGTTCATTTCTGAGATGATTCCAATCTAGGTCATTGTTTGAAAGCTTTGAGTTGGAAAGTATAATTCTTTCACTGAAATCCATTATTTCCCTGCAGAATTATTGCACTTTCTGAGCTGATGTGAACTTCTGGCAATAAAACACTTCACAGTAGCTTGATTGAATTATTGGCATATTATTTTAATGGTGTTTTAATGAAATTACTCAGCAACTAACCTTGTCTTTTAGCTGACGTTAGAGACAGCTTCAAAACTGCCAACTCCAGTTCATTTCATGTTTTCATTTAGGTGTTAATAATGTTAGCCAATTTATTTAAAACAAAGATGAGGACCAAAATTTTGGTGGCTTTACTCATGAGTGTAGTTCTACAGCAGTTGAAGTTAATCTATGAATAAAGCTTGCTTAATTTTGCAGAGGCTTCACTCTCCTCTTTCTCTATTAATATCCAAATGAATGCTTGAATTATTTCTTTTTGGTAATTTTGTCCCTAATTTACTTGCTCTTGCAACTACTTACTGCTTTCAGCAATTCAGTCCTGTGAGAGGAGATGGTCTAATTTTCATTACAGTACCTCTGCATTTATATTGGAATGTCATGACCAAAGCAGTTACTTTTTTCAATTTGTTTCATTTCAGTTCTTTTGCTAGGTTTTGTAAACCTTAATTCATGAACTATTTTGATTATTTAAAAGCAAAGCATGTTGCTTTGAAATTCATTGCTGAATCTACAGAATCAGGTTCTCTCTTTACGCAGTCTTCATGGCATGTAAATGACAATCCAAATTCAGAAGTGATACTTAAACTGGCAGAAATTTCATTAAATTATACTGAGACTCTATTGTGCTTATACTCTTGCAATCACTGTGTGTTTAAAAAAAAAATCAGAAAACTTCTAAAATTATGTAACTGACATGTAGAGAAACTGGGGAAAAAATGCAAGTATTTAGAGAATTTGGGTAGTGAATACTCTGATTTGTTCTTCCTTTCTGATTTCCTATTTTACTTCTCTGCGCTCCTCTGTTTTCTTATGAGAAATGTTACTTGTTTGTGTGGATCTATACATGAAACATGTAGTAAGTGGGGAGGGTGAAGGTTCTTTAAGTAAATTTGTCCAGATCTGCATATCATCCCTATTTCTGATCAGGTGATATAACTCAGATGTCTTCATGCACCAGAACTGAGTGAAATAAAATAAGTAAAGGTTGAGAGGGATTCTAAACTAGTTCTAACTAAGCTGCTAAATCTGGCATTTGGGGCAGCCCTACAAGTATCAACAGTTCTATCTCTATAAACATGAACAGGATTTTCTTGCAAAGCACTACCAGATTGCTTTGTCAGGACAGCAAAAATGCACATAATTGTCATGTGAATCTGCCCTGAAGAGTTAGCACCAGAAAAGGGTGAACAAAGCGTGAAGCATTTAAGATCTATAAATTATGTTTCATGTTCATTTGTCACCTCTAGGAAAAGCAAATCAAGTTTCTTCCTTTTCAGAGGTCAGTGATTACTGGGTGCCTTGCATTTGGGTGCAAAAGCCTGTGTCAACTTTATTGACTTATTTGAGAATAAAACTAATCCATCCGCAGCACGAGGAAACGCAGCATGTGCTTTCTGTGCCTGGTGTGACTAAGCATATTCTGATCATTTCTGAGCACTGATCTGAACAGAGAACAGAATCTTGACTGAAGAGTCTTGACTGAATCCAATTTTCATTTAATTTAACATAAGACAGCAATAAACCAGACCAGAGGCACTGCGTGGTTTGGTCTATCTTTGGTATGGGCTTTTGCTAGTAGCAAGAGGTGAAGAAATATTCCTCTCTATTCCTGTATTAGTCATTTTATTTTGTGGTGGTAATATCAGACAGTTTAAAAACTGTCAAGATAAAAAACAGTAAACCCAATTCTTTACATACAAATTGTTTGATCAGACTACCAGTGCTGGTAATCTTATTATCATGTATAATTTTTATTCACTCTCCAGTGATGTCTATGAGAACAGCCTTGCTAAATCAAACTGCTCTCAGTTGAGAGGGAAGTGTCAGAACAATGTGAGTACAGAATATTTCCCTGTATGTTTTTCCAGAATTTCTGGACTATTTCTGACTCAGATTCAAGACAAAATTAGTATTTTTGGATTGATTGATATTTTCTCCAAGAATATATCTGTTAATTTTGTCTATTAAGATTAAGTTTTGATGTTTGCGACGTACTGTGTCAGTAAATTCTGTGGCTTAAACAGGTAAAAATCCAGGAACTGCCTGTGATTTGGATGTCAGTTTTACTGTTTCATTTGAGACTTGGCCATTTTGTGTTACGAAAGGGTGAATAATTGTAGGCACTTCCAGGCCATTCATAGTCCTGTAGATGTGGTCAAATTGCCTCTCATTTATTTCCTTTGCAAGTTGAATAGTTCATTTATTTGCTGCTTCTGTGAAAAATGTTTTGTTCTATTCTTCAAACACTCATATTATTCTTCTCTGTTTTATACTACTACGCTACTACTTTTTTTTTTTTTTTTTTAAGATGGAGGAACAAGAACAACACCCAGTGTTTAAAATGTGAGAACACTGTCCAGTGACCTAATAGGATTATTTATCAATCTGTTTATTTCCTAATAATTCCTACTGCTGTATTTGAGTGGTTTTGACAGAATCTGAGGAAGGAGCTTGTGTTTTCATAGGACTCTATGCTTAATCCCACATAAATCTCTCCTGAAATAAAATAATTATGGAGACTCTATTGTTCTGTCTGTTACTTTGGGATTGTCTTTCTCTATCTTCCCCTGACACTGCCCCATACATCATTGCTGAATTTCACCTGTCATTTTACTGCTCAGGTATTCAGTATTGTGAAATCCTTTTACAGCTCTCTATAGTTGTCTTTTGTTTTTGTTTTTGGTGGATGTTTTTTTTCATCATGAATACTTTACTGCCATAAGCAGTCTTTGTCACCAGTTTATCCTTTCTTCTTTCCAAGTCACTAACAGATACATTTTCTTGAGCAATGGCCTCTCTGATGTTCAGAATATATTTATCCAGAAACCAGTACTAGCTGGGAAAGCAACAATATGCTGTATAGGGCATTGCAGGAACAGGGAAGATAGCTCCTTCTCCGAGGAGTTTACATCCAGTACATTTCCTACAGCGAGGTGGAAATTTATAATGGTGGTTTCTTTCTAATCTTCTTTCTGAGATGTTGTTGGATATTAAAGACTTAATGAGATATTTGACTTCTAAGCTTAGATTCTCTTTGTTATTGCTGCTGGTTTTGTTTTCCTTGATTTTGTGTTCAGAATGTGTGTCCACTTTTTGTTTTCTTTATAAGCAAATGCATCAAGTCAATGGGTAATAGGCTACTTCAAAGTACAAATTGGCTTCATTTATTTCAAAGAAAAGTCTGAAATTCATTTACTGTGTACTTCTTACACTGCAACAACAAAAACATTAATATCAATTGTACTTTCTCTCCTTTCTCATTTATGTTCCAGGCAACTTAGGCAATATGTAAGCTAGTGCAGTGTGCAGTTCAGCACTGTGAAAGCAGGACTGTGTTATGAAGTAGTTGATGCTGAGATAACGTTCACAATATGGGTATTTAGACTTCAAACAGGTGTTTAGTCTGGTACTCAGGGCTGAATGTTCTGTAGTGGTTGGAATACATTAGGTGTGCTTATGAACCATACATTCTGTTTTAGTGTTACTGAAAGAAAATTCAGTCCCTGTGTACTGAGATCAGTCTATGAACTGTGCCGGATAATGATCTATAGGGATTTGCTATAGAGACTTCTCCTGAAAATCTGGGGGATTAATTTCAGGGTCATACTACTGGTCTGATCTGAAAGGTTCATACAGGTAGATACACGGGATGTTTTCCTTTCATTTTGAAAAAAATTTCAGATGTCAGTTTCTGCTTCACATCCATTAAGCGCTGTTTTTCAGATTTGTAACTGATTATTTGCATGCAGACATCTTGTATTTAAACTAACTTTATTTGGTCTGGTTTTGAACTAAATGATTGAAGTCACTCTGAACCCAAGCCATGCTATGATTTTGTAAGTTACATGGGGCTCTGAATGTGATTTTAGTAGTGACCGCTTAATTCTATTTCGTTTCATTTTAGGACATTTTTGCAAAGTGATTTCAGTGTAGGATATGATGGTGGTACAGAGAATACTGTCCCAACACTGAAAGTTGGTCTTGTAGTTAACAACCAGACTAATGGCTGGAGAGTCATTGGTCAACTGCATACCCTGATTATGACTCTCTGTATGTCCTCATGTAAATCTACAGCTGTTCTGCACTCTCTGCCACATGTAAAATACTTTTGCTATCGGCATATGTAGTAAAACATGTATTCTGAAACACTTCACATATATAGACTGGCAGGTCACTGCAGGTCAGTGGCCAAGAGATGAGCTCTGGAGACCATAGATACCTGAAAATGCAGTGGGAATAGCTCAGGGAGGTAGTTAGCAGATTAAAGCCCAAGTCATGGGTGCTGGCAAGTCTGTTTAGGTACTTAACTTCTATTGATTGAATGAGGAATTAGGTGCTTCAGAGCCACAGCAGTTTGTGCCTCAATTCCAATTCTATGAAATGGAGATAAGAGCACTTTCACACTTCACAGGAGTGGCATGACAGAAAACGTGCTAAGACTGTGATGTGCTTGGATATGGCAGTGATGAGGTCAGATGTGTTCCTTGTGCAGGTAAAAAGAGTTATATGAAACTAGAGTGGATCTTGATTAACAACTTGCCTTAGAGACACAATCCAAAGTCAATGAAAAGACCTATTAACTTCAAAGAGCTGAGATCAAGCCCATTGATTTGTGCTTATTTCTGCTCTAGTTACTATAGTCCAATTGAATGCTGTACTGTGATATTTTCGCATGCTAATATAAACAAAATCCACCTATAAAGGAAGTCATAAAAGTAAGAAAAACATAATTTCTGATTCAGGGTACTCAGTTGATAAGCATTAACCATAGAAACATTGTCCCAGAATTTTTTCCAGTAACAAAAAAAAGTAAGTAACTAATAAACATCACTGTTTATTTTTGACTTAACAAGCTAGATAGGTAGCTTATTGGAAATAAATGGTCTATGTATTGATGCTTTGAATATTAATGCTTTCTGTGTACCCTCTGTCACGTAATCTTCAGTTTAGAATCCATATCAGTGATATACTTGATGTATTTGAAAGTATTAAATTAAAATATGAATGTTTAATTTTAATGGTGCATGTTTTCATTGTAAGATTTCAAAAGTAGATCAAAGATATCAGAAGGAGATAGTGCCTTTAGGGTTATGATGGGAATATTATCCTATTTTACATTAAAGATAAAGTATGGCAAGGCGGTACAACTTGTCTAAGGTCACTGAAGATACTAAATTCTAGCAAGTTTGAAGGAAACTCCTAACCTTCCAAGTCACAAGCCAAATCGTTTTTCTAGACATAGATAAAAGCCTCTGTCGGTTATCCAGTAATGAAGGACATAGGGGTATTTATACCTTCACATACAGCTAATTAACATCTGTGTCTATCGAGACTTATGGTCCTCTATAATTCATAGGTAACGAGTTGTTGTACGTAACTCCACCTGCCTAACTAAAGACATAGAATTGAAAAGTGTGTTTTTGCAGTGCTTGAACCAGGTAGGAATTTACTCTGAGAAATGGGTATGGTCCTTTCATTTCAGAGTCATCTAAAGATGGATGAGCAACAGCAGCACCAATACTTAAATAAATGAATGAAATTAAATTTAAATGATACTAATGATTAAAGGCTTTAATATCTTCCCAGGCAAATATTCAGAATTTTTCATGCTTGTCATTCATAATCCTTCATTTCCACACCTGATGGGCACTATTTCCTGCTTGTTGAAATACTAAGATGATCTCTTTGTAATATTCAAACCTATATATTCTCTCTCGTGCAGAGATGTGTAAGAGAATTTTCTCATTCTCTCTGATTCATCAGCAATGCAGACCAATTAATCCCATAGAGAGAAGCAACTATGACAGCTGCAAGCCATGTATCTTCACTCTTGGACAAAGCTAGGAAGCAACTTTGCTGTGCGGAAATTGTGCAACAAGTGCATCTTTTAATTCACAGAGTCATAGAAACTGGAAATGCAAAGAACCGACAGCATTGTCAAATGTGTTCTCCTGCCAAAGCAAAATATTCCTTGCAGACAGAGAAGTTGTAATGTTTTAGGCAAGGAAACTGTCATCTTCTCTGAAAATTCTGTGATTTTTCTGCCCCGTCTTTGGCCAGATTGGATGGGGCCCTGGGCAGCCTGGTTTAGCATTAAATGTGGAATTGGTGGCCCTGCATGTGGCATGGGGGTTGGAGATTCATGATCCTTGAGGTCCCTTCCAATCCTGGCCATTCTGTGATTCTGTGATTTTAACAAATCTCACCGTTAGAGTTTGTTTCGTTTGTATGTTACTTTTACTCCTTCCTACTCATTTTTTTTTAATTTTCTGAACACCTTACTTTTAATCTGCTACTCCAAAATATCATTCATGAAGTCCCTAACAGCTTGTTGTGACTGTCTAGTAACTTATTCTTACTCTTATGTCACAAACCTCAGGTTTGTTTGTTTTTTTTTTTTTTTTCTGATAGCTGAACATATCATCTGGGTCTGTATTTACAAGTGATATTTATTTTCCCTATTTAATTGTACATTGAGAGTTTATATATATAGTTCAAATACACTGTTTCCCATGCTGAAAGATTGACTGCACTTAGTTTTGATACTGCATTGAAGCGTATTGAAACAGACATATTTATTAAGATGATCTGAAATTCATCTCTTCTGACTCCTTTTCAACGCTGTATTTTGATCTTACTCTTCTATACAGATTATGCTGTTGACTGATCCAGAGGTTGAGAGCAGCTTACTGATTAGTACTGATGAAGGTGCCACGTATCAAAAATACCGTCTGAACTTCTACATTCACAGTCTGCTCTTCCACCCAAAGCAGGAAGACTGGATCTTAGCATATAGTCAAGATCAAAAGGTAAGAATGGTTGCCAGCATTTTGTTTTATTTGCTCTCTACTTAACTGTTACAGAGAATTCAGGACAGTCTTGGGGATAGCTGAGCTGGTGTTTCCACTAGAAGACATTGAGTAAGCCGTGATGCCTGGAACAGTCTGCCCAGAGATCATGGAATCTCCTCTGGAGATACTCAGAGCCTGCCTGGATGTTTTCCTGTACAATCTACTGTAGGGAACTTGCTGTAGCAGGGGATTGAAGTAGGTGATTTCCAGAGGTCCCTTCCAATACTGTGATCTGTAAGACGTAGGTAAAGGATATATGCCTGACTTGTCAGCCTGCCTTTATTCATTGGTCCTGTTTGCAATATCATGTGACAGGTAATGGGAAGAGAATTCAGCTGGGACCCTTTGCAATAAGCAAAGCAACCTCTAGTGTGACTACTTCTCCTCATAGTCAATAGTTCTCTCACTCTATTCTGGCACTTGTTCCAAGAACAGTATAAGACATTGCTTGTTCCTATCTGGTTGGCATATTTTCAAAGAAAAATGTAGCAGTGAATCAATTTCTTTTGAAGGCCAGTTACTTCAGCATGGGCAGTCCATCTGCTGAATAAATTTGCTGGGAAATTTCCCTTGATTTTCTGAAGTTCAACTTGAGATACCAGAATGAGACTTAACTGTAAGAGACCTCTTTGTTAGCAGTTTCTGAAAAACACACATCAACATTAACAAGTCAGTCACTTCCTTTGAAGAACCTTATAGACCTAAATCTGTGTTGTACTCCAAAATTGAAATTGAAGGGAAGTCGTAAGAGGGTGTTGGAGTTGTTTAGTTTGGAGAAAAGAATGCACTGGGGAGACTTTATTGTAATGTTTTAATACTTAAAGAGGCTTATACAAAGGATGGAGAGATTTTAATTTTACAAGGGTCTGTAGTGATAGAACAAGTGGTAATAATTTTAAACTAGAAGTTTTAGAGTATAGAGATTTAGGTTAGACATAAGGAAGAAACTCTTTACTGAGCGTAGTAAGACAGGCTGCTCAGAGAAGTTCTGAGCAAAATGTTCAAGGTCAGATTGGATAGAGCCTAAAGCACCTAATCTAGTGGAAGATTTCCCTGCCTATAGCAGGGAGGGTGAAACTGTGAGACATTTAAAGATCCCTTCCAACTCAGACTGCTTTGTGATTTTATGTTGTTGTGCATAAATGTCTTTTTTCAAGGGGAAGACAGCATTTGAGTAAGCTTTTTGATCTAGCAAAAGAATTTGTAACTAGGACTGATGACTGAGAGTCAATGGTAGAGTCACTGTGAAGTGTCTGAGCACTGCAGCAAACTGTTCTCAGAAGTGGTGGATTTCATGTGCCAAGTTTTTGGTGTTTTTGAATAAAACTGGAAAGCAGACCTAAACAATTCACTGAGCTCCCAAAAGGGATAATAGAATGAAGTATTTTGGCACAGCCATCTTTTTGGTTTACAAATAAGTAATCTATAAGGCTTGGAATCTAATCAATAATGCAAGTTTTAGATAAATTTTTAGTTTATACATTAATGTAGATATCAACGTGAATGTTTGAATACGAAGATGTGTTCCATGTTAGCATTTGAATTAATTATATAAACATTAAACAGCCGTTCTTCCTTTTGCCTAAATTAGGTTTGTAATTACAGTAACTGTAAGCCTGAGAAAATAAATTAATTAACTGAGGTCACAGTGAGTTTACGAGAACTCTTGGAATGAATGTTCAGTCCTGTGCTTTAAGCACAGTACCATTCAAGCCCTGTAGCTTTCAAAATTGGACAGGAAATGCATTTTTCCTGCTTAATTCAATTCTACACCATATAGAATCATGCTGAGTGTTGTGTGCACTCACCTTTCTCATAGCATTTTGGAGATTGTACCATGGTTGTACTCTGTTTCAGAGGAAGGTGTAGATAAAGTGATTAATAGATGTTCGGTATGAAATTAGGCAAAATAGAAATGTTTTCTTTCCCCTGTGGCTGATGAATTCCCCAGGCTGATATGAAACAGAAAAGAATTTTGTCTCTGCTGCCTTTTAGGACCCTTTGGAGTTAAACTTACCATGTGTCAAGAAAAGGAGATTTATCATGTAAGCATCAATGAAACTTCTAGTCATAAATTTGTCAGATAGAACTAAGGTGTAGCAGAAAATGAATTTCAGATGTTGTAATCAACATCCTGTTGAGAAAATAAATTGAATTAGAGTCTGTACAGCTAATACTCATCTAATATACAGTAGATCACAGAATTACAAAATGGGCTGGGTTGGAAGGGACCTCAAGGATCATGAATCTCCAACCCCCCTGCCACATGCAGGGCCTCCAATCTCCCCATTTGATACTAGACAGGTTGTCCCCATCCAATCTGGCCTTGAAGACCGCTAGGGGGGCATCCACAACCTCTTTGGGCAGCCTGTTCCAGCACCTCACCACTTTCTCTGTAAAGAATTTCCCCCTGACATTCAACCTAAATCTTCCCTCTCTCAACTTAAAACCATTTCCCCTTGTCATGCCATTATCTTCCCTTTCAAAGAGTTGAGTCCCCTCTTGTTTATAGGTTCCCTTGAGGTACTGAAAGGCTGCAATGAGGTCACCCTGCAGCCTTCTTTTCTCCAGGCTGAACAAACCCAGCTCCCTCAGCCTTTCTTCATAGGGGAGGTGCTCCAGTTCCACGATCATCTTTGTGGTTCTCCTCTGGACCCTCTCCAACAGCTCCCTCTCTTTCTTGTACTGGGGGTTTCAGACCTGGGCACAGTACTCCAGATGGCTAACAGCAAGTATAATTTCATTGTTCCACATGAAACTCCTACTACTTTCTTTTTATTCAGAATTGTAAAAAACCCAAACTGGATGTAGAAACAAAGCTCTCTTTTGTGTGTTAACCTGAATTTGTGGAGTGTGTTTGAGATGAGTACGTATGGTGCTTTTGGTGAGAGGATGCAGGTAAATTCTCTTTGTGTTAGGGCACTGATTAGCAAATTGGATGACCATTGAGAATATAGTATCTTTGCTGCAAGAAGAAAATAATGTTGCAGAAGTCTATATATCTGTATTAATTAACTCTAAAGTAGAATTTTGAAAGTCCTCCATGTATGTGTGACTCATAGGCCTGTTTTCCACTTGAAAGCCTAATGGAAATACTTTGTGACTTCGGTGAGCTTGCAACACAGAGGGTAACCAAAAAGAGGAGTATTGATCAACTTGGACTTAATTAAATGTAACTCAAACTAAGGCTCAAGTTCTGTCCATGCCTAAGTGTAAATGGCTCCCTTTGGTTTCATTCTCATATAACCAGAGGCAGAATTCTCTCAGAGTAATTGTGTAGTCCTGTGACAATGAAGATAACTGCAATGGGAACTATTGGGCAGTTTGGAACAAATGATGTTGCAGTTTGCTAGTTTGTGTTCTTTTGTTAAGACTGTATTTAAGGAAAGAGAACTATTACTCTTTGGATTTCAGGCACTGTGTGCACAGTGATCAAGGATTACTTGAGGAAACAGAGGAAACATATCTGGATGGTAAGAAATTGGCATTATAGTATCACGGACTTTGATGCCATGCATGAAGTTGAAGAGGCTGTAGAGGTTTCAGATTCATTTAATATTGCTCTCGGCAGTCAGAAGGAAGAGTCAATTAGAAAGCATGTTTACATCCTTCCAGCAAACAAAGTTCTCATTACATCATTTGCATCTTGTCGTTGTAGCAGGTGGAACCAGGAAAATCAGATGGTGAATAGAGCAAGTGCTGAAGAGGCAGGAATCAAATTGGGAATGAACTGTGACTCTCAGGAGTGGTTCAAATAGTTTAGTACTGATTGAGGGCAAATTCAACAAGTAGGGCATGCCTCTTATTGCTTGACTGTAATGAACAGGAAATGGGTCACAAAGCATCATCTCTCAATCTCTTTATAGCCTGCTGAGTCTATCACTATGATAAGCATCACTGATCTTTTTTGTTTGGTTGAATTGAGATTTACTAAATGGTAGGGAAGTCTGTGTTAACTGAAATCATTTTACAACCCAGTTCCTTGCGTGTTGTGTGCAACTGAATGTTGTTAATTACTGGAGTTCAGCTGATGAGCCATAACTCATTAAGCTTCAGTGACTTGGTTGCTTTTGTTCACATCTCTCCTCCGTGTCTGCCTTGGGCGGCAGACATGAATTGCCGCTACTGACAGGCCAGTCTCTTATTCAGTCATGAGTTTTTCCTGCCAGTCTTGAGGAAAAAAAAAAAAAGAGCAGCAAACCATCTGCCATCTGTACTAATTGCTTCATGATTGCATTCATTGTTCTGGCTGAAAGTACAGTTGTTACATGGCTGATTCTTACCACGTAATTGCAGAACTATTGCATGCTCCTCTATTTTCTGTACAAGAGGAGTTACAAATCAGGAGGAAACTTCAGACGCTGTGAAGCATTGCTTGTGAGGAGAAAACTTGTTGGAGGTCTTGTACGTGTGAGCTCTCATGGGTTTAATCAGCTTTCCTGTAAGATGAGGGCTGTATTTTGTGGGAGTATTATGCATTACTGTGTAATCTTCAAAAGTAGTTTGCTATGCAATCAGAGGGTGGGACGTAAGAGCCTCTACTTCATGTGGAGATGTCTTCTGCTATTCAGATGGGTCAGACACGCAGAGGAATGGTTGATAATCAGCCATGAATAACAGAGTTATTTGGAGAGATAAAGCGTGGGTGAAAGAGGAAAACAGAAGTCAGATGGGTGAAATGTGAAGTTGTAATTATCCAGAATTTCCTTTTTCTTTTTTTTTTCTTCTTCTTTCCTTTTAGCTTTTCCCAAATATCTGATTCCATCTAGCTTTGAGAATTATTCTACTTGGAACATAATCAAATCAGGGACTTCCAGAGGTTTTCCTTTCAGCCTAATTTGTTCTGTTCCTGTTTATACCTTCTCTATCTCAGTGGTATCAGTCACTGCATACAAAAGCCACAGAAAGATAAGTGAAATCCAACTTTGTATTACTAGAATTTGCATTATAGTTAATAATAATAATAATAATAAATTACTATTAACATCAAGCATCTATTTTTTTTTTTAATGATAACGTTTTTATACAGTGCTGTTGACCATGCGTGGAGGTCTATTCATTTGGACTAATGTAAGTCAGAGGAGGCTAATCCAGTATGAACTTAATGGAGGGGAAAAAACCTATCTAGAGTAGTAAACATTGGTTACTTTGAATTGTGCTCAGGAAAAGCCTCTCTCTTTTGACAGACTACAGATAGGACCGGGGAGGTAGTTTGCATAAAGCTAACATTAAACTGTGTGAATAACTCCCTTTTCCCTGGGTTACTCCTGCAACATTCTACATTATTTATGTAATAAGAACAAGGCTTCCAGCAGACTAGATCATCTTTGATGCTTAATGTTGAAAATTAAATGTGGTAGGGAATTTGCACATTGAAAAATACGTGGCCCAGCCTTTGCAATGTTGTCCTGTATGGATGATCTCAGATATCCTTTCTAGATTACCAGCACCCATACCACAGTACCTCCTACTCTAAAAAGTGTCCAGGAGCTTATGATTCTAAACAAGCACAAAAATATCTGTGTTTGTAGCTAAAGTTTTTCATACTCTTCATGGGAAGTCCTTAAGCACAGACACCCACTGGGCATTCTGATGACACATCTGGCACACAGCTCTTTGCCTTGTTATCTCTAGGACGACTGATTAGTATTTGGTGGCAACCAGTGTACTGAAATGAACAAGGAAGGGACATCGAACCGACTGAACAGTTGTCCAACTGTTAATTTGTTAGAATTTTTCTGTCTTTACTCTCATAGTCAGTTCATTGTCTCAGTAAGAAGACTAATGCAGTCAGATTATATCTTTTTTTTTTTTTTTTTTTTTTTTAAACTGTCCGTAAGCCAATGCACAGTGACATAAAATAGGGTTTTCTTGTGGGCACACCAGTTTTTTACACCTCACTAAGTATAATGTACTCAGTGAGTTTAAAGTGTAAAGTTTAAAAAGTAGAATAGAAATAAAAATGGGAGAAATCCCTAATGCTTCCCCAGTCACCAGGAAAAAAAAAAAAAAAAAGTCTAAACATAGAAAAAGAGCAGAGCCCAGCTGCAGTCTGCCTGTCCGCAAAGAAAGATGCATATCTGGACACAAGTGTGAGCAGTGAAACAGAAAGAAGGAGTCCTGAGCAGTAATCACTGTGTTCTACTGCTGACTCACTTATCATTTAGTTTATGAATATAATATATAATATATAATATATATTATAAATTAATATGTCCTTGCTTATCCATCTGTATATGCATAAGCCCTCTGTACCCCTAGAGAAGTTGTTCATTTACTGCTTTGGGATTCTTGTCTGTGTATTTGTTACACTGCAAAACTTTTTGTGCTCTATGTAAGTTTTATTTTTCTACCTTTTTTTTTTTTCTCTTCAGAATCAGACAGCACACTGGACTAGGAGTAAAGAAATGTGATTGCTGTCATTAGGGCTACCACTGATCTCTGTGGCTTTGAGTAACTTCCTTCACTTTTCTTAGATGATTATCTTCTCTTTTCCAACAGTCATTTGTTTTGACTGTATGCTCCTATGTGTCTCCTTTTTCTTATTATGCAAAGCACCTGTCAACACTGAATTCATGTGGAGCCATAGGTTCTAGTGTAGTAAAAATGCAAAGCTATGCATGTGTGCATGTCAATTCCAATGCTTTGTCCTGAATTCTTTTTAATCAAAGCCTTTTCTGTTCTATTCTCATTCTAATAGGGTATATCTTTTTAGTTGATAATGTATTTCTTTAATTTAGTCACCTAAACAGTTATGAACATACCTAATAATTTCTCAGCATAACAAAAAGCAAATGCAGGATGCTCTGTTACAGAGATGCCTGTTGCAGAGATATTGGAGCTTTTAACAGAGACAGAAATTATCCTTGGGGATAACTTACCAAGCAGAGTAGTAAATTCATTATCCCTTGGAACTGAGATTTGATGGCTTTCCAAAACATTCAAACATTGAGACTGTATGTCTCTCCAGAAGGTGCAGTCTAGCTTTACAGCCATCGTTGTCACCTTATATAATTCTCTGTACTGCTTGAGTTAGTGATTAAGACTCTGCAGCATCTGTTTGGATGAGAACAGACGGATGACACTAGTAGTTCTTTCTGGCCTTAAGATATATATGCTGGGGGATTCCTTTAATTATCTGCTGGTAAAATTGTGTTTCCTGCTATGTGTTTAGTACATAAATAGAGTGCACTAGAGACATCTTGCTAGTATAGTTGCTTGCTTTGATAAAGCCAGAACACCAGCATATGGATCGTGTCTGAGAATGCATGAGGAGTTAGGTAAGAGGAAAGCTGAGGGACATCTTAAGCATGTTTTGATCTGACAAACGTACTAAAAAGAAGTTGCTGTAATACAACTGTAATGAACAAGTCTATGTGGTGCTTTTGTTCATCAAAAAAAAAAAAAAAAGCAAGTGCAGGTCTGCAGGCCTCATTGGTGTTTGCAAGGGCTGTGGAGCAGGTATCTGAAAGCTTTATCCCTCTGATATGTATCCATCCATTTTCAATATACACCAATTGTTGAAAAACCTTATTGATGGCTTTTGTGTGGCATGATTAATGGATTGCTGTAACTTCAAACATTGTAGATCTATGCAGTGTCTATGAACTTTTTTTTGTTTCAAAGATTTTAAGCATCTTAACAGTGGAACTTTCAACTAGATTAGAGACTGGGAAAGTAAAGGAGTGTCAGCCCTGTAGCCCATTTGTGTATTCTGCATCATGAGTCTTATGATCTGTTCCAGGGAAGATGTACCATGTGTGATTTCAGATTCTCTGTTAGTTCAAAATGCTTATATTAATTTGGTTTTGGATGAAAAAAGCCTGGTCCACCGCTCTTCACTGAAACAAAGTATGATTCGGGGAGTAACACCAAATCTCTTAGTCACTGACTGCTTATAAGGAGAAATGCTCTGTTCAGTAATTTATCTAAATTGAATGCATCTTGGTATCCAAGTAAACTGTGCTGCTTCACATTGAAGGAGATATCTCCAGTGCCAATGTGGAAACCTCTCTCATGATAATCTTTGATGTAACAGGTGGATCCTGCTGAAGATTTAAGACCATAAGGCCTACTTAATACACCTATATAAACATGTTCAATCTTACATTCCCACTTGATGCACTAACCCCATCCTTTTCTGCTGACTGTGTATAAAGAAAAAGAAATGTAAACTTGATTGTTCTTCTAGGGTCGTAAATTGAAGTACAATTCTGAATTGCAGCAATCCATATGGAATCTATCCTATTGCTCTTTGCTTTCCTGAATGTTGTAGATTACTTCTAAATATACTGTTTCACAGATGAATGCTATTTGAATAATGCCTCTATGAACAATGAGAATAATGAATGTACAATCACTTCAAATACACCTGCGCCTAGTAGTAGAGTACAATCTGTCAGTAATAAACTTATTCAGTACAAATGAATAGGGATAAAAGGAAGGACTTGATTGTATTTATTTCAAATTACATTGTTGCATCTTCAGAAATCTGTTTTTATTTAGTTGACTGTGATCGGACAATAATTAAATGGTACTTTTTGAATGTTGTGTTCTTTGGTAAAACCAAACTGAATTTTTAAAAAGTACTAAACTTCTTTAAAAAGAAGTGATCTCTAAGATGTTTGTGTTGTCCATCAGTACAAAAATTGTGTTTCAAATGCAGTTCCTTTTGTCAGTTAATGGTATTTGAAGGGATTAATGTGAAACACTGTGATCCGGCCTAGTTTTAATCAACTCATGGAAACACCAGGAGATTTAAGAGGCGAGCAGTCAGCATATGTGAAGAAATAAGGTTAGAGGGATTGACCCAGTAAAAAACTTCTCAGGAAATCAGTGGTGAATATGAAGCAAACCCAAGTCTTTCAAATATGTGCTGAGCTAGTTTTCCAGATGGCTCTAGAGGTGAATGCTGAGTTGAATTGCCTTGGTCAGATCTATGTTGAGGAGGAATAATTGGAGCTTTCATGTGTGGTAGAAGTGAGAAAAAGATACCTTTTTCTTTTGTGAATGCAAGAATACTCATGTTGGTAAATACAGTCACCAAATCAAATTAGATCTTGAGCCATTTTCCATTGTAACTTGTTGAGGGTAAATGTCTTAAGAAAATTAATGGGAACTATTACCATGCTCAAATTATTTCCTTTGTATCGCTTCCAGCATGCAATTTAAATCACATTTTCCTCAGCCAGATTCCAAATTTCCTTGTATGTATTCTTTTTTTTTTTTTTTTTTTTTTTTTTGCATAAAATTAAATCATTGCACGAAACTGAATATCCTCATCATTAGAGGAAGAACGTGGAACTCTAATATGATTTAACATCAGTGTGTGAAGAATAATCAAAACTAAATGTTTTATCAGAATATCCAATTAGTTTAAATGCTGAATGATGAAACATTATGGACACCATAAGTCAATCAAATCTGCAGCCATATTGTTTAGGTGGTAAAATGAATCAGAGCCCATGAGGGACTCCATGCTTGATAAAAGCTTTGACTGGGAAAATTTTGTTGAGAACAAATGATAGGTCTTGACTGACATGATGGCCCTTCAAATGATATTTTACCGGAATTGGTGGGTCATTCAGATTCTCAGTACATGGTATATGTAACCTGACTTTCAGCATCAGGTGTTAAATGAGTAACTGTTTGATGTCTTGGATGATATATAGATTACATTCAATGTCTTTGGTGAGTTCAGGGAGCATAACGGTAGCTCTGGGAAACACAGAACTCTGCTAATTGATGGGGATAAGGGCTTCTTTCTTTAATACACATTTGCATTTGCTAGTGACATCTGTTTGATGATGTGCTTTGTTAACCATTAGGTTGAGCAGCCGAATAAACTTAGTTCAGCCACTTCATAAGAGCCACGTTTTTGGCTGGGAAGATCTCATGGAAAATTCAGCGTTCATGGAGGAAACAGGTGTTTTGGAATACAGTTTTGTTAAAGTGCATCTCCCAAGCTCATCCAGATGTAGAACTTCATGAAACTGCTAACAGCTTATTGTTTGTGCTAAACATGTGAGTTAATATCATAAGTTTTCAACTTCGTAATTCTGTTAGATCTAAACAGACAAGTAGGTCCTCTAGGTTAGAATCTCATACCAACATCAACACAGATCAAATTTGTTTGATGCCTAGAAAACGTTTCCCTTCAAAGCTCTTATTTTAGCTACATGTTTTGTAGCTTCTAAAAGACATGCAAAATAGTACAAGGAAGTACAAAGCCAAGTCTGCTGGAAGATTTGGGAAAGAGATGACTCCTCAGTTAATGTAATTTGTTTTAACTCCATAAATGTGGAGGAAGGACTGATGTTTTATTGTACTTGAGACCTCCACAGCAGACTCAAAGCAAGCAAGGAGTGATGATTCTTCATGCAGTGTTAGGTTGTGGAGCTCCTTGCTTACCGTAGTATTCTGTGGGTGCTGAAAGAATAGAAGGGAATACATAGAAGAACTTAAAAAAGTATTGAGAAATACTAAAGAAATACAACCTCTCACTCAGAAAGACCCTGAGCCAAGGATTGATGGAGTTTGAGACCTTATTTAGAAGAACTGTTGAATATACAAAGTTTTTGAATATGTAAGTATTTTGGTTTTTCAAGCATCTGTTGAAGGCTGTTTATAAAAAGAGATGGTAGTGAAACTGTACTTCATTCTAATCTAATTCAGTAATTCTTTTGTAATCTGACAGTAAAGAAAATGTTTCATTACCTGGATCAAATTAATACCCCCCTAACACTGGCTTTGCCAACTCTGGGGCTGTCTTTTTCTCACATAGATTTAATGTTTCCATTCGAACAGATGTTCTCTGGTTTGAATGGGCCCGTGTTGCTTTTGCAGTTTCAAACACTGCCAGGTGCTCAACTAGAGAATGGCTGATTTCCCCAATTTTTAAGAAAATTAATTTGATAGATTTGCTTTGATTCACTTTAATATAAGGATGGTTATTCTTGTAATTTGTTTGAGGTAAGCAAATGTATGCAGAATTGCCTGAACTCCTAGGTTGATAAGCTGCTTGGTGGCTGAAAAGTATATTAGAAATAACATAGGAAAATATGAGAAAACAGTCTAATTTTCACCATTGTGAGTAGTGAAACCTTTTACAGAAGTATCTATTACAGGGAAACCTTTTCCTTATACGTACCTTCACTTACAATTTTCCTGTATTATTATAGCTAATGAGAGCCCCACGAATCTTTATGTTGTGTAAATGCATACCACAATAGATGATTTCTACTCTAAAGAGCTTAGAAATCTGACTGCAAGAGAACGTGTGTAGGAGGTACAACTACAAAAGAGAAGAGGAAGTAGGAAGAGTTTTATTCCCCACTGAAGAAGGGTCAAATCTGAGAGATCAGTATAAGATTCATACTTTGTAGTGGTTTTGTCTTAGTGAGAACAGAAACATCAGATCACTACTTGGCCCTGAGCTGAAAACATACACTGAAATTGTAGAAGGTTTGTTTTTTATTTATGGTTGGAATAAGAGTTGTAGTAGAAAACATCATCTAATTTCTGTCTCCTAATGAAAGTTGTCAACAAACTGCAGTAATTGCCAAAGAAAATAAAATGTAATCTCTGAAGGGACTGCACAAATGAGTCCGTCGGAAATCATCCCAGGAGAGAAAGAGCTTTTATAATGACAATAAAATATGATGTTGGGTTAAACAAAAAAATCCATACGAGCACTATAACTGCTAAATGAGGAAAAATATTCCCTGCTGCATCATATTTGGTACTTCACAAAATCCTAGACTCCAAATATTTCATTTTTTCTTCTCCTGCTCTAACTAAATAAACTCAGGTTAAGCTGAACGATACTTAAAATTTCTGGAAAAAAACAACTTTAATGTAAAGAATGTTTTCCCTTTTGTTGGGGATGGCACCTAATATGGGGAATTCCCCTTATGAAAGTACACTGGTGCTGCTGCGAATCAGTGAAGGCTAAGATTGGTACTGAGATAATGGCAAAGGAATAAAGCCTCTAAAGTCTGGTTATTAAACTGTTTCTTCAAAGACAATGAGGGCTTTGGGCATGAATTCCCAGGGATCTGATATTTCCCTGTGAGACCTATTTCCTTTTCTCATGTACTTTTCCCAGCTCACTGGGCACTGACTTCTGTTATGAGAGGAAGATACTGACATAGTAGAATTGCTGTATCTATTTCCTTCCTTTGAAACAAACACCAGTCTTGCATTTCTCTTCTTTTTCCTGACTCATGTCTTTTGTTCAGGGCACACAGTAAGAGATAACAGGTTTCCCTGGGAACAGTGCAGCATCACTGCTCCTCTGTGCCACAGAAATCATAGATTTGCCAAATGAACAGCCCCTCCAAATACTTCTGAAAGAGCCAGGGGGAAATGGGGTGGTGGGAATGTTCAACAATTTGGTACTGCACTGAGGTTGTAGGCATGAAAGAGGATGCTATACAAGAACGAATAAAACTTCTGCCAGCCATGGTAAATTATTTTAGGGTATTGTTACTATCAACGATAAGTTCTAAAAGGTTGTAACTTTCTGAAAGTTGTCCTCAGGGAAACTAGAGAGAGAGTAGGGATATAATGGGGGAAAAACAACACTTACTGTGATGGTTCCAGCTCTCTGAGAGCATCAGTGACCCTGGAAATCTTGCATCCCACGTATGGGTCTGGAAGTACAGAAGTGTTTACTGAGTTTTTCGTATTGATCTTTGTTCTTAATTAAAGTTTTACTGTGAGACAATATCAACTTTATTGAAGTTTAAATTACTCTATTCTATTGAAGAGTTATTGGCATTGAAGAAACCACTTTGCCATAAGAGGGAAAGTATTGGTAAAACAGGTAACAGTAACTTAGTGATCATATACTAGTTTGTATTATGCAATAATGAAAGCAGGTCTGGAAATGGACTTTGGAAGTGAAGGAGGAATAAATGCATCCAGTAATAGCAATACTCTTGATCGGGTGACCTTAGAGCACTTTTAGAAATTTACTGTTATGTGTTCTAGAGGATAAATGAGGTTTCTTCTTTTATTGGTAGGGTTAGTGAATATTAACGTTTCAAATAAAAATATATTTATAGTTAATGGAAAGTAAGAGATTCACCACTGAAATTTCAAGAGGTTATTATGCAGTTCCATTTGAAAAGCTGAACTGTGTTTCCTTTGCCTGACCTGGTTATTTTCTATTCCCCCTCCTTTCTTCCCTGTCTCTTCTTTGCCAATATTTTCAAGAAATTTTCAGCAAATTTTCAAGAAGAAAATGAGATGAGAATAAAGAGGTGAATAACCAGCTTTAATGCTTAGATTTCAGTATATGTACAGTACACTTTTTATCAAACAGCTGTTACAGATGTTATTAGTTTTTCCGTGCTATTCCAAGGTTTTAAAGAAGGGAACCCTAGGAATGTAGTGATTTGTGATGGCAATGTAATGCAGAATAGAAAGTGGACCACAAGTTTTCTCAAATCGTGGTCACATATTTTTTAAAAAACATTCAAATCATCTTTCTGGTCAACCCAGAGCCTTAATATCAGCTTGTCTCCTCAGTGATTCTCTTGGGCTTCCATCCTTGTCTTATCCCAATCCAGTGCCAATACATGTTCCAAAAAAATCAATCAAAAATTGCACATCAAGATTCAGATTGCTTGCATTTTTAACTAAGTCTCTTTGAAGTCAAGAAAAGGGTTCAACAACTCCTTTCAAAGAAGAAATTGACCATGTCCCCCCCTTCTGGGGGGGAAATGGAATGAGTTTGCAAGAAAAAATATAGGGCTGATTGCCTCTCTGTGTTTCTATGTGAAAAAAAGTGAAGTAAAATAAAGCAAAGAAAAACAGAACCCAAATAATCCTCTGCTATTCTTCTGAGAATTATCTGATTGCAGCATTTATGGAAAGCAGCTGCTTGTAAGTGCTCTATAAAAGTCACATTTGTATATTATTCCACAAAGACATACCAAGTATTTATAATGCCTGTATGTGTCTTTTTTTTGCTGACCTTTCTCAGTCTTACTTGGTATTTATTGTTGAAAGATTTTCTGATGTGATTGATGTATTTGGTTATTGTTTGTGTAATCAGGCTAGAAGGCTGTGTCACATTGCTTGTAGGAGCAAAGTGAGAATTGCAGGCTTCCAGGTACAAGTTGTTTCTGCTATTTCAACTCAACCAGTACTGCATACACAAAATCTGGACATATTGGGGCACTTCTTGTGTTCTACATTGAAAAACTTTTCTGAAGATGGTGACTGGTAACTAGGAAGAGATTGACCTTCTGACTCAATATCAAGGAAGGCAAGTCTGTGTATCCGTTTTGAGAGCTGTTAGGATATCAAAGTTCTGTGTTATGTTCCACATCAGGTGTCTATCACAAGTTTAACATAACAGGCAGCCTTCTCACACTGCATTATTTTGTTGCCTGAGAGTGCCACAGTGAACTAGATAATGAGCTTTCAGTGTGTTTGATCATTAAGGTAAAAGCAGTTGTGTGCCATGTTGCCCCACTTGGTATTTTTTCCACCCTAAAAATCACTGCAGATGCTTTTCAACTGTCCCAGACATATCCTTTTAAGACTGGGGGAAGTAAAACCTGGGCTTCCTGTCTCAGAAGACTTCTTCAGACTTTAAGATTGATTTGTCTACTGCTGTTGAGTTTTATGGTGATTCTTGACTGTTTTTGTTGTTTGTTTTTTCTTGTCCCCAGTTATTCAGTTCAGTGGAGTTTGGCAGAAGATGGCTGCTTCTTCATGAAGGAGTTGCACCAAACAGGTTCTACTGGTAAGAGCAAAAACCTCTTTTCCCAGATAGAATTTCCCCATAGGTACAGAGATCTTGAAATGAAAGCTTGAAGGCAGTGTGGCTGAATGCAGTCTGCATCACTATCAATCTCTTGTTGTTGGGATTAACTTTGAACTAGCATTAAAGGGGCATTATTCCTGCTGTTCTGTGTTTAAATAGAACTTGAAAGTAGGGTCTTTGATCTAAGAATGATGCACAACTGAAATATTCCGAGTCTGAAGAGAGCATTGATTGTGGAGGGGAGAGTTCTGCAATTTCCTGTGTACATTTTGGGTTGAAACTTAACTAAATTCACCATAAGCTTGCTTGCACTCAGAGTGAAGTCTTGAAGCCTCTGAAGACAATAGCTTTTCTGCCATGCTGCTGGTGAACATCACCTGCTCCAGTGACTAATGTTATGCTTTTAACTGCTGTTAGACCTAGTTCAATCCCTGAAAATGAGCAAGTTAATGACCACTGAAGTAGGCACACACAATTCTTCACTATGAGCTTAAATCACTTTGTAATACTGCGTGTAGGCTGCTGTGCCAAGATTTCCAGTCTGAGTTCAAGCTTTGTGGAGAGCTGTATTGCAGAAGTCCTGTTACTGAATCTTTGAATGTCAATCAGCTACAGCAGTGGTGAAACATTTTGTAGTTTGGTGCCAAGGTTACTTGAAAGAAATTTCAAAGCTCTTTGTCACAAGCTCAAATCTTCACTGCACATGTGGGAGAAAACTGAGGAATTAAGGAGGCACTGCTCTATTTTCTTGTAAATATGGTTGTCTTAACTAAACCAAAATTGAAGTTTAATTATTTGTATTTAGGCTTATTCCTCTTTTTGCTTACAATGACATCAATCTTCAAGTGTTCTTGCCAGCTCTGTCTGGAGGTGGGAGTTCACCTGTGAGCAGATGTTGGCTCTTGTCCCACGAATCTGGACTTTAAAATAAAACCTTTGGAAAAAGCAGTCATTTTGAAATCAGAATGTGATGAATCAGATGATTAAAGTGAAATCCCAATAGGTGACTACTAAACTATAAGTTTGTGCATGTTCCTTAGGTTTTGAACGTGCTAAGGCTTAGGAGTGGTTTGGTCAAATATTTTCTTTTAATTTCTGGAAGAAGTAAGAGCTCTAGGTCAAATTTACTTCAAAGCTGAATTAATATTTGGTTTGTAAAGGATATAGACTAAAAATTTCTTTTGCTGCTCCTGATTTTTAATTTCTAATCAGAATCTGTATTACCTGAGGCTTTTGCAAGCTCAAATCCACTTTAAATTTAGGCTTGCTTTTCTGTGTTTGTATACACGTATTTATGCACCCCCATTTTATTTTATGGGGCTGCTAACAGGGTTTCTAAGTGTCAGATACAAGCACAGCCCATCTACATGTTTCGGTATTTCTGGGCTAATAAAAGTAGAAAATCTGAGAAACTGGGGGATCCAGTTGTTGAGAAAGCCAACAAAATTGTACTGGCTGAAGAAGGTCAAAAAAGGAGAGAAAGGGATTGATTGCCCTTGTTCCTGGATCTCTGTGTCCTGCTCTTCACTCCAAACCTTTTGAAGTTTCCCATCATTATTTACAGTAATGGTTAATCATAAATTGAGCAGATAGATTCTGAAATGAGAATAATGATGAAAATGATCATTTTTTCCTTTTTGTGGAGCTCAGACTTTGAAGGCCTCTTAGAACCTTACAAATAGGAGAAGACCTGGAGCTTCAAAGGCAAACAAGAAACTGAATAGATGAAAAGATGTTCCAACCACCCATCTAATTCCCTATAGCCATAAACAAAACATGAAACTGCAACTCTGTATTTTCACCTTGAACAAAGTGTCCCTTAGGTAATATACCTCAGTGTAAACTAAACTATAATTCTACTATCAAAATTAAAACTAATGTGGCTTATAGAGACAGTGTTAAATCTTGTTCTGGATTATTTACTGGGGTCATCATTGCCTTGGAAAATAAAAGCAGCTCCAATTATATGGCCGCTGCCAGGCCTCATAAAGAAGGGCAGCCCTTTGCATTCATAGTGTAGATACTGCTGACCCTCCATGCAAAGAAAATGAAAGGTAATTGGGACATAAGCCGATGCAGATGAGCAATTAAAATCCAGAATTCTACAGCAGTATATGTATATCCAGAGCTCTTGAATAGTTTTGGTAGAGTGTCATTTGGTGCCTCATGTTTGTTTTTTGAGAAATTATTATTATTTGCAGAGTTTAATCAAACTGAAGGTGTAATGCTGACTTTCAGTTAGTGTTGAAGGCAGAAATGAATATAAAGGAAAATGTCTCAAAGTCACAAATTTCCAAGGAAATAAGCCTACAGGGACTCTCTCTCCTGTTCCTTTTTCTAAATCAAACAGATTTGAAGGGATACACCCGGACACAACTGTGTTGTTCAGAGAATGATGGCTTTATATTCTCTGTGGAGAATGAAGGCTATATTCCAATATCTAAGAAAGGCTTCATTTACTGGAAGGAAGGAACATCTGGAGGGTGTTCCATCTAAAAGAATTTGAACAGTTGACGCAAATACGCATTCTCTTAATTTCTTGCTGATATTTGTATTTGCATTTTATTCTGTTACATTGGTTTACCAGTTAGTTTCTGGGTCACTCAGTCCAGAGTAAGACCGCAAAGATGATCCAAGGGATGGAACACCTCCCTTGTGAGAGCAGGCTGAGAGAGCTTGAGGCTGTTCAGCCTGGAGAAGGGAAGGCTTCAGGGAAATCTTGAGAGTGGCTTTTCAGTATCTGGAGGGGGGAGGGGAGGAGTTAAGAAAGAAGAGGACAGACTTCTTAGCGGAGCCTGTTGTGACATATATAAGGGGACATTTCATTTGGGTATAAGGAAGAAGTCTTTTACAATAAAGGTGATGAGGCGCTGGCACAGGTTGCCTGGAGAGGGGGTGGATTCCCTGTCTCTGGAGATACTTGAGATCAGGCTGGATGGGGCTCTGAGAACCTGATCGAGCTGCAGATGAGTCTCTTTGCAGGGGAGTTGAACCAAATGGCATTTAAGGGTCCCTTCCAACTCTAGGGATTCTATGAGTCACTCTAAGTCTTTTGAATAATCAGCAGTGGGCTTGCTAATTTTAGTTTTAAAAAGACTGCTGCAAGTGCTGCCAGAGAAACATATAATGTCTTATGTCTGTTTCCAAGAGAATTTTCTATTCACTTACTTTTGGTTGCTCTGTGAAACATTCTCTCTTACTACCACTCTAGAGAAATTTAAACCTCTGAAGATCATTAAAGTAATCTGCCAATGCCTACTGCATAGCTGTGAGAAAAAGCTCTATGTACAGACAGCTCTGTAGCTCACAGGTGTTTTGTGTTCTTCCATCATCTATTTCATTAAAAGGGGTCATTAACATGAAAATAGGATCTTTGTTCCTTCAGAGCTCATCCCCTCTTTTTATTCTTCTACCCTCAGCTGTGAGTAATGCTCTGACATCTGCAAGTGTGATGAAAAAGATTATGGAGAAATGTATCTGGAGTGTGAGAAAGAGATGAGCAGATAAACCCTTAAAATCGAGTGTGTTGGGCAGCCTTTAGTGTAAAGGGCTGTAGTAAAATCGTCATTTCTAATAATTGCTGTAATTAGGGTATCTTATCACGTGTCTCTCTGCATAATCTAGATATGTGGAAGTGGTATACCGAGGAAAGCATAATGCACTCAACTCTGTGCCTGGTGACAATGTTAAAGCATACACACTGCATACACCTCAAGGATACTGCAGTTCTGCTCCGTATTCACATTTTTTTATACTTTTTTGTTATTTCTTTGGTAGGTTTTTGTTATTTTGACAGGAAAATTCATGAAAGTTGGCATGGTGCTTGGTTATTCTGGAACTGTGCTGCATGAAAATACTATAATTGCTAGAAGGAGTATTCCAAGCAATATTAATCCAGCGAATAAACAACTTAAAGTATATGGTTTAATGTTGCTAGCATAGTTGCTTACTAATGTGATCAGTATTAGGGAAAGAGAATGCAGTAGATGTTAGATAAATGCTTTATCTAAATGCTTCTGAGTTTATTTTTATAATCTTTGTTGATTTTCTGCATACATTCCTGGAATTTTGCTGGCAAAGACTATGGTTTGTAGTGAATGCAAACATGAGCACAATTGCTAAATCAATCACATCAGGAACTACTTTATTTTTTTCCTGCTCGAAGTGGACCTGTCATCCAGTCAAAGCTCAACGGTGATACCTTGTAACTTGCAAATCCAAATATTCATGACCAGTGGCTTCAAAATGCCTAGTCAAAGTGAGTATAGCTTGCTACAGCCAACAAGCAAAATTGCTCATTAAAATATAGAATTTTTATTCTAGTCCTTTTATTAAGTCATACATTGAGATTTTTTTTTAATCAAAATATCATGCTGGCCTTACAAAAATAAAATAACTGATTAAAATGCTCATTAAAATGTCTGCAAAACATATTTTTTTAATTGAGACATCTTCTGAAAAGATTCTCAGCGAAGTCTAATTAGTACCTACCCTTGAAAAATTTAGAGAAAAAAAAAAGTAAAATAAAAATGTCTTACAAACAAGCATACAATGGTAAAAATTCAGTTAGTAAATCATAAAAAGTTATAATCACTGAATGCATCAGTGCAGTTAGTTTCTTTTCGTGTTTGTGTACTGCACACAGATAAGCAGGTGGGAGAAATACAAGAGAAGTATCGCTCCGTATTTCAAGAATCTGACTGTCATGATCAGACAAAAAATACTGCTTGGGATTTTCATGTACTGCATGAGCATGGAGGTTGGACTGGAAATAAAAATACATCATTGTACATCTGATTTTCAGTAGGATTGTGTGTCCATGATATTAATTGTTCCCTAATGACTTTATGGGAGATACGTCAGTTTGGGAAAAGGTGTTGCTGTGTGTCCCCTCCACCTTGTGTTTTTCTGGGCATGGGAGAGCAGAGAAAATAAATGCAAAGATCATTTAAAAAAAAAACGAAACCAACATAACACAGTTAACCAACCCTTCCACTCAAACAATACAGAGATATGCATACACACTGAAAGGGAGAAAAAGATAAATCCGTAAGCAGCTGGGAGGACAGATGAGTAGATAAGACTGTATATGTGTTTCTTTTATGAGCAACAGGAAAGAAAGATAATCTTTAGACTAGAATTATACAGTATATATCTTTTCAAGAGTTGCCTAGAAAATATATTTTAAAAGGTCTGACTGCATTCATTGTAGCAGCAAAAAGAGCTGAAAATCAAGGGAAAAAATGTGTCAAAGTCCTATTAAAAACTCCATTATATTCAAGCAATTGGAGCAAGCCAGGCAAACTGTCCCCACTTTCTCGTCAAATTTTGGCTTAGTGAAATTTGCACACCTACCCAGGTGGGCTGAAGCCATTTAAATGACACAGTGTCTGGGCTGTTTACAGATGATGCTGCGTATTGCTAAACAAGACTTTTTAATCACGGCAGAGCAGCTGCTGACGGCTGACAGTGAAGATGCCAATCAAACGGCATTGTGACAGCCTGACCAGAAAATCATCTGCTTAATCTAACACAAAACCCATACCTGATGAATTGGACTATACTAAAAAATTGAATGATAAAATACATATTATTTTATAGCTTAAAAATTGTTGAGATGAGCGCATGCCAGACAGGCATATCATGGAAGGACCCATAACAGGTTTCAGGAGATCTGAATTGAGTAGCTGCCTTGCTAATATTTTTTGGTAGTTTCATGGCTGCCAGTCTAAAGATACAGGTGGGCTACAGGTTAGCAACACTGCCAAGTACAAGAATTAAGAACGCATTTGCAAACATCTCTTTCCTTGGGCTGCTATTAACATTACTGATGGTGAACAACATGTTAGAGCACGTGGTCACCATTCATTGCTCTAGATATGCAGTTTTCTCACTGGAAAGATCAGCATAATATCCTGTCTAGCCAGGGTGCAAGAAAAAAGCATATTCTCTGTTTGCAATGTTCACCAAAGACCACAGTGATATTTGAAAGGATTAAATGAAAACCTCTGCTTATAGTTCCCAGATGCTTTGACCCTCATGGAGCTCTATCTTTTTGCTACAAGTGAAGGCTGAAATCTCTCAGATTTATCCAGGGAATCAGGATTTTTTTCCTGTCTTGCAGATATGTACAGCTCTGCCAGACCCATGTGAATCAGCAAGGAAATAAGAAAAAGACATGCAGCATCCTCTTTCTGTTGCTGTTAAAAGCTCATTTAGAATCTTTGGATTTATTATAAGTCTTGGTTCTTAAGAAACTAACATCCAAAATACATATCTTTCTTCTTTGGACAAGAATGAGAAAATTAGCTGAAGTCATGCAGCAGGGTACTGGTAAAACTCTGGTCCTCTGTATCTATAATAATCAGATCCTCTGGTCCCAATAGCCTCTTGAGAAAACTTGTTACTCGATTCAGGATTAGTTGGAGCAAAATATAGCTCCTCAATCTCAAAACCTTAGTTTGGCATAGTTCTATTTTGGCCCCGCCCCCCCCCCCCCCCGGGAAAGGATTCTTGACTATTTATTGTGGGAACTCCAAAGATAGGTGTAAAAGAATACCTTGAATGTAATCCTAAAATTCATCACACATTGCCCATTTATCTGAGTTTGCCCCCTCCTCACTTTAGAGTTTTGTTCCTCAGTTGTAAGTAGGGAGGATGGAGGAGAAGAGGTATACTCCATCTGAGTAAGCATTTGGGATTGAACCAGCCTATTCTGATTGATATACAGGTTGGTGTGATTTGATTTCAACTAATTTATCTTTTAAAAAAATGTATATATATATCTAAAGATACTTCATAAATGAGGGAAGGTTTCCATACACTTTTAACTTTTTCCTGGTTCTTCATGTTTCCCTTATGGAAGATGTATGGATGTTGACAGGCATTAATATACCTGTTTCAAATCTGGTTTGGGGAGTTCATAACAGAAGCCTGCAATGCTTATAACTCTGAAACAAGTCAATTTTCAGCAAGCACTGGACTAAGAAGCTGGTTGCTCTGGATACATCTATAAAGGAGAGCACATGAAGGGAGTAAGACAATTATGTAGTAAATGTAGCTGCAGATTTGTCTGGGTCAATTTCAGGAGGATTTCAGTGCTGTTTTTTGTTATATGGTTAATGAGAAGCATATTCTCTAAGAAGAGTTGACTTGACACTTGCTGTAAATGACTTCCTGACCTCCTCCAGAGCATCCTGACTGGGCTACAGCACTACCAGACACCAGAGATGCATCTTTGTACAGTGGGAAGCTGTGATCCTATTAGGCTGTACCAGCAAAACAATAAAATATTATTTTAGTGTTAACAGCAACAGATATCTGGTTTTCCTGATCAGAATGGCTCACCTGGGAAGTGTCTACCTGGTTGTGCTTTATTCACTGCACTATTATTTCCCATCCCCTCTAGAGAAAAGGTGATGAAGTCAAGAACCATAGGATGGATTTGGCCCAATGGCTGCAAGTTGAATTGCCCAAATTGGAGCATTTCATCTAATTGGATGATGATGGCAGAATAGTGCAGAGGTATAGAAGGGAAAATCTAATTAGATGATAACTGGGGGGAATTTATTGGCCAAGTGTAAAGAAATAACATGCTGATTTACATCTGTCTGGAGTCTAGCACTTTGTTTCTAAAGCAAATCAGGAGAGTAAAATGGTTAAGAGATGTGAAAGGTAGAAACCATTCTTTAGAGAATATTCAAGAAATAGTAAAATCTGTAAAACTCCACGTAATAGGGAGTAAAGAAACCATGAGAATTCACTGCCTTGCTAAACTCCCTGGGGAGTTTTTTTTTCATTGAGTGAAAAAGGAACAGAGTATCAGCAAAGTCCTCATGGAGTGAATTTTGTAGTCAAAGAAAAAGGAGCCTGAAGGATTCTGCACTATTTTTATCTGTGCCACATAACAACTTTGTGATCTTGGTCAAATCAGCGAGGTCTCTGTGCTCTTGACTAATCAGAGGAGTTTATCTGCAAAGCTGAGGCCAAAAATTTTCCTAAACCCCTTTTTCTGACTTGTTCTACTCATCTCGTACTTTTCCATATATCTTGAGCAAATCAGTTGCATGCAGGGAAGGTTACATAAAGGTTGATTGTCAAGTATCTTTGGACAGAAAGCTCTCTGTTCAGGACTCCATGTTACTATTTTTATAAATGGCAATTAAGATTTAGAGCTTCAGTGGAACTAGTAAAATTGATGCTACCAAGGACTGTACAAACATCATCTGATGTTGCTATTTGCACTCTGGCCTTAAAAACAAAAACCTGCCGTTCAACAATTTGGAATAAGCTGTCACATTTTTTAACATGAAGTGACAGCATGTGTCCCAGAGGCAGTGAGGGAGCTGGTTTTGCACTGGCAAGATTTATGATAAGGGATTCATACAAGCGCTGAGGCTAAAGGAAGACAAATCCCTGAAGGCAAATTCTACCAATAATTGAATTACAAAGCCATTATCATGTGCTGAACAGTGCAACTTTATGGCTCTATTGTGACAGGATAAAGCTTGATAGAATATTTATGTTCATAAGACAACTTTGGCACAAAGATCTCTGAGAGCATGTTCTCCAACAGCCAGAAATGGGATCAGGTCAAGTTGGCAAGAGGGGAAGTGAAGGTATATAGGCAAATAAGTGTTTTTAATGACAGGGGGATTAAACTGGGTTTTCCATGCTATGTGCTTTAGCTGATGTTTGTCAGCTATCTACCATCCTTTGCTGCATGAACAAATCATACTTTTTGTTTTTTCTTCAAGAGATAGTGAGGGATAGTCATAAAGTCCTGATTAGTCCTGATTCTGTGCTTGTTCATTTCTTCTGAGATGGTAGAAATTTGTATAAGATCTCAGTCCCCATAAGAAGAATGAGCCACATTTGCACTTTTATGAGTGGTTCTGGTTGTGCAAAGGTGATAGAATTTCTGTTCTAGCCTTTCATTCTAGGCCTTTTTCCTTCCTTTTTTGCAGCTTCTCTAAAAAAGTCTTGAATTGCTTAGCTTAAGTTACCAGTGATCTTGGCTACTGTGGGCATTTTTCATATGAATTATATATGAAAATTTTTCCATTGAATTTATTGTGCATATTGTCTCAGATATGATGTGGCTCTGTCTGAACTCGAGCATCCAATATCATATGCATCTGAAGCTACTTTTCAGTACACACAAGTCCACGAGATTAAAAGTCTAAAGTCCAATGCTTTGAGTTCTTTTTTGTGAAAATTGGTAATTTGAAATTAAAAATACCCCGTGTGCAAATTTTTGCTATCCTCATAGTGATGCCCTTCTGCAGTTCTGAGTGGTCTGATGGCCTTATAAGTTTCATCTTTTCCTAATATACGTGAATAATTGCTTTTTCCAATAAAAGTAAATAAAAAGCTAGAGGAAATAGAAATGCAGGATAAAAAGGTCTTTATTGTATTTCCTAGGATCATGGAATAGTTTAGGTTGGAAGGGACCTCTGGATCCCTATGTTCCAGTTCTCTGCTAATGAATGGCCACCCAGAGCAGTTTGCCCAGGACCAGGTCCCGATGGCTTTCGAAGACTTCCAGGGAGAAAACACCACAAACTCTCTAGGCAGTTTCTATGACTCTGGAGGTCTGGTAGGCCTTGGAACTAAGATTTCAGTGAGAAGTCAGACAGAGAGATGGCAAGAGTTAAGTCACTACAGAAATGTGCCAGCTAGCCATGTGCACTGCCAGACTGCTTTTTTATTTTCAGTCTTTTTCTAAATCAGAACATGATTCTGGGTCTTCTCCTTGTGCTGCTTCTCATGGTTGGATGTAGAATCTGCATTCAGTGCTACAAGCACTGGTATTGATCTGTGAAGCTCTCAAGAGTAGATGGCTACTTAGCAAGCATGAAGGGAATTAAAATTTTAGGAAGCAACTTTGTAATAGGACTGGGGGAGCATTACATGATGCATAATGTGAGCATCTTTTGTAAAGACAATGGGGTAACTTACATTCCTTTTGGATTTTAAATCTTCTCTCTTTTTCTCTTTTTTTTTCTCTTTTTCTGCCCTCCCCAAAACATCCAGACAGTTATACCAACAAAACACTAAAAAAGATAATTGGAAAAATACAATAGATACTGCTCAGCAGAAGGTGTTGCTAGCATATCCCTGGTATTCTGAAGTTTCGGGGAGGATTAAAGGAATGGGAAAGGGGCATGCCATTATTTTATCATGAAATGAAAGCATAAAGAAAAGAGAAGAAAAGTTTGTGGCTGTATGTGTGATTGATAGGTCTTTGAGAATGGATGCTGAAAGAAAAGGACAGAATTGAAGAAGAACAAAGTGTTACCAGCATAGCTACAAAAGCAGATGCTCAGAACAAGGCATGGCATGGTTTGTGCTGTTTATTTTCAGAGAAATATATGAAAGGAAATTAGTAACTGATTGATTGTAGAGTGTTGCTCACCTGTATCCATGTCCTTTGCAGTGTGTTTTTTTTTTTTTTGTAGGCTGTTAAATCCACAGCACTTTTCTCTTCCTTCTTTAATTTGTGAAATGTGTGTTGATTTGGTTGTACTGACAGAAGATACTGAAGTAGCATGGGCACTCACCTCAAGTTATAGACTCCAACTTTGAGGCTTTGGAGTTATCTAGGGCGTGTAGTTCTCTTTTTCCATGTATAAGTTTGTATTTATTGATCATGTGATTTTTGGTAGAAGAATTTTCATATCCAGTCATCAATCAGGGCTGGAATTTCCTTATAATAAATTAAGTTTATTCATTGTGTTTCATACCTGTATCATGGGCTTAACACCATTACTTAATGATACACAGGCTTTTAGAAGTCTGTTGTTCTCACCTACCAAAGATCCCTTTTGTCTGTTCCCTTTACTTATAGCCCATGCTACTCCAATTCGATTTTTAAAATTTAGTTAATAAACATTCTCCAGGTCTGCCACACCATCTTTTCTGAGACACTTATTTGATCATGTGGATGTCTGTAGAGTAGGTATCCAGACATGTTATATTCAATAGTAAGAAACAATCCATTCAGAGATAGTTTGTCTTATTGTGAAATGAACTCGTAAGACAGTTCAGATGAACCACAATGCAAAACTGCCTCTTTTTCCTCACTGCCTACAAAAACATTTGAGTGTGACTAGCTCAGAGATCTGTACGGTATAACAAGGTACGGTGCATATTACTTGAAGTGATTTTTCAGGTAGAATAAAGGGATATATAGAGAAATATCGTAGAACTACCATGGAATAAGACAGCATGATATGAGAAAAAGTGACATTTACAGTTTTTTGAGCAATAGTCTCTCAGCAGAATCTAGATGTGATGCCAACTGTGTACAGCTAACACTGACTTGAGAAGATATGTATTTGTAATTCAACTATCCTTTGCAACTGATTATACTTTGTTATCATTATTGTCAGGCCCATGTTATCATGCATAGGTCAGACTGTGTGACCTTATGCTGCCACAAGTAAATTAGGCCAGTTATATCAAAGCAATGGAGTGTGTATTCTGTCAGGTAACAGGTAAGGAGACCTTGATATAATTCTTATCTCCACCTCACGTCTTGTTTGACTTAAGAAACTGCTGTAGCTTCCCTGGGCCATGGCTTTCTTCTTAGTCTCTCATTCCACTTCTGATTTGTAGGGAGCTAGGCAACATCAAAATTAAAAATTGAAGCCCTTGAGTAAAAAATAATGTTTATGATGAGTCATATTTTAGCCATCCTTGTCCTGTCCATCCTTGGGATAATTGATGACTTAATTCTGCCTGAAGCTGAAGCTTCTGCAATCGTAATTCTGGCTGTCCTAGCATGAGGTGAAGTAGTATGCAGGTCACTAACGCTTTCAACTTTCTGGGCTTGGTGGTTTTAGATATTTATATTCTACTGTTAAGACATTTAAGAGTTTGATGTAAATTATGGCTCATTTCAGAAGTGGAAACAGCAATGACAATCACTTTCCATCTGTCAGTGCGACGTATCTTATTCATTTTTTTGCTGTCTTCACAATAAAAGATGCAATAGAGGTGTTTCTTGGGGTCAGAAAAGAGGAGGAAACTCTTAAAGTGCCTGACTGTAGGCTCACAGGGTTTAATCAGGGCAACAAGGTCTTTGCTGAATGAATATCATTGTTGCACGTCTCTAAAGAGACAAAGTATTCAAGTCCATGAAATACAATCCTCTCTTTTTTGAAGAGCTCAATCCCCACTGGGGCTTTGTTGGGTCAGGAGAAGGAGTGCTGAACAGTATTTTCTGGAATAGCCCAGTTCCAGATGTGCTTAAAGCCTAATAAGTAAGCAAGGATAAAAAGGAGATAAGCCAAATTATAAGCTTAATCCTTATGCATTTTTAGGGCTGTTTTCCACCTGCATCTGTCCATCCTGAACTGAATTTGTAAATAACAGTCCTAGCATTTTGACCCTAATTCTCTGATGATGGCAGGTAAAGGAAAAATACTCTAGGAATGTACTCCTTTCCCACCCACCTTGTGTCAGTCATCAAGAAGTAGGGATTTTAAATATAGATTGAATGCTTAGGAGAAGAAGACCTTGCCATAAGGGCTTTTGAAAATAAAAACAAGGTGAAATCCTTGCTGGCTCAGAGACTTTTCTGAATCTTTCCAGTACCCGAACAAAACAAAATCCAAAGCTTTTCTAGCTGAAGAATTGTTACACGTTTTGTCAGTGAAGCTAGGGATTAATCAGGACACAAATACTCTTGTTGTTGTTAACATTTATATAATGGTTATTGGTTAATGTGCATGATGATTAAGGGCTGGAGCTGCCTGTGATTGTAGTCAGTGGGAACTGAATTAAGGTTTAAATCACTGTTTGAATTTTACTTTTGATTTCCTGAAAAATAATGAGGCTTTGAACAGAGCAGCACCTAATTTGTCTATCAATGGAAACAAATCTTTCTCTTCCCACATGCATCTATTAGCTTGGGGGTCAAGCAGCTAACATGGAACTGACTGTTGAACCTTTAGCTTTAATCTAGGATGATCCCTTGGCTGACAGGGACAAGACCAGATACAAGACTGATTTTCAGAGTTGCTGCTGAGGGTACTTTATGATGGAAATGCTACATACTTGCAGCCAGTAATGCAAAAATTCTGGCTGTGCATCAAAGTAGTGGCCATTTGGACTATATAATTTGTACATCTACCAGCAAGTTGTCAAGGTCAGTGGTGCTGGTCAAGAAAAACCTTGATAAAGAAAGCAAAGCCTGAGTTCAGAATCTCCTTATTTGCAATGCTCAATGTCTTTGTTGTTTCTTGTTAATTCAGAGTGAGCAAACAGTCACTTTATGAGCCAATCTAACATTTCTTTTTTTAATGGAACACTGTTTTTATTAGATCAGAAGTGATAAAATGTGTTTTTTTATGAATGAAATGAGTTTTTTAAAAATTTCTTAATTAATGAGAATAATGTGAATATTGATCATTAAGAGTGTCAATTAAGCAAGTATGCGTAAAATGTCCAATATAAAGGAACAGCTATAATTAGTATGCTGGCAAACACTATTATCACATCAATCCAAGTATGCTGTATCTCACCCTGAGATGAAATATAACCTACCAAACAAGCCAGAGGATGCATCAGAAGGTCAGATGCCAATGCAAAGAGAAACAAATCTCCAAATGGGGAATAGAATTGAAAATAAAGAAATAAAGAACTTAAGAAATGAAGAACTCATAAGTGTAATGGCATCAATTCACTGAAGAGTTGAATGTTTTTCAAATTCTCGAGTTTCTTTTAGCTGAAACTCCAAAATTGTTTAAAAATGAACAGCTTTTAATTGTGAGTGTGAGTTTGGATCCAGCTGAACAGAAACATGTGAAATGAATGTCTCAGACATCACCCAAGGTATTTGTTTTAACATGTTTGAATCAATATGCCTCTTGCAGGTCTATGATGGTGTCCAGTAGAGAGCCAGATCTTGTGCACCTGGAGGCAAAGACAGTGGATGGTCGTAAGTACTTCATCTTCCAAAGACTGGTGTTCTGAACTGCCCTTAAATGCTTGTAAATACACCATGATGGAGATCTGAGTTTTTAGTGGTTCACTCGTCTAAGGCATGTCTGTCAGAAGAGAAGTCTTTCCAGCAGGGTAAAAAGGTGGGATTAAGAGCCTGTGAAAAGAGCTGAGAATATAGTAAGGAGGAATGTGTGGTAAAAAGTAATTGAAATAGAATTCTTTTTTTTTCCTATGTGATTTTTGTTTATAAAAGAGAGATTCCAGTATCACAGAGTCTATCTACTTGTAGTATCTCCTTGAACATAGCAACCATTTCAATTGACCAGGGATACTCTGCCTTAGGTACTACCTTTGAAAACACCTCATTTCTCTTGCATTAGAAGCCTTTTACCAACCTAAATGTATTATTCACTGTTACTACCTGTCACTGTCCTTCACTTTCATCAGCTGTTCTCCCTCTTTGCTTTGCCTCTCAAAGTGCTTTTCTCCATTCCAGCAACTACCTTTACCTGCAATGCCAGGTTGTTCTTCTAATTGGCTATGAATTCTCTCCAGCACCTCAAGCCACCAGCTGTCCTTCCCTCCTCTCACTCATGCTTCCTCAAGCCTTCTCTTTCAGCTCCCCTGCCTTTGCAGACCTTTCTCCATGGATTTCTTTTCCACAGCACTGGACTGCCTCAGGCATCACAACAAAAGCCTGGCTGCCATGAACCCTGTAATTGTCATTTCATATTGTTTCCTCTGTAGCAGCAACTTTATTGCAACATAACAAGCAGGTTTGTGCCATTTCCAATATGTTAGTGTTAATGATGCAGTCAGTTAATTCCTTTAAAAGAGGATCAAATTCTCCCCTGAACTGTACCTTCAAATTCAATGGTGTTACTTAAAATGTGTGTTTCTCATTGGAAACTTAGAAACTGTCAGAAAAAGTAACTGTAAGTAATCAGTTTTTTAATTCATTGAAATTCAGCATGAAAGAGAATTTTTTTGGAAGATGAATTTTGAAAAGAAACAGTTATGATAGAAATCATAAAGTTTTAAAGTTCTTTCCATTTTGGGATATGCAAAATTAGTAAAAGTGAAAGAATTTATTATCTCTATTTTTTTTATCATTTGTGCTCTCTGTTATTATTTCTCCTCTCAGCTTCACTTACCTGAACACAGTGGCAAGGCTGGGGACATGAAACTTTTTGTTTCTCATGACAAGTTAAATGAGAATGAAACATTCTAATAGGACAGCATCTTATTCAGCAGAAAAAAAATTGCTGTTACAAAGGCTTTCGGAATTTGAGGTCATTGAGACAAACCACTCTAATCAATGTTTAAGGAGCTATATCCCGGTGATGCTTTTGAGGGATGTTTGTCTCACACTTTGCAGAGAAGGTGCCACACTGCAAATACCTGGAAAAGTGTTATTTGAGTTCTTAGCCTCCAGTAAAGAACATTTTGCACAGCAATAGCACAATTCCACAAAAGATTCCTTGACTGCTTACCAAATTAGTACGGTTAGGATAGATCTTAAGGTGGAAACTAAAACATAGGTAGATGAAACTGTCTGTGATGAGGAGTCAGGCACGTTACTGAAGTTATTGCTCATCAGCCAAGCTCAAGTGACTGATCCGAGTGCACTTATTTTGGTTTAGTTGGGAGGCAGGACAACTTAAATTTTCTCTATTTAGTCAACAACAGAACTGCTAATATAAATCTATCTGTGGCTTCCAAACTTCACCTGTTGGTGACCTCCCTTGCAAACCAGCTATTGGGCTGAAATTTCTGCTCATGAGTCAAGAGGTTCCCAGCTCATCAGAAGTATAAGATGTTTGATATTCTGTAAGTGCATGCTCTGTTTTGTCAATTCTTCTAGAAAGCACAGGTCACTGACAGGGGACTACAGTGGGCAGCTTGAAGCAGTAACCTTGGAACATATCACTGCGTTTTTTGCCAGAAGACATTGGTTAGCATTGCAGGTCAGAGGACTTTGAAGCAGGCTGAGAGAGTATGAACATGGTCAATTACTCTAGTTACTATGACAGATTTCATGTATTCACCTTTCTTGTATACTAGGGCCTTACAGTACTAAATCAGTCATGATATAACGGCTGAACAAAAAACTGTTTACTCAAGTTCAAATAGGAAAACAGCCTTATGCTTGTTCCGGCACATTTTCCAGCAGAAGCTGAGTGGTACAACAACAGCTGTAGATGAGAAAATGTCAGCAGAGTATGGTGTTAGCCCATCTTCTTGTTAGAGGGTTGTCTGAGAACATCTATCAACAGCAACCTTAGCATTGGGTTTTCTCTACTAGAATATCAATAACTCTCTAACTCTGCTCTCTGATTACAGCTTGTCTGTGCATTTTATTTATTGTATTTATATACATAATGTAAAAGGTTTACAAGAGCCAAAATAGGAGTCTCTTAGCAGGCATAAATCAGAGTAACTTTAGTGGCAAGTTGATTTATACTTGATGAGGATCTGGCTAGCAGTGTTGTACCTGCACTCCCATTCTCCTTTATTTTCTTCTTTCTCACTATCCAGAAAAATGTGGGCTCATCCTGAACACATTATCTCATCAAACTAGGTACTAAACAAACTGAGTACAGACTGTATGATTAGTTTTACTGATGGAGGCAGATTAGCAGGGCTAGTCATTGCCATTTGTGTTTTTAAACCTGTTGTATAAATCTTGGAATGCACCAGGTAACTTTTTATCTCTTCAGATGTCTGAGTTAAGAAGGGGTGATTCTGTTAATTTTTTGAAGTCTTCAGGCTCGATTCTAGTCAAGCTGGGCTTGAAAGTACAGTAAGAAAACCTGATTTTTTTTTCAGTTGGAAGAAGTTCCAATGAACCTTATCTCACATTTCCATTTGTATGCCTGGGTGTCCCTGGTGTTCTGCTTTGATTTTGGAACAGGATCAGACCATACTGTCAAAGTCAGCAGGAATTGTGATTTTTTTCCCTTGTTTCAGGCCACCACCCCAGTAAGACATTTAATCCCCCACAGTTCTTAACATGATAAGCTTCTCTTTGTTGTATTCACTGCCATAGTCAGCAGCCAGTGACTGGTGAAAGTTAAATCCATATTTATTCAAATGCAATTTGAATGCTTTCAGGAGGTGTACAATCTTAATGGTATACAGATTCTACACTTTTTATTTCTCCTTTTGCTTGTTTGTTTTTGAAGAACAGCACAGAAGTATCCTTAATTCATGGTTATATCTGTTTTGAATTAGGGAGAGTTATCTCAGTAAGGCCTGATTCAGGCTAATTGATATGAGAATGTAATTTTTTCTGGGTGATCTCTATCAAGGAATCCAGACTGTTGGTGAGAATTTGAAAGGTGGATTTCTACAAGGCATTTGGAGATTAACTGTGTACCCATTGGCTCCCTCCAGAGAAAGGCAAAGCTGGCTTAAAGGATGTGTAAGGTTTTCCATGGAAAATTAACAAGTGTTAATTTATGAGACTCACGTTTGCTTATGTAGATGAATTTCAAATTATAATGAGTATCAAGTTTTTAATTTTATATTATATATAGCATATGTTCCTAATGTTCTGGCAAAAATTTAGAGAGTTTCTGATATTTCAAAAGTTATATTTCCTTTGCTTTTCTCATGTACATAGCAGCTTTTCTTAATCAAAGCGAATTTAGGCACTGCTGTGAGTACAGGCAAAACTAAGACCTCTCCTGGGGTCAGCTGGCATGCTCTGCTTGCTGATCAGCAGTGACTGAGCATCTTGCCAGTGGTATCTGAATCACAAAACCGTGCTAGGACTTCAATTTATGTTTTCACAGCAGATTGCAAGGAAGAGTAAAATAAGGACTGTAGTGGGGAAAAAAAATTGGCAACCTAGTTTGACAGGCCTTTTCTAATATAGCTGAGGTGGTGAATTAATTCTCAGTCCCCTAAACCTGCATAATGATTTTATTTTATTTTTCCCACCACAGCTGATGATTAGTATTTGTCTTGGAGAATGAAATGTGTTTGTTTCTCTAATTGTATCCTCATGATAGAAAAGGCAAAAGATATACTTACCCATTCAAAGAAAGACTCTTGACTCTGACTTGCAAGGAAGAAAAGGGAGTAGTAGGACAAAATCAGATTTGTGAGCCAGTTAGTAAATGGACTGGACCATTTCATCTTCATTACTGTTAATTGTTTTGCAATTGCTGAGACCTGGAGAATTGTGAATGTATCCCCAGATCATAAATGTTTCACAAATCAACATTCAGACCAGATGGGAATAGATGAAGAACAGTCATTCTGTGTGTTTCGTCAGCAAAAGGGGATGGGAACATTATAGTATGAGAGAACAGGTAAATAGTGGTATTTATTCCCATTGAAGGTTGTGGATGCTGAAGGTTTACCTTAAATGCAAAGCATGTGGACAAATTCTTATAACCTTTTCAAGGTTTCTCTTATTAGTCACTACTGAAGATAGGGTACAGGCCTGGGTCTTCAGTGAGATATGTTACTACCATGTTCTTATCGTTTATTAGTTAAAGGATGTCAGTCATCCTTCAAAAGCAAAAACTATCAATAATATTTGTTGCTCAGTAATGAATAAGGTGTAGTCCATAGTAAGTCTGGAAGACAAATAAGTCCTTTATTGCGTGGATGCTCTTCACATAAACTCCTGAGTGGTCATTAGTGGATTTGATTGTAGAGAATAGCAGGTATTCCTCAGTTAATTAGAAAAGAAAATAAAAAGCAGGAGGAATGTGTTTGCTGTAGTACAGTGAATTCTTCCTCTGACTATCCTTGTGATCAGAGTTTTCCAGAAACGTCCATACAAGCTTAGATTGGATAGAAGAGAATGGTAAGTCTTGAGCTGTCATCTAAAATAACATTCTGGAACAAAGTGTCCTGAAGAAAGTCTTGCTCTGCTTCATGAAGGAACTTGATACTCCTCTTTGTATTCTTGTAGAGGCTTGCCAACCTCCAGTAGCCCCCAACAACCTTCCATCTCCACCAGCTAAGCCAAGAACATGTTTCTGGAATATACTTCCCTTGAGAACATAGCAGCATGGAGCTTGAGCTAAACAGAAAAGACTGAAACAACTCATGGCACAGGGACCCTCTGGCTCTCAGTTCCTACTGCATGTTAGCATGTTTCACCACTGATACAGATTAATTTTGTCAGAGGTTTCCCTTACAAGACATCTCCTCCATTCTTGTGTACTGTGTTTTTGCAGCCTCTTTAGCAATAGTTGCCATTTCCAGAGAGGAATCTTACTCTAGGTGTCTAAAACTGTCTAAATCAAAGTGTCGGGGGAGGATAAGAGCTAGGACTTGTTATATTCTTCTCTTCAGGCACAGTGTGGCTCTGTTGTTGTATATTAAAAACAGCAGCTGTTGTTGGAGGTGAGGGTTCTGGAAATGAAAAGCATAATGTCCTAATTACCTATGGCAGGGAAAACATCTGTGCGGGAAAACTAATGAAATTAATTCCACAGCTTAGCAACTGAATACATTAATTGACATTAATTAATGCTAAATTACAAAGCTCTGCCAATGGAATCACATAAAATGTCCATGAGAATCAGACATCGAAACTAAATCCTTGAGTTAATGTGAGCACAACAAAGATTCCCTTAGGAAAAATGAGGGATCCAAACACTGCAAGACACCTTTCTTTCTGCTTCCCCGTAGCAGAGGGGGATATTCTTGGTGTGCACATCTCATGGTTTGGCTGTTTGGGAGATTAGTTTAAGCAATTTCAGAGCTCTGCCCTTTAGTAGTTATTACTGGCATTTTAGAATTGAAGCCATGGAGAATTGCACTGTAAAAGTTCACAGGAATTGCCTTAGTAAATCTTCATCAATGGTACAATTGCTGCTGCACGGACTCAGGTGATCCCAGCAGAAATAGACACAGTCCCAATTCTTCCATTAATACAGGATTGAAAAAGCCTCAGTCACCTCTAACAGATGTCAGCCTGTCCTGCTCTTTAAAATCTCTGGGAGAGGAGATTCTTTAATCTTCTTTGATGGCCTCTCCCAGCAGCACACATCTTGCTACCTCCGTGTGTTCGCAGGACAGGTAACTCATTGACATGGGATGCAAGATGACACTGCTTTTAATGTTTTGAGAGGGATAGCGTGCCTGTAGAAGAAAGCAATGGTGGTGGATTACGAAAAGTAGAGACAAGGTGGGAAACAGAAGTCTGATCTTAGAATGTAGGGTAGCTGTGAAAGACTGTCCTTTGTGATAAAATGGATTCAGATAACAGGAGAAGTGGGAATTGGTTGTGTTTCAGTCTGTTCTCAGATGCCCGTTCTGTCTTCTGACTGGTAGAGGCACCACACAGCACTGTAGGGTGGTGGGTAAGCTCCATCAGTCCCCTTCTTGCTCACAGTGGGGGGACAGAGGACCGAGCACTTCTGAAGAGGGAACTTTGCTGGTTTGCTGCAATGAGCAGACTGACACTTCTGAGTCTTCCTGCCCTCTCGTGGCTAATGTGGAAAAAAACATGTCCTTGCAAAGGGAAATGCACTTCGATAATACTGTCTGGGCTATGTTAATTAATGTTTTGCAGTGAGCTGCAAAAGCATAAAATGTTATAAACTGCAGTGACTAATAACACTCAGCACTTTATATATTCCAAGAACTCTGCAAATGGGGTAAAATCATTCCTCATCAAAGTTTCCTGAAGGTTCGTTACCCTGCATTTCTATTTCAGAATTGAAATTTCTAAGCAGAAGTCAACAGCCCTTAGAAACAAGGAAAAAAATGTCAAATGATAGATTTTAATTAAAAAACAAGATTAAATATGAGATAGTAAAAATCCACCCGTTTCTTTTACCACTGAAAGTGCTGCTTCTCTGATCAGAAGGCTGTAATTACATCAAACAAGGGGCTGTGCTGCTTCAACAAGGAAAAAGATTAGAAGTAGTTCCAAGATTAAATGCCATGCAGTGTTTCTATCATTTCAATGCTAATGCTAAAATGCCAAAATCCTTCTTCCTGTAAATCAGTTCTGTCCTTAAAGAAAGTGCAACTTCTTAATTGATCTGAAAGAGCCTAAATTGAATTCAGAGAATATGGTTCTGTATTCTGGGATAAATTACCACCATGAAGAAATTAAAATTCCTTTTCTTCAGGTGATGGATTATGAGATGAGCACTCTGCAGTGCACCAGAAGAGAAGATGAGGAAGTCCCAAATAGTAATCATGGATGAGATAGCTTTAGGGCTGCATTTAATCCATTTACTATGAAACAAACAACTGTTCAGACCTCCAATTTCAAGAGAGTGGAATGGAGTGGAATGATTGCCTTGGTCTGCCAGAGTGCATTTACCTATATTGTTAACCAAGAAATAGGTAAAATCTCTGAAGCAGGTGATGTTTTGCTCTACTCTGCAGAGTTTAAGGGCTGTAGGAAGTACAGAATTGTGCCAGGAAAAGGCTTCTCAATCAGTGGTGACAGTATGGGGCAGGTGTCCTCTGCAAATGTGCTTGTACTTGTGTATACTCTGGTCTTTGGCTGTTTTCTAAATAAACTTAGATGTGACTGGAGAAACTGGTGTGCCCTATGGTAAAAATGCCACACCATTATCATCTAGCTCTGATGTCTTATTTAGGGTGTGATGAAAGAAATAACGGGAAACTGATCCAGGTGGGGAAGGAAGGAACTTAAAGGAGAGCAATGAAAGATGGATTTATTAAGGGCATAGGGGAAAAGTGTTATGTTGTGTTGAATGGATGGTATCGCTTTACATCGTATGTGACTGGGAAGCAAAAAAATGCAAGCTTAAAATGTAGTTTTTCGACATTAGGAGGAAACTGTGCTTACAACTTCACGTGTCTTGGTTTTATCTTCTCATTTCAGATGCCCAGTACATCACCTGTAAGATGCAGAACTGCAGTGAAGCCTCACAAAACAAACCTTTTCCAGGCTACATTGACCATAACTCCCTGATCGTCCAGGATGACTATGTCTTCGTTCAGGTGTGGAGCAACCTCTTATTTATTCTGTTATTTTATATTTTGTTATTTTCTCTTACCTCCCTCTGCATATATGTGCGTATGTATTAACCCCCAACTAATCTGACAAGATTGGATCCATAGCAAGGGCACTGGGTGGATTGTAGCAGCTCATTACAATGCTAATAGAGTTTTTCTACCTCTAGTATCTTGTCAGTGTAAGGTCTTAGAGTTCCTGCCTGTAGCATCCACTGTGGGTACTGGAGTAATCCTCTATGCCTCTCCTGCAGTCTCGTCAGCACTCTGGGATTAGTGTTCTCACCTCCCAGCTTGAAGTGACATGTCAGTCATCTTCTATTGCAAGGGCAGTAGAGCAAACTTTTTTAAAGCACAAGAGAGAAACAGAAAAGAGAAGGAGGGAGTCAGGGGAAGAACCACAGAAGGAGTAATCAGGCTTTATTGTTATGCTTCAGTTGTGATTACACAAAAAAGGCTGAAGATGAGACATACTTAGCCAAGCTGTTTTTCAGGTGAGAGCTGGAGAACAGATCTGAATGTACTGCTGTACATTTCATTAGTCTGCTGCCAGGGTCCATTTAATAACAGTGGAAAAGGACAAAAATAATAACAGAATTGCAGAGAGTGTGGAGGTGAACTGGAAATCATTAGGACTAAACTGGTTTTCCAGACTGTTAATATTCTGTCATACTTGGGGGTGGAGGGAAGAGAAAGGATTGATATTTTAAATTGAATTAGTCGATTGCTAATTACCTTCAGTTAATGAACTCAGTCATAAACAGCCATCTAAATCATCCACAAATAGATCTGGAACATACGTTCCAGAATAGCTTTTGTGCCTTTATGTGTCTGAGGTGTAAATAAAATGTTTATGAGGTAAGGAAAACAGGGGCATGCATCACTGTTCAGACTTGATTTCTAATTTCCGAATGGCTGTATGTGTGTGTATGTGACATGACTGAAACAGGAGCTGGGAAGTTTCTCTTTCTATCTGAAATTATTCATTGCTTCGTCACTGACTCCTTGGTTTTTGCTCTTTTCATGTCTTCTCTGTACTGACCTGATTTTATTACATGCTAAACAGAAGTTAATTCTTTTGTCCCATTGAAACCATTTGAAATCATCTGAATTCTGACAGTCTTTGTACTTTCGTGCTTTCAACTTTCTGTCTATAAACTGTTGTGCAGTTTTCCTAGAGGTGTAAAATTTCTTTGTGTCAATTCAGTGCTGACTTCATGGTAGAGGAAGGAGAATGAGGACAGACAATCACTTACAACCTTCTCTCTAATGCTCTGTTGGACTTTGCCAAATGTTAACAGGTCAAAGAGATGATATTTGCCAGTCAGTAATGGTTGACACAAATACAAAATAAAAATATTTTAATTCTTGGAAACAATCTCTTCTTTGATCCTAACTGTTGGTGAATTCACAGTTAACTGGTAAGTGTAAAATAGCATTCAAGTGGTTATATACGGGATGTATCTATAAGGAATAAAGCACAGAACTGCTAAATGAAATGCTGCAACTGATGTTGGATTTTGACGTACTGCAGACACTATTCTCCAGAGGAGGAATAACCTCACACCAGACAGTGAAGAGGCTGGGAGAACAAAGGAATGCCTGAAAGCCCTCCCCAGCCTTCCCTACCTTGATCTCCATCTGGCTTTTTGGCAACCAAGCCATTTGCAATGAGAATAATTGTTTCTAAAGCATGAGAATAAGGAAAAGTGGGCTCATTTTTCTGTAGCACTTTTTTTAGAAGCACACACTTGCTCATAAACAGTGCTTCTAGCCTTCCTTCCCCTAACTTTTGATTAATTCCTTAAAAAAAAAAAAAAAAAAAAAAAAAAAGGTGAAGAGCTTTTAAATAAGTAGTTCTTATTTTTACTTAATCTGGTATGATCTTAGCCTCCGTGGGTCTTCCATTTTAAATTACTGCAGTGTGCTTTAAAACACTATGAAAAAAAACCAACTTGATAAGCCTAGGTAGCAGGCAATTAAAGCACAGTTCTGCGTGGAGAGTCCCTTGGAATATTTGTTCTTCAGTATCGTTCATCCATGGATTTCAAAGCACTTTACAAACATTGATTATGCTTCAGTAACTAACATCGTCAGCTGTTTTTTTAACCCCTCATTAAAAGGTAGTGGAAAATGAAACCACATGCTGCTTTAACCCAGTCTTGCTATTTAGGCACTTAAATGTGAAGACAGAAATGGAAATCAAGCATCATGTCTGCCAATCAGCTGCTCCAACCAATAATTCACGTAGCAGCTGTGCAAATAACACAGAACAGGTTGTTTTGTGTTGAGAGAAGAGCAGGAATCAGCAGAGAACATAATGGCCTAAGTGAAGCCAAGGCTTCACCTTCCCCAGACTTTCAGCTGAAATTCTAGCCCTTGCTTCTCTTTGCAGAAAATGGCATTTCTCTTACTCTCTCCTTTTCAGCCGCTCTCAGCGGTTATTCAGTACCCATAACATGACTGCAGCTTTTAACCACTGCTATGAACACTGTGATGTTTGCCTTAGGAGGTTTTGCTTGATGTTTTCACCATTAATTTAAAAAACATTTCAAATAATGCTGAAGGTAAATTTGCTGCTTTTCTTGTAGGTGACATCAGGTGGAAGACCGCATTATTATGTTTCTTATAGGAGGAATGCATTTACACCGATAAAGCTGCCAAAGTACTCCTTGCCCAAGGTAAGTTGTTGCTGGAATGCCCATATGTACCTACAGATTTTCTATTTGTTCAGAAATAATTGAAAACAATACAAGTAACAACAAGATGATATGCAGTGAGTGAAAGCATCATTGATTAAAAGAGAATTTGCAAGCAAGAAAGACTCAAGTTCACCGTGTTGCCTTGTCAAGAACATCAGCATGAAATACAGACAGATTACCACAGCCTATGTCAATTATAATTACTTTATGGTTAGTTGAATGAATTTTGGAGGAATTCCTTCCCCCCGCCCTTCCGTCTTTTCCCCTTCCTTTTCTCTTTCCTTTTCTAGGGGTCAGGGCAGGGATGTAAAATCCCGTGATGTGTGATTCTTTTTTTTTTTATTCTTTTTTTTTTTTTTTTTTCTGTTTTTCCTCATTAGCAGATTTTAATGGGAATTAAGAAAAGGGATGGCTTTGTGTGTCTGCTCCATATCCTCCCTAATTAAGAACAATGGTGAATTAGCACTGGAGCTTGAAAGGCTATTGCTGCCTTCTGAAGCTGGATTTCTTTAAAAAGACTATTATAAAATGTTGGCTCTATTTTGGAAAAATCACCTTTTTGCAGCTGGAGTCCTAACAGTTTCTTAACAGAGAAAAATATCTTTTTAAAAAACTCTTTTCATTCTTATTATAGGCTGGCTTAAATGAAATCTAAGTTCAAAGTTAGAAAATGACTTTGTGAACTATGTGTAACATCTAGCATCTGAAGAAAAATGATAATCCCCGGTTAATTTTTGGGAATGCAAAAAGAGAAAAAAGAAAGTGCTCAGCCAGCTTGTTCCTGGAAGTTGAAAGTACATCACTATTTGTAAATGCAAATATTCAAGGGGATCATTTGGCTATTGTCACAGCTGTCTGTCTTTGATTCCTCACTCCAACAGACCTGTTTAGAGTGCACTGAGTCATCATATAACCAGATAGCAGCTCAAACACATTGTTTTCAGTGCCATACCTTGTATACTCTGCTGTTCTGCTTTGCTTGAATGGCCTCAAAACCCAAGATCTTAGGATTCTGGGGACACTATCGGAAGTCATGATCTCTTTTTGGCTGTGACACAGGAGAACTGACTATGAAATGTGAGTTCAGTAAATTGTTTCAGCCAAAGAAAAACACATTTTCCTTTTTTTTTTTTTTTTTTTTTTTAGAAGATACATAGATTTGTAGATTGAAACCCAGTATACTTCTTTCTATAGTCCCAGACAAACTTTGGATTTTTTGTGAGACCTGAAATCCTAGCTGCCACAAAATTTTCAGGCATGTTTGAAGATAACTTACTCTAAGATAAGATTACTCTAAGGCAGTTTGAAACTTTGTGTGCAAGTGGAAAAGAATTACTCTGTCAGTTTAGATAGAGTTTAAGCAGGTGTAATATCAAGTAGTCCTTAGCAAATGAATTGGATTTTTAGGATGGATACTGTAATACCTAAATTAAAATAATTTACAGTTGATTCAGACTGTCTGTAGCAAGACTGCTTGCTTTGAGCAAGTACACTTATTTCTCCAATTGTCCAACTCAATGAAAAGTCTGGAGAACCAAGAAAAAATACTGTGATTACATTCCCATGTGTTCTCAGAGAGTAGGAATAGGAGCAATATGTTCATGCTATTTGACCCAAGGAAAAAAGCAGATATTTAAGGAGATAAGACACTTTGTCAGAAACTGGGAATGTCTTCAAAGACTGAAAAACCCTTTTTGGCTTGGAGGGAGCTACAGTGGATCTGTGGTTGTCTGGTAGTTTGGTATCAAAGCAAGATAGCTGCTTTTATTAAAAATGCACAAAGCACTATATTATTCAAAGGCATTGAAACAAACAGCTTCTTTTATGCCTAAATTCTCTTTTATCTCCTTCAGCTAAGAAAGTGGGGCCAAGTATGGTAAACAGTACTAAGTCGCTACTGGAATTGAAGATAGAAATGTCAAACTTTTTGCCTCTGTATGTTACTCCTAATCTGGAGGGATGTGATGGCAGGCAGTTTTGGCAGGTGATACCATTATTCAGGCAGGAATGGCCTATAACAAATTAAATCTATAATTTTCTTGCTGTTGTAATTTATATTCTGGTAACCAATTCTATTAGAAGCCTGAATGAACCTGAAACTGTTTCCAGTACAGGCATATGTCTAACTTGTACATGAGGTTGTGTAAACCCTGTGAATGGTATTTACTGAAATCTGTTAATTTCTGCAGTGAGGTTGGTGTCTGTCATAGACTCTGTATTGTCACTCATGATAGTCACCTTGAATGTGTAGAAACAGTGCTCAAATTCACTCAATTTTAGGCCAATCTACTGGGCAGGCATCTCTGAATACAGAATTGAGCCAAGCAATTTCTCTTTAAAAAAGGCTTGTCCCTTAATCTGGTGCTGGGCTAAATACTGATGGGGTAGGTGTTTGTGGTACCAAACCACAAACCACAAGAAAGTCATGAAATACAAACCTTAACAACAACTGACAAATGAAATAATTGATGGGATAAAACAGGCAATACACATTCCTGCTAATTAAATTGCCAGGAAGAAAAGTTCCCTGACCAAGTGCAAAAAAGGACAACTGGAGCATGTTTTGGTGATTCAAAGAGCCCTGGCCTTTAGTCATTTGAATAACTGATCAAATGCATGCACAAAATCATGCTCTTGCTTTGTCTTTGGAAAGTCAAAAAGGACAGATAATAAAACTGTATCAGTATGCTGATTTCTTTTTTATTTTTACCAATGTGAAAACTAACAAATCCCTGACGTTGTTCAAAGACGTGTTGGATTCCTATGTACTGAATCCCTTCAATCAAGCCATTACATTATACCAGAGTCTGTTGGACAAGGCCGTGTTAAGTAGTTGACTGATCCACAAAAGCAATCAGTTGGAACACTTGTTTCCTTTGTACATGCACTACATATATTATACCATTTCTTTCTCAGTCTTTGTTTGTCTAGGCTTAAATTCCTTGAGCCCATGATCTTAGACTCTGATATTATAGCATGTTCTGATCAAAACTCAGGAAGAATGTACTGAATGGATTAACTCATTTGCTTCTTAAACATATGTGAAATTGCCTTTGATTTTCCCTGATGTTCATTAGAATATCTTTTCACCTTTAAGTAGAGAGATCTGTCCTTGTGTATGAACACGTATTTGAAAATTTGAGCTTGGAACCGCAGCTGTGCCATCTGAAACTGCCTGAAGCACATTGTGATCATCTACTCATGTAGCTCTACCGGAAGATCAACTAGAATGATAATGTGAAATGGGGAACCTCTGACAAACAGCTGTGGCAGTTACTTCTACCATTACAGCTGGAGCTCAGAGAGAATATGTGTTCACAACCACAATCAATCAAAGCCAATGGAACTTATTTTGCATTTCTGGTTGCCTCAGATTTTAACCCAATCTGTTCCTCTACAAACCTAGCTCATCTTCTGGGATACATTTTTCTCCAGTACAAAGAAGCAGGTAAACCAGGTGAACATTCATCTGCACAGATCTGGATCTGAGTCAACCTTTCTGAATCTTAACTTTATAGTGAATCCACTTTGAAATTTATAAGTCAGATTTTTTCCCTCTATTATTTTTTCGTTTTTATACCATAAGGCTCAATATGCAATTATTTTTCCCCCCCTACAAATCAGCAAGAAAATTGTCAAAGACTATTATATTAACAGAGGAAGAAGTAGCATCCACTTCCAAAGAATGTATTTTCTGATGGAGTCCCAGTTTTGCATATACGTCAAAAGTACTGGCTGAGATCCATGGATGCAAAATAACTTAGGGATAACTGCCCAAAGCATAGAGCTGAATCTTCAGGGAATTACCTACTGCTAAGAAATCTGCATTTCTTGTCCTATCTCTGTGGATTTGTAAGGCATGAGGAACTCAGCCCTCCTGTACCGGGCAGATAGAGCCTTGGAATTTCATTATAACTTTCTCTCAGTGGCTTTTTTCACTGGATAGTTTCTCCAGGCATTTAAAGAGGTTCAGGTTTAAGAGATTATTAGTTTGTTGTTTTTTTTTTTTTTATTATGCACTCATTTCATTACTTCCTGCCTACTGTAACACAGAGCAAATAAAGAAAAATAAAGCATCACTCATAACATGTGTGATCTAACTACAGTTTTGCTCCTTACATATAGTGAGAATTAGGGTTGTCTCTCTGTCGTATTGCTGGAGTTTATCACAGTGGTCTAGGGCCTTGACTCATAGATGGCACAGTCATCAGTAATAATAAACAACAGCAACACTGGCTGCCAATTAGATCCCCCCTCAGTTCTCAAGCATACTTGGTTTCTGAGAGATAGAAGGCAAGAGGCAGATGTTCCTGATGTTTTTTTTTCTTCATTTTTTAATTTTTTTAAAAAACATATTTTAAAGTGTTATTAGCAACTGTGATTCTACAATCACAAGTAGTATTGCTTAAACACTAAATAAATAATTAAATAAATAAAGCAAACCAAAAAATCACCTCAAACCAAGTACTAATTAAAATTTTGGTAGAGGAAGCAAAGTGCTGCTGTATAACGCTCTGTTGCCAAAGTGAATGTTCAATTAACACCTCATCAGTTAATTACTGCTTTGAAAACTGGCAGTAGAGTGCTGCTGTAAAATATTCCTGGATGGAATTCTCTGCTTACAGAAATGTTGTCTACAGTTTTCAATTAAACTCCAGTCTAAAATATATCCTTTGCTTCTCCACAGTTTCCGTGATGCCCTTGGAAATGACAGAGCAGAGCTCCCTCTTGTAACATGCATTTGCTTTCTTTCCTCAGGACATGCATGTTATCAGCACAGATGAGAGTCAGGTGTTTGCAGCTGTTCAAGAGTGGAACCAGAACGACACATACAATCTGTATATCTCTGACACCCGAGGGGTGTATTTCACCCTGGCATTGGAAAACGTCAAGAGTAGTCAAGGGTTGGATGGGAATGTGATGATTGACCTCTATGAGGTATGTCATGACTCTAAATTTTTCATTCTTACCTACAAACTCATGTGACATCCAGTTCCATTGTGTTCTTACACATCAGTCTCATAGAATGTATGAAAATAGCAGAGCCAAAGCTGAACACATTTTTATCCTTCTTTTAAACGAGGACCTCAGTGCAAGCACAGCAGGTTCAAGCCAGGCTGTGCAAGTGTTGAAACTAATTCCAGCCTAGTAGTATGAAGAAATTCATTACTGTGCTCTCCAGTAGGTTCTCAGGTGAGGAAAATCTCGTGTCTATGTAGAAGGATATGCATTGGAAGAAGTAGCTGAATAGTTCACTACATTCCAACAAGAAGCTTTCTCAGCCAAAATCCTGCTGACACAAACAAATCAAGCCTCTGACCCACATTGTTCCAGTCTTTGGTTCATAAGGCTCCCAGCTCTGTGAACAGCATCATTCTGCAATTCTGCCATTTTCATTGCATTTCTGAAAGCCTAAGCTCTTGTGGTAGAAGGAATTAGAGACTGTAGTTTTCAGCTGTCTTTGTTGCCTTCTGCTGCTTGATCTATTCTGACAACAGAATTTTAAGTAATCACTCCTGAGCTATCCCGTGAGCATGGATACTCTCCTTCTTCATGTTGATGTTTTCTTTATCCTGATCCTAACAAGTACGTTCTGTCTAAGCTTACCTGTAAGAAGGCTAATTTACATTGTCTTCTGTGACAACTGATCCTGAGAATAGAACTTGTAACACACCCTTGTACTTCTCTTGGCCTGACAGCAGTCTTATTTCTGGATACAGCTGAGTAGAAATTCAATGCTCAGTTGCTAATTTTGGGGTCTAATTTTGCTACTCTTTCCAGATCTATTCCAGAGGTCTTTATGACCATTTAGAACAAAGGCTATGAACTAGTTCTTTAAAAACGGAAATGCTCCCTGTATTTCCCATCACTGAATACTAGCTCTACTGAATAGTTTGCCTTCAGCTGTCCTTTACTTGGAAACCACCTTGAATTGTCAAGACAGAGCCCAAGCACTGTACATAAATTCGGGTGAATTGCAGGAGGATGGGCATTGTCATTTCCCAGTCATTTGGAGTTTTTACTGTTAATGTCTCTGCAATGCTGGCAGTGCATGGAAAGGCTGTTACCTCTTATTACTGTCAGCTCCAGAAGTGGTTTCACTTCATTATGTAAAAGTGTCCTACATCCCAGTGGAGGGAGAAAAGCCTTTGTTTTGTTTTATTAGACTGACACTACATAGTAACCAGGATTGAAAGTGATGAAATCAGACTTGTAGCATCATATCTGTTGATTATTTAGATAGAAAGAATATTGACTGACACCGAACCTGGCACAAAACTTCAATTTGCTGTTCTAGCTGGAAGGGAACAGAAAGCCATCCAGCATGATTCTCCCAGCAGAGTTGTTGCAAATGATGAGTGCTTCAGGGGTACATGGAGATGAAGATCAGAAAAGAAAAAAAAAAAAAATCCACAGATAAATTAAAAGGAAGAGAAGAAATTGCAAAATGAGTCCTCCTTTTGTGACAGCAGTTTATATGGAAAAGAAGGATTACTTGAGAAGATGCCAGAAAAACTCCTGTTTAATGTGTATGTGTCTGTATGCTTATGTTTACCAGGTATTAAAAAATAATTTTACCGGTTACGTTGTGGAGAAGGTGTTTCTGTATGCACATTCCTAATGCAGTTCTACATCCGCAATAAATCTTTTCAGTGGGAAATTACATTGGACTTGATGAGAAAATAGAAGTTCTTCCCTTGTGCCTCATCGTGTTCTCCTTTCTTTTCTCCTGGAGGAATGCTCCCTGGAGCCTTTCACTGGGAGACAGTTATTTCAGGGTGTTGGCTGTTCTTCTGCTGGACAGTGTAGGGGATGAGGAGGCCACTACCACTGGGACACTAATTCGCTTTCTACATGTTGGTCTGTGGAGGCTATGAGAATAGCTCTTCTCCTTATCACCTTCTAGTGCTGGTGCATCAATAGGACACTGGACTGTGGTTCCAGGGGTATTGCCCTAGAGATCATACCCTAGAAGCAGGAAAGAGTGGGAGTTGCTGACCAGTGGGTTCTCTTTTTTCTAATCAATGCACTTCTCCAAATGATGCGGTATTGCTGTGCTTGGCTCTTCAGCAGGAATGTTCTGCATCAAGACAATCCTGCCTGTAAGCATCACCGAAAGCATAGGCAGCATTTATATCTACATGCAGTGCTTGTGAGGGTGGGGGGGATTGCCTACAAAGCCTGGGAATACAGACCCAGTGCTTATTTTTCTGAGCACTGCTGTTCAAGCCCTTACTTGCATAGCTCTGTCTCCATTGTGACTGCATGGAAAGATCATCATGTGTGTCATGGATGCGTATACGCAACAGGTGCATTTCTTCCTACAGAGAGCACACAAACATTTACACTGTGTGCAGTTGTTGTTTCTTAAAGATAGAGCTGTCCCAGGTTGACAGCATAACTTACACTTTGCTTTCTCTAGAAAGCATTTTGAGTTTCAGCCTAGGAGTAGAATCATAACAAGAAAAATTCATAGGATTTCAGAACACATTTATCAACTCATATATAAAATGCTTTTTAATCATTTATAGCCAGCATTTCACAGGGACTACATAATACAACTATTTCAGGACAACAACAAAGAAAAGTACAAACAGAGCTATAGGCACTGACCTGTGGTGAGAAAGCCAGAACGATGTTATTTTTCCAACTCTGACTATTCATACAATTTCACTGATAGAGGAGAAAGCCCTGTCTCATTGGGCTGCCTTTCTACCACAGAACAAAGAAAACTTGAATAGTTTGTGCATCAAAACAACCCAGATCAGACATTGAAAATATGATCTTTTTTACATTTAAATCAACAATAACTAACTAAATTACTTAATTTAAAGGCTATTGCCCATTATAGCAAATCATATCTAAGTTTTTATCAACATAAAATTCAGTGTCATTACTCAGGGATGAAAGTACTATTCAGATTGAATAAGTACACCACTGTACTGTACCAGTGGACTATACAGTAGTAGTCCCATGGCATGTGACTAGAAGTGCAGTAAGGTCCTATTGGCTGGGAATAGTAGCATCCAAATATACCCATGTAATTAAATCAGTTGAGCTGGAACAAATTTTGAATTTGCTGAGTAACCATTTGCCACATGATGCTATTTATGTAATAATCTCTGTCAGCAAAAAGGCTTGATTGATGATTCCGTGCACCACTTCTGCAGAAGAAGAAAATATGGAGTGTATGATTGAACAGATCTGATGAAAAACAAGAAGTTTCTGAGTTTCCCCTCACCTTCTCCCGATTTCCCTTTGCTTCTAATTGTAGCACTCAGATTGCAGAATGACAGCCTAACAAATTCATTTGCAAGCAGCAATAGCTACTGGGCTATTGATTTTCAGTGTGCTAAGAAGTTGGGAACATTCTGCAATGTGAGTTGTGGTTTGAGGTTGACTTTTTTTCTTCCTACTAAGTCACTCTTGGTTCAATTCCAATTTGAGCTCATCAGCATAGCATCTTTCCAAAATTTTCCTGCAGACCAATGGAGTAAAGCTGTTGAATAAAATGCTGGGAAGAATAAAAAGATGAGGATCTCGTTCTATAACTAGCATAGGGAGGCCTTTTTGAGTCACTGGTGCTTCAGTTTCTTCTGAAAACAAAGCTGGTCCTATCCAGCTATCTGTTAATTTCTTTACAGAGGGAGTGGTGAGGTGCTGGAACAGGCTGCCCAGAGAGGTTGTGGATGTCCCGTCCCTGGAGGTGTTCAAAGCCAGATTGGATGGGGCCCTGGGCAACCTGGTCTAGGATTAAATGGAAAGGTTGTTGTCCCTGCGTGTGGCAGGGGGATTTGGAGATTCACTATCTTTGAGGTCCCTTCCAACCCTGGCCATTCTGTGATACCCCAACTTACCCTATGGAAACACTGATAATTGTAGAGTGCACAGAGATCCTTAGATAAAATGTCTTAAGCAGACTGTGTGAGAACAGAAGCACTAAACAACGAATGTGTGTGCATGTTGTCATTTTCTCTGCAAGGTCAAAATTGCTGCTGTTTCCTGCTACTGCATGCAAGAGAGAAATAATTGCCCTGTGTATATTTAAACTTCCAGGGGAAAGGATATCTATCCAGTTGAACAGCTGTCACTTAACAGTTAACTCTGTTGATGTCTTACCATATTCTTATGCTGCTTTTGGCTTTTTCTTCCACTTGCACTTCTTCACATATGATGCTCCTTGGCATTTCTTGCCACAACATCTACTGCATTCATACAATCACAAGATGTTTGTTGGGTTTAACAGGGCAGGAAAGTCGCATACAGAGAAACTGTATGGATTTGATCTATTTTTCAGCCATGTCAATTTTTCCTAGGTAGCAGGGATAAAGGGAATGTTCTTGGCTAACAAGAAGATTGACAACCAAGTGAAAACTTTCATCACCTACAATAAAGGGAGAGACTGGAATTTGTTGCAGGCTCCAGACACTGATCTGAAAGGAAACCCTGTTCACTGTCTCCTGGTAAGTATCTGGGGGGATTTGAGGTGTACTAAGAACCCAGAACAGTCTTTTTCTGCCAGGTAACATAAGGGGAGGACCTCTCTCCCCGTGCAGTGTAACTCATGGAAGGAGCACTGAGTTTTAAAACTGTGGTACATCAGGCTTGGTCGGCCAGATGGTGTAGTTGGCACTGTAATTTAATTTAGGTTAATCTAATTTCTGGAACAAAATGAAGCATCATAGATCTGCTTCCTTCTGTGCAACTGATTGTCTCCTGCTAAACAGCATGAGAAGCTGGATGCTGTTTTTGAGCAGTTGGTTCTCTGAACACTAGATGGGAGGAGTGAGCTATTGTACTGCAGAACTTCCAAGAGTCTTGACAACTTGAGACAGGCTCAAGTAGAAAGAGAACTGGTTTTTTTTTCACGCCATTTTATTGGCCCTCTATTGGTATTTTAATTTTGAGATCAAAAGTTAGAATTGACATATTCACGCAAATATACGAATGGCTGTGCGTTTAGTATGTCTGTCTGTATTAATTGATATAGGTCAACATATAGATAAATCTTTAATAGTCATTATATGCAGAGGATTTCTAAAATAGAAAGTGAAACACTGAGTGGATAGAATTGGAGCTCTCTGTCAAATCAGATAGCTTAGCCTGATCTCCACATACTTCTCAGCTTATTCTGTAGTGGGATAATACTCTGAACTGCAGTCTTGGAGATTTTCAAGAATTTTTATAGTAAAAAAAAAAAAAAAAATCTAACATAGTTGCATGGTCATTACTTAGATTGCTCTTCCTCCTTGTTGTGCTCTTCCTGCATGCTATATATCACATAAAGTGATGTTTTTCACGTTGAGGCTGTAAGTTTTACCAGCTTTTACCAGTTTTTTCCGCTTTACCTTTTATTTATTCTGGTATGTAGCTGAATACTGTGCCAATCTCTGAACTGAAACCTGTATGTTATTGCTGTAACTAACCTGATATTTGAAGCTGTTTAAATAATTGATCTTTTCGATAGAGCAAAAATTCAAGCCTTTAATTTTCTCTCTGATTTGGAACAAAATAAATAGGGGTGAACTGGTGGCCAAGAAACAAAGTTATCTCAGAATGTGACTAAACTTGTTTGGGTTTGTTTTCTTCTTCCAACTTTTAAAAAAATGTGTCTAGGGGCATTTTTAAATTAAACCTTTCAGTGAGATGAAAACTTAAAAGATGGCATTTACTGAACTACGTAGGCATAAAACAATTTAATTTTTGCAAGGGAGTATGTGTAGAAACCTTTGTCTTTTAAATAGATTGTAACTTAGTTTTAACTCAAGTGAACATATTTTGTGAAATAAATGTGACTTTTTCAGATTATTGACAGTTTTGTCAGAATCCCAAGATTTTCATGTTGGTAGTGTAATATTTAGGAGACTAGAGAGACACAAGAGGAATAAGAAAAACATGCAGGCAGTGGAATAATCAAAGTAAACTCTATTCTTTTTCCATGAAGAGGCAAATCCTCAATGGACTTAAACTGTGTAGCTGAGGGTTTGTTATTCCCAAAGAAGTCTCATCCCTGTGATAAGGCCCAGTGTTTACCCATGTGTTTGGTTTTTTTTCTCTCCCTTTGATTTCAGTTAGAAATAGACAAGAGACCTCTTTCATTATCTTGCCAGTGTCTCCTTTGTGCTTAGGTGGGTTCCCACAGACTAGTGGAATGGTAGCAGAGTAGAATTATCAACTGGGAATAAAGGATCTCAGGTGGTTGTCTTCTAAATTTGCAAGAAAGGAGATAGATGAATCTATAGATGATAGATGATCTAGAAGTTGTAAATGCCTGGAAATAAGTCTGGTATCCATACAGGGGTTTTGCTCTGGAAAACCATTGAGAAAATATATTGTCTCCTGCTGAGGCAATTCTGTTCCTCATCTATATGACATAGTTATAGTACTTAAACAATTCACAAGCTCGTCTCACTTCTGAAGCCCCACTCTCTCTACATCTGCATCATCTGCAGTTTCATTCCCTTGTATCAGTTGCTCCTTTTCCCTCCAGACATTTCTGTTCCTTGCCATGATCTTTCTTGATCCTATGGTATAGACAAGTGAATTCCTAATAGTGTCTTGTGAGTCTGGCTTAGCTTCCATCATTACTTCAGGATAGATAGTAATGCTTTCACACTGACGGCTTTCAGAATAATTGTTCCTAGCTACAGCTTGGAACACAGTGTTCAGAGATGTACATCTCAGCTACTGGCAGAATGGGATCTGCCCTTTCCCAGAGTTACTGGATGGTCTCAGCCTGAGAGCAGAATGTTATCCTGTGTACATCTGTTCTTAAAACCTCAGCCTAAATTAAGGGAGTGTTAATGCAGAAATAAGTATGTAGAAGCTAAGTTGGCAGCTAAAGAGGTTAAGAGGGAATCTGGTTGAAACACAACACAAACCAGACAGAGCTATTCCTCTACTGACAGTAAGCGCAAGGGCTCTTTTCAAAGCATGTCAAAGAATTTATTTGTGTTTCTTTATGAGGTTGGTCTGAATAATGAGGATGGAGGAATGCAATGAAATTCCCCCTGAGCCTGAGGTTTTATTTTTCTTGTTTGTACCACTTACTTTCTAGGCTGAATACATTTAATCTTCATAAAATAACTGCCAAGTTATTACATCCCAAAGATGCTGATTTTGTTTGATTCTTATGCTGTGAAGTAGTTAACTGAGGAGTAATTCTACCTTGCACGTTATGGGCAACTGTCTAGGAGAGTTACTCAATTAGCTTTTGAGTATGGCCTTGTGGTTAAAACACTGGGCTGAATTTTAGGAGAATCTTGATTCAATTTTTAGGCCTATCTCCAATTTTCTATCTGACCTTGAGCAAGTCATTTATTTTCTATGTGCTTTTCTTCCTCAGACATCTGTTTATTCCCTCTTTAGTTTTGGTTGTCTTGTCTGTACGGATCATAAGGATTTCAGAACAAAGACCCATTTTTCATAAGTGAGAAGGCATTCACACCATCTGCCACAGAGTCATTTAAACATCTAAGTGAGGTGTTCTGAGTATCCCTTATGGAAGTGCTTTCTCTTTTAATTGCTCCTTGTAACTGCAGGTGTGCAAATACTGTGACTACCTCTAGGTTTCTAGATATTGTCTAGCATTATCCTTGTGTTGCAGTAGTCGGCCCCACTCCTGACCAGGGGCTATCAGTACAGACATACAAGGAGTGCTAGCTTCTCTATGGAACATGATTGGTATGGGGAATTCTTTTGGGCCTCCTTGCAAGATAGAATGGATTTTATACATATAAAGTGTTTGTCTGGAAAGGAAAAGTTGTTTTTAACAGTGCAGCTAGTTGTCACTTGAGTCTCTACCCAGTGCTGCACTTTGACCTGTAAAAAGTCATGCTACTAGAAGCACTCTCTCTCCTCTTGGATGTTCTAGCTTTTAGTCTTGGGAGTTGGAAATAGATGATGGGGACTTGGATAATCATTGAGATATTTTCCAATCTAAGCCATTCTGTGATTTTTATGTTCTAATTAATATTTGATGTATATATTCCACTTCTGTCTACTGTATGTGTGAAGTGCTACAAATTTGAGATAAAATTTCTGGTAATACAAAAATCTGAGTCTAACAAGATCAAATTTCTGTCAGACTGGGGGAATTGGCTGAATTGCTGCTATTAGCTATTGTCTTGAAAATGCTGAGGTGGACTTGCAGCACATTAGTTTTAAAAATATGTTCTGTATCTAGACTAATAAAAGGGAAGAATTCATTCCCTCCTAATGCTTTCCCACTTCTGAATGTGCGTCAGCTTGATTTGGTTCCCATTCCCTCTCCATGCCCCAGGCTGCTCCAGCAGCTGTCATTGCAAGGCTGTCACTTGGAGTTAACTTCTCAGTGCATTCCACTTGGCAGGCTGTGCTCCCTTCTGCACCACCCTGCGTTCCTTTTTCCTGTCTCTCATACACAACAGAGATCCGTCAATCCTTACCATCCTCATTCACCTTTGAAACCAAAAACAAAAACAAAAAAACCCGCACATCCCCAAACTGCTTTTTGTGGTTATCCTTACCCACAGCATGGTACTCATTTATTTCTACCTGGAGATGGGATATATCAGTGGTTGTCTTCTAGCGACTGCAGAGGAAGCCTACAAAATTTATGAGGCTGGACACCTAGCATTTAGGTAAACGATGTAAAAGAGAGACCTGCCTCCCTGAAGCCTACAGGGCTTTCTGCATAGCATCCTGCTTGTCTGGAAGCCATGCTAGCTGAAGCATATGTTTTGCTGTGTTTGCATTCCCTTACTGTCTGATGTCCCCCTCAATTTGGTGAGCTTGCTTCAGCTTTCCTTGCCAGTATTTTTCCCTTTCCTTTCCGTTAGCCTGTTTCCTGAGGTTTGGAAACAAAAAGGCTGAAAAAAGAAAAAAAAAACTAAGGAAAAGCAAAAATTTCAGATTTTTTCAAAAATTATTTCACTGTAGATTTGGAGAGGTCATAATGGCAACTTTGGGAATCTGCCTGTTTGTCCATCTTATCTCCTTGCTCAGCTGATTTATTCTGTACCATTCCTGTTTGATTTGAGTACCTGAGATACAAAATCAATAACAAATAGGTAAGGCTTGTACAGATGTACTTGTATTGAAATCTCAAAGGTCATATAAAGATGGGGTGATGAAATATTTTATGAAATAACTGTTAAACTGACAATTTCAAGTTCTGATATTTCTTTCTAGTGCAGTGCAGAACAGAGACGTGTCAGAAGTATTCAGGGTCAAGACATGGTCTGACACTCCCTGAATTAAGTTGTTTCTTAAGGCTTACAAGTGGTGACTCAGCACCACGCTGACAGGGCAATATTGCAGAGATAGCTTGAGCACTGCTGCCTGGTGAGTCGCTTCAGCATATCTGTAACCTTGCTTGCTTCTCATGACAGCCAACAGTTGGAGGAGCGAGGTACTGCTTACCATTACCTGCCCTTGCAGTTTTCATTGCATCCTTTGTGAGTACAGCCTCAAAGATCTCATCTTTGTGAGAGTTTCAGTCTAAAGAATCAGTTTCCCAGTGGTAAAGGTTTGCATTGGGAAAGGACAGCAAAAATCTCACAAGACAAGCAGAGCAGTTTCCTTGTCTTTCAGAGGGTAGCTTGATACAGTAGTTAGAAATAGTATTTGGCTATCTTAATAGTAACTGTTGATATCTTATGCCTATGCAATATCCTATGCACAAAGGCCTGTAGAAATGGGAACATATGCTTTGTGTTGTGTCTGCTTTTTCACTTTAATCTCTCCTTTCTCCATAGCCCTATTGCTCCCTTCATCTTCACCTGAAGGTCTCAGAGAATCCCTATACCTCAGGAAACATTGCCAGCAGAGACACTGCCCCCAGCATTATTGTTGCTTCAGGTATGAAACATTTAAAGAGTGCCTGTATTTGATGTGCAAACACTGGGGAAATCCTGAATGTGTGATGGATATGGAATATGGGTATGGAGTGGCCTGTGGGGTGTCACACTACCAGTAGGGCAGGCTGTCAGACAGAAGTCTTCATGGACCTTCAGTGTATCATCTGATTTTTACAGAAGCTTACTTTCAGGACTGAGGAGATGACATCTAACCTTATACTACCAAGAACATTAGATTCAAAACAGGGAATTTCTTTTATGCACAGGGTGCATAGATCTGTAAACAGTGTTAGTTTTTGTTTTTTTTTTTTTTTTTTGACATGTGTTTTCTTCACACTGAAATTCTCTCTGTTTCTTTTATTTTTCCTTCCAAGACTAAAAATTACATAATTACAAAAGACTAATGAATATGTTTAATTCTCTGATTTGCTAATTCTACTGTTTCTTAAATTTTTCTTCACTAATTAATGTTCTACTTACAGGTAATATAGGCCCTGAACTATCAGACAATGATATCAGTATGTTTGTTTCTTCTGATGCTGGAAACACATGGAGACAGGTACGTGACAGAATCACAGGATTTAAGAGTAATTGTAGGGAACTGTCAAAGAGATATATTAAAAATGTTTCATTTTTTTTCTTTTGATTCAAAATAGCTTTTTGCAAATCTACACAAAAAGGAATGTTTCTTTTCCCTTCTGAGAGGTACAGAAGTGCCCAAAGAAAAATATTGTGTATGTCATTATGCATCATATAACAGAAAATTATTTTTATAATTCTATTCAGTTTGGCTTCAGTTTAACCCTCTAGCACAAAGGGTTCTTTCTTTTCATCCATTATTATACTTTCCCAAGAATTAACAGTTACAGTGTTCTACTTCTCCCTCGCTGTGCATGGGACTGGATAGTAAAGTTAAATGATAATAATACTTAGTGGAATCCCACCTGATAACAAAACATTGCTACCCTGCTGCGTGTTTATCTGCAAAAAAAAGTAAGTTATATTATTCCCATTTCATAGATGGTGTATTGTGTTACAGAAACCAGGAGTCACTTTTCCAGACTCACCATGCTGCTGCGAAAATTTGAGAGCATGAGAGCAGATGTTTGCATAAAGCCAATGGAAAAAAAAAAAAAAAAAAAAAAAAGGAAAAAAAAATATAGCTGTTTACATATTTGATATTCCAGGAAATTAATTTTTTTTCTTTACAGTGAACACTCTTCATTTCCTTTCTCCCTCACTTTCATTTACTATGGCTAGATACGTGCAAGCACAATATGTTCTTCTTTGAACAATGATCTGTTATCGAAAGGAGGAAAATTGTTGGTCCTTGCAAAAATTAGTGTTTCTAACTTTCTGCTAAGCAGAGATACTTCTCAAGAACCTGATGGGGGGGTAGGTGGGAGCAGAAGGGCAGATATATAAAAAAGCAGAAACTCTCTATACACGTTGCCTAACTCTATTCAGTAACATCTGTAGTGAGTACTTGCCCTCTTTCATGATCATACTTAAAAAATGATGACATTTTCTTTATACTAAAGAAAATAGATCTAAATATATGCCTTTTTTTTCAGATCTTTGAGGAAGAGTACAGTGTTCTGTACCTGGATCAAGGAGGAGTACTGGTTGCCATAAAACACACATCTCTGCCTATCAGACATCTCTGGTAATGACTCTGATTGTCCTAAATGTGATAGTCTGATACTCTTCCTTTGAAATGTCAGGAAGTAAGAAATCAAGCTGAAGCCACTGTTTTCTAGAAAAATCACTTCAGAAACTGACAAATGTAAACTCAGATAAAGCTAAGAAATCCTGGCAACTGCAGCTTAGATGGCTTCAACTTGGCCAGATCTTAGATACCATCAACACCACCAACATAATTCCTCATTGACTAAGACCTGGCTTCTTGAGTTTGGTTATTTACATAATATACAGTTTGGATTATAGCCTTTGCCTCTTACTGAGTTGCCCAAGTACTCATAGTTTTCAAAATTATTGATGAAATTGTCTTCTGCGTTGCAGACAGCACTTCTGAGCAAGAATTTTGTTGAAAAGCATCATGGTTTTGTAGCCAGTAAGACAAAATTTTCTCTTCTAGTTAGCATCCCTGAATTTATGTGGTAGGTAGAATATAGTTTTATGCTGTTTTGCATTGATTTACTGCCACTGCAGCAAGAGTCATATGGGTATCTAAACCACCCAGACCCAAGTAATGAGAAATAGTTCCAAACTTTTGCTTAGACCTACCACAGGGAAAAACTGCTGGTTAGAAGAGGCAAAGCTCTTGTGATCTGAAAATCACACCTCCTTAAAATGTCTTTGGTTGGGGACCGAATATTAAGTTTCTCAAAATTATTTGTGTATTTTAAATAAAATCATAGTGCTGGGCTACATTTTGTTCTTTAAGCATCAATCTCTTAGGTATCTTTATTAGTTTCTCCCACTTAAGTACTGGCCTTGGCTGAGCAGTATAGTGCCAGAAAGCTTATCAGTGCTCTGATTTATAATGCTGCCACCAAAATTAGATATTCCAAGGGCTAAAAATGCAATATTCAAGAACAGAATCTACCTTCTACTTCTCCATAGCAGCTGTAGTATCCTCCCAGTTACAGTGAGAGAATAAGGAAAGAAGATATTAATTCTGCTTTCTCTATCAGGTTAAGTTTTGATGAAGGGAAATCCTGGAGCAAGTACAGTTTCACATCACTCCCACTGTTTGTAGATGGAATTTTAGGGGAACCTGGAGAGGAAACTCTTATCATGACGTAAGTGAGCATGCCATCATGCTAACATTAGCAGGAGCAACAACATGATAACCTTATGAGGATTGTTCACAGCAGAGTTTCTGGTTGGTGAACAAACCGAGTTCTCACTGAAACCAGGACCATGCAGTCTTCTGTTGCTAAATCATCAATGCTTATTTGTGATATTATTGAAAGAATGACAGTAAGGTTCCTTGCAAGCTGCAAGCACATCATTTAGTTTACTAGCCTGAAACTCAACTCCTCAAATGGAATATGATTTAAAGAAGAGTTACTCTTGACAGATGCATATTTAAAAGAAAAATGATGAAGTATTTTATAGCTGTGGTTTTGCTACTACTTTGTATTTTTTAGCAGAGGAACAGAAAAATGAAGACGTTTTTTGTAAGAGTGAATGACAAAATGTTGCCTGAGGGCTGGCTCACAAAAAATTGGGATTAGTTTCAATGTGGTATGCTGAGAACTGCATTGTGCATAAATCGAGATTCACTCTGCCAGAAATTGTGACATTTTACTTGATATCAGGTTAGTAAAAGGAAGAGGAAAGTTAGTTTTCTGCCTATAAAAAATGAACTGACCTGTAATAAACAGAAAATCTGGTTTGAAAACTAACCTGAGCTAATAGAGATGAATGGAGAACAGTACCTTCAGGTTCTGATTTTAATTCTTGTGGAAATGATTCCCAAAGCTCATAATTAAAGATAACAAACTCTTGTAGGTATAACTATTTCCATCCCCATGTCAGGTCTTCTCTGGTCAGTTTGCACAGTGGCGCTACCGGGAGGATTATTAATTCACAGAATAAAAGCTGTGTGCATTGTAGAAGGTTTATAGGTACTTAGGAGTTTAAGTCTCACTTCCACTGTGTCAGGGAAGTGAAAACTAATAGGACTGAGAATCCTGCAGCAGTTAATCTCTGCTAGAAAATAATCTCCGCTGTAACTACAATACTCCACGTGGTGTTACCTTTTACTGTATGCACTTTCTGCTGTATTCTGTAGAGTGTTTGGACATTTCAGTCACCGCTCAGAGTGGCAGCTGGTGAAAATTGATTACAAGTCCATTTTTGATCGGAGATGTACAGAAGAGGACTACTGGACTTGGCAACTCCACAGCCAGGTGAGAAGCAGGGAGGCTGGGATCTGACCTGAGGCAGCTAATGATCCTACAGTTAAGAATCAGCAGAGAGGCTGCGGTGTTTTTCTGTTAGCCTGATTATCCTTTACTGGATGTTTTATTTTTCTCTTAACATAGATGTGTTGGCTGCAGATTGCACCCTATGAGCCCTGAAGAATGAACAGTGTCTTAGCTTGTTCTGTAATTAATGAGTAAGACTCTGTGTTATAAAAGAAGCAGAGGTTTGAGGTTCTGTGCAGGCAATTAGCTAAGACTCTTACCTTCCAGCAGGCGGATGCAGCTGCAGCAGAATTGCTGCTGCTGAAATACGCCTGAAATCCTTCTCTCTTAGAATTCACAAGCAGTTCTCTCATCCTTACCTCTTTTCTCTTCTGTTCCTCTTGTGTCTCAGAGACTTTAGACCCTTCTAGCTCTCTCACGCTTATTTCCCCAGGTTCTGCCCTCTCACTCTCATGTCTTATTCACTCATTTTCGTATTGCTCTGTCTCTCTCAGCTGTGATGCATCTGCTGCAGGAACCAGACAGTTTATCTACTGTTCTGTTGCCCCCCCCCCGTGTCCTGTTCCTGGCACACGTGATACAGGACTGCATGATTCTTGAAATTATCACTCAGGTGTCCCAAGAGTCACTGTGCTCATTCCTGTGGGCAGGGGGCATCTTACAAGTTCTACTAAGTTTGGCATGGCAGCCTGTGTTCAATCAGGTTAGAACAAAATAAAGCCCAAATTCTGTGGTCATTTAAACACCACAGTCTTCACTGCAATCTAAAGAGGTACACCCATTTGTATCATCAAATGTTGTCTTGCTGGGCAAGAATTTAATAATGGATATGAAATGAAAGTAGCTTTACTCAGATTGGCTGCTCACACAAGGCACAATGTCACACTAAAAATACCAAATATGACTTAGATGTTGAGATTCAAGAATTCACAGGATTTTGCACCAGGTGCCATTTGGGCCTTTCTCTTTTCTTGGTCAAATCAAAGGTCTGAAAAGTTTATTTTTCCCATAGTGATCTTAACATCACAAAATGTAACAAGCGAGATCCCACTTTTTTTTCTTCTTTACTTTCTTGTGATTGCATAAGCAAAAATGCTAAGAATTTTGCAGTATATCTTTGAAGATGTTGGCTTTGGAGCTTGCAGAACTATTTTTAGGAAGGTGGCTGTGGACTTTTGACTTTTGCTTTGCTTTCCTTTGAATTCACAGGGCTTTGCCACATTCCCTAGATATAAATGTGCAGCAGGGTGTTCAAAATAGTGAGAGATCAAGGAAGTGTTAACATCCAGTATGTTACAAATCAAACCCTGGACAAAATGAACTCAGAAAGTGTCGAAAATATTTAGGTATATACATATTACTAATTTCTACTGAATAAAATCATTGCCAAAGTGATTAAACTAACGGAACAGACCTACTCTATCTTGGAGTGGAGGGATCAGGCTCTGTTTTCAGTTGCTGTGAAACTTAATCTATAAACAAGAAACGAGTCTGACTCAAATACTCATTGGGCTTGGAACAAATTCAGAATTGAATCTGATTCATAGGTAACCCCAGATAATTTCTTGGTGTGTATTGGAAAAGCTACTTTATTTCAATTAAAGCTTCCATAACTTTAATTAGCTCCCCTGTACTGACATGGTATTTGACTTTCCATCCTCATCCCTTGAGTCATAGCCCTTAATATTGCACAGTCTTGGAAAAAATGGGTGTTACAAACAGCCTAGTGGGTGTAAGAGAAATATATTTTTGGTTTTGTTTCCAGGGAGAAGCTTGCATCATGGGAGCAAAAAGGATCTACAGGAAGCGCAAGTCAGAGAAGAAATGCATGCAAGGAAAATATGCTGGGGTTATGACTTCAGAGCCATGTGTATGCACAGATGCAGACTTTGACTGGTGAGCAATGGGCACACGAATAGTGTGAGATTACCTAAAATGATGTGCTTCCCACCTTACCAGAATACAGGGGTTGGCAGAGTCACCAACCCCCATACTAAGTTTCTAGAAGTCTGACTAATGCATTGTCAGTCTGTTAGTGGTTAGGCCCCTTCAACTCATAAGTGCTTCACAGTCATGAAACACTTCTGATAAACCTCTGCTTTCATTGCAGAACTTCTCACTCTGAGAACATATGTTTTTATTCCTTTGAAACTGATTGAGTGATTTGCTGCTATAAAGGCTTGTTGCTAGTAGCAGAACAAAAATACCACAGTGATACTTGCTGGGGGGAAACAGGCATTTATTTCTTTTACATGCACCTAGAGGAAACTTTCTGCAAAAGGTCTGCTGGGCTGTAAAAGAACTTGAGGATACTTGGATGGCTAGGGATGTGTGACCGACAGGTCACATAGACTCATGAGACCCTTTGGATCTGTTGGAATGGGGAGAATTTTGAAATCCTCTTGTTAGAAGTAGACTGAGAAAAATATCCTTAAAAGTACTGCAAATCTCTGAGCTGAGCAGAGTGCTAAAAAGCCTTTCTGACCTAAGAGGTTATTCCTCCTCCTGGTGAAACCACTTCTGTTTTAGAGTAGGATATCATGATCCTCCCCAATACTCTGAGCTCCTGTTATTCATGTAGTCCTCATATCTGGATTTTGACTTTATCCATTTCAGCTTCCTTCTCCACTGCCTCTGAGGAAAAAGAATAAAACATCCAGTTCACAAATATTTGCCACAAATAGTCATCACCTGTTTATCTACTTAATGCAATCAGGAATGTGGTCTTATGGAGATTTTTCCACAGAATGTTGGAAAAGCCACAGAGAAGAGAAGACAAGGGAGGAAAGAAATGGCAAGAAAAGAGTTCTGCTGGCTTGACTCAATTTCTCAGCCCAGATACACTGTGTTAACAAAGTCAAAGCTCTGCTTCTGTGCCATAGTGTTCAGTGCATGCCTCATTGAACTCCTCTTCACTAGGCTTCACTGCAGTAGCACCCTGCATAAGCTGGGCTGAAGGGAAATTTGGAGGAATATCAGTCAATAAAACCTTGCTGTGAAAGGATGTCCTCTGGAGGGGGTTTCCTGCAAGAAGAAGCAGCTCTTTTCTCATCCTCATTTATGACAATTCCATGGTGCTTTTGAATGCTCTTTTTTTTTTTAAGCTGATCAGGGCTCTGAATTGAAGTTGGTTTAAGGGAAGTCATATCCTTCAGGTAGGGAGAAGCCCCTGTACTGGCTGCACTTGGATTTACAATCTTAACGTAATCTGGACAGCTTTTTGCATTAATAGTAATGGTTGCAGGATACGGGTTTGTATACAGAATGAAAGAAGACAACAATCCCTGCCCTATTCAGTGTAGTTTGGACACTGAAATTGTAAAGAGAACATTTTATTACCTATGCTTGTCAGAGCTTGGAGTAAAATCAATCATATGTATATGAGAAAGTTACAACAAACAAACAAAGAGCATCATTGCTGTTAGATCTGTGTGTTGTTTTATCAGTTCAGAGCGTAGAAAAAAGCCAGTCATAAAACAGACTTAAAGATTGTCTGTTGTTTTGTGTTTGTTTTTTTCTCCTAACAATATCACGAGTTCAAGGTTCTTTTCAAATTTGTATTCAGTCCATTGTGGTTCTTTCTCAGAGAAAAGGGCACATTTGTTTATTGCTTTACACAGCAACAAAACTGAGTGGCATTAGAAATGACTATAGATTCTCCAGCCTCGGGAATCTGAGCTCTTCTGACAGAAGATGTCTCTTCCTGTGGCCTCGATCCAAACACGTACTGCTCCCTGCATGGGCTGCAGCTCACAGCCAGAGGGCAATGGTGCTTCAGGAATAGGTGTTCAGGAACCCTCAACAATTCTGTCCTAGCAACAGCCTGGAAACGAGATTGTTCTTCTTCATTTAATTGATTTGGGTAAATGGATGACACCGTTACTTGTGTGTTATTAAAGCATTAATTTAGCTGTTTTCCTTCCATTGTGTTCCTTCCTGCTGTTTGGATGTTATTACAGCAATATCTCTTTGGTAGAAACACCTTCCAGACATGGACGGAAATCTTCAGTGATGCTCATTCTTCAGCTACCTGTCTCCCATGTCCTTTAATAGAAACTTTGAGTGAAGTGTTGCTCTGCCAGTTCTCCCTCTGAACCCATTGCCATTAATACTGAGCACTTCTCCCATCCGTGTTCCTAAATCTCATGCCTTCAAGGGGAGCAGCAGTCTGTTTATGCTGGTGCTAGTGACTTCAGATAGCTAAAAAGGTGCAAAGGAGCCTTAGTGCAATTGAGAGTCAGGCATATTTATCTCACCGATGATATTGGTGAGGATCTGTCTGGCTTTTCTTTTTTTTTTTTTATCGGATAGGCTTTAAATTACAGACCTGCCTGCTAGGTTTAATTCTTATGCTAAAACACCATAGTCCTCTGCCATGAGAAACTGTCTTGATAAACTGCGTTGAGGCAGAAGGCAGATGCTGAATGTGATCAGACTGTGTTGGCTTCATGTGTTAGCACTCATTGATTCATGCAGTCATGCAAATGTCAGTTCTGAAAAGAACATATATTTGCATCCTAAAGTTAATTAAATCTGTTTTATCATTCAAGAGGGCATAGTTAGCTGACAAATAGTGATTTTGAATTCATTTTAGTTCATTTTGAATGGTCGTCGAAAATACAGATTCAAGTCTGAGATGTATCTCTGCATCCGTAGGGTTCTAGATATCTACAAGACACAGATTTACTGGAGGACAGTTGGGGGTTTTATATTCTGTTAAGATAAACTGGAATGACCTGTACTTCTGAACACTGGTGCAGTTATAATCATATGCCTTCCTAGATCCATCATTCAAAGTGTTGCTAAATCCATCCTTCTCTTAGACAAATCCCAGCTCGAGTCCTTGGAATACTAGGAAGCAAGTAGAACTCCCTTAAACAGAAATCTGTTCTTATACCATAGTTTAGTATTAGAAAATATTAAGTTAGTAAAATGATAGTAAGACATTACTATCTGTGGCCACGGTTAATTATTTCTAGAGGACCTTTTGGAAACTACAGATCAAAGGTGACTTTAAACATAGGTACCTTGATTCCAACCTACTTAAGGTCTGGAAAGTTTGCAGAGCAGAGAATGTAAAACTATGGGTAATGTTTACTGTTGCTGGCATGGTTGACCTTAAGGTGAAGCTGTTAAAATTAAGGAAATCCTGTGCTCATGTTATAAGTCATCTCTGTAGTCTCAGAAACTTTTCTGACTTACCTGATAATTTCTTATCTTAAAGCAGTGGGATTTCAATAATATCATGTAGATTTACAGTTCTTCCATTACAATAAGTTTGTCACATGTGTTTTCAAGCAAAAGACCTCCAAAAGGGATTTCTTTTCTTTGATTTTTACTTGTACACAAACATAAAATCAGGGAATTTACCATGAGTTTGGAGCAGGGTTATAGAACTTCTAGATTCAGTCTGTCTTTAATTGCAAGGGAGGACTTGTAAATAGAAGAAATAAATGAATACGCAAATACCATTCCTGTTTAAACCAGTAAAAGTGGTCTATATTTTAAACCATTGTCAGTGAGAGACAGATAGTAGGCTGCTTCACGCTGATAAAACGAGCCCTGCTGTTAAATGTTCTGCTCTTATTTTGACAAGTACATTATCTATTTCACCTGAGTTCTTTTCAAGCAGGCAGAAAATGCCATCAATATATGCAAATTCCAATTCCCAGGTACCTGGCAGTGACTTGGCTAGCTGATTGCAGGCTAGAGCTGATGCCTTTCCTGTTTCCATATTTTGCTATACTTGCTCTTGCTATGGCAATCCAATTGATGCTAATGCTTGTTGATTGCTGCAAAGCCTGTTGTGCCAAATTGTAGGCAGCAATTTGTTGTCAGCATCAGTGTTCTGCGTGCACCAGCCTGTAGCCAAGGAATTCATTAAATTCCAAGACTGCGGAGGTGAACGGGGGGCTGGTGCATCTGTAGAGAGATACGGTACAACAATTCATGTCATTTTCTGGGATTACATTTCTGTAGGGCCTTAATGAGCCAGACGATTTGCAAGCCTGAAAATGACACTGTGAAACTTCTGTGCTTAGAACTATTTTTGCTGTGGAAAATCCTATCATTTCATTCTCTTGAGTTTGAGAAATCCATGCGTAGTCAAACCTAGTGAAGTCAAACTTCTGTTGCCCAGATTTGTGAGTTCTAACAGGAAACAAAATTAGAGCATGAGTATAGATGTGTATAGTAAGAGATCACAGATGGTTACTGCTGTATTAAGTTGGACTACAGATACTGATCCCCTCTGCAGCAGATCTCACTGCTCTGTTTTGTTTTCACCTGATTACATAACATTGTGTGTGTGGAGTGTTACAGCCTTTTTAATTAGAGTGATACAAGATAACTTAGAAATACAGTGCTGCAAAGTGTTGACAAATGAATTACAAAAATCCGGGAGTCCCACTTGTGTGTAAATATTTGTTTTCTGTAAGCAAATCAGAGTGGTGTTATTCTTCATTATAAAGTGTTTCTACAGCCATAGTGTTTTTAATCCAACAAGGATGATTAGAGGACTGCATAGCAATGGGAGAATGCACTGTCTAATGCTTCCAAAGCAATTAAGCAACATTCAATCACTAGCATCTGAGTAAATAGATTCATGAAAATTCAATCACAAAAACTGAGTAAAAGACCCATTTAGGTCATCTGGTTCATTGCTGTTTCCTAGAGCATGTTCTCAATTACTCGTAGCTATCCCAAGCAGCACAGCTGCCAAAATGTTCTTATGGAGCAGTTGTGCAGTTCATTGTATTTAGTTTTTCCACGTGATGTGTAGCATTAGTTGTTTTGTTGCTGTTGTTGTTAATGTCATCTTTTAAATTGCTGTTTTTAGATTACATCGAAACATTTATTTTCTTCAAAAGTTACAAGCGTGGGTAAAAAATTGTGATAAAAGCCCTCTCCATGTCCACCTTATGAGTGGCTGAGATCCTTGGGTTCAGCTCAGAGCGGAGGAGGCTGAGGGGAGGCGTCCTGGTAGCCCACTGTTCCTCTCAGTGAGCGGAGTGGCAGCAGTGAGCTCTTCTCTCTGGTCACAGTGATAGTGCCCCAGGAAACAGCATGGAGCTGTGTCAGGGGAGGGTAAAGCAGGCGTTAGGGAAAAGTTCTGCTCCAGAGTACAGTGGGCATGGCCCAAGCTGCTTTAGTTCAGGGATTGTTTGATCTGTGCTCTCAGTAGTATGGTGGTCCTATGTGGAGCCAGGAGTTGGACTCCCTGTGAGCCATGTTCTAACTCTAGTTGCTAACACTTAGATCTCCACACACATGTGCACACGGAACAGGAAACATTCTGCGTACACACAGCCTGTTCTTTTTTCTCCTTATTTTGTACAATTTTTTCCTTCCCTTTCTCTGCATTTGGTTCTTCCGCATCACATCCCCTAATAACTTTTGTACAATCCACAAATGCTATTCCTTAGCATGGCATAATGAAACCCATTCCTCCATGTGCAGTAACCCAGCTCAGTCTGCAAGGCAGTCTTAGTAGTGCCTCTCCAGTTGTCAATCTGGTGAGCCTCCACCCCACCTTGGCCTGATGGTTGTCTTTTGACCAGTTCTTAGAGGAGCCAGGACAGGGATTCCACTGGCTGCATCCATATTATTGAGGGTTTTGGTCTCCTGTTTTTCTTCGTTCTTCTTTATGTATCCAAATGTAAGCCTTTAATCATATAATCTAAGAATATTCTAAACCTGTTTTGTTTCAACATTTGGCTACTTGATACAAAGTTACTAAAGCTAAGAAGTACCATTCTAAGATTAAAGGTCATACGGCAACTGGAATTTTGGAATGGTGTCTGTGAACCTCTGGATGGCAATTCTTAGAAATGGTGACCCATTAGCTTCTCAGTTATACTGTATGGAGAAAGCTCAGTAAAAGAAATGAATGATTTTCTGTCCAAACAGTCCTCATTACTGAATGACTAGAAAACTAACCACGCAAACAGAATACTGGATAAACAGGTTTTATAACTGAACATTATTTATTGTGTGTTTATCTGAAAGCAAAAAACAGTTGGAAATGTTGCTTATTTTTTGTGGAACTGAATCAAACCTAGTCTTAGCTAAACCCAAATTGGAGCAAAAGATTCCATTTTGATTTATTGTTTCTAAAACTTTTCTTTTTTCTTTTCTTTTTATTTAATTTTTTTTTTTTTTTTCAACATTTCCACTTCCAAACCAAAACAGAAATTACCAAATACCCTCTGTACCTTCTCTCTGCTCCTTCAGAGCGTAGGTTTTCCTCTGCAGCTTGTATAACATGGTTTTCAAATATATCAAACTGTTTAGCACTTCGGTTTTCTAAGAGGTAACTGTGACAGCAGTGGTTGAAATAGGTGAAGATCTCTGGCCTTTATCATATTTTGGTTTAGAGATGAGCTAGAGAAACACTGTTGGACTGCCTAGGGAGAACAGATAAAGCAGTAGCTCATGAACTGCCTGGAAGAATCGTAATGATCTAGTTCTACTTTTTTGTGCTGGGATGTATGCAGGGTAACTTTATGCATAACAAAAGCTAAAGCAAGATGAAGAATCTGTTATTCCATCATTAAAAAAAATCAGAAACTCTGGTAAACATACTGAGGAGAATCACAACTTGTATCAGTAGCAGACAGTGTGAGCTAATACCTGTGTTAATTCTTCTTTTTTCTTTTTTAAATGTTTGTGTGTAACTCTCTTTTAATGTTCAAACAGTGATTATGGATATGAACGTCACAGCAACGGGCAGTGTTTACCAGCATTTTGGTATAATCCATCTTCCTTGTCAAAAGACTGCAGCCTTGGCCAGAGTTATCTCAACAGCACTGGGTAAGTGGTGCACTAGACAGTATTTTAGCCAGAGCAGACACTTCACAGTGAACTTCAACCCAATGATGACAGCATTTACCACTGGTGACTCAAAGCTGGGTGAAGTCCTTGGGACTTCTTCATTATTGAATTTTCTGGGGTGCACAGTAATGCCCTCCAGATCACCATCACATACGGTCCAGAACTTTCTATGAAAAATGATGTCTTAAAGAAACTTGAGTGGAAAATGTAAGGCAAAGGCCAGACCACTAAATCTCTGAAAGCAATCCTGTTAAAATCATTCAGGATCACATGAGCCAGAAAGGGTGGGAAATAAATTAGAGGAAAGAGATAAAACTGATATATATGTACAAAGAAGTAATATATGGGCAGTTAGTCCAAATGCTGATTGTTCTTCGGCTCTCTCGAACATCAATAAAAGATGCATTTTGTATTAAAAGACTGACCTCAAACTGCATTTCTCATGCAAATGACTGAAACAAAAGAATCTAAGATGTTTTGGGATTCTGTACATTCAAATATAGGCATAATTTGTCGTCTTCTTCCACTTTATCATTACTGTAAGTTCTGGAGGCTTACATCTTTAGAATTGTCTCACTGCTGATGACAAAGGAATGGTTTTGAGACATGAGAAAATCTGTTTAACTGCCTAAAAGTGTAATAATATAATACAATTATACTATATATGTATATTACTTATTTATAACTTTATAATTATCTAACTTATAACCTACATTGTCATAGAATTCTATGTTTTATGCAATATATGTAGTATGTGATATACAGCTGTGCTAAATATTACCTGTCACTAACAACATTATTAACTGCTTACACGTTAGGTATGTGAGGAATACTTGGCTGAGGAAAATCATAAAACGTATTTGAGAATCTGCTTTCTTCCAATCTCCTTAGTCTAAAGAAACCTCAGAAATGTACCCCTGTTCCCAGTTAACCCTGTTGTGCTCCCTGTCAGAATCTTGTACAGTTTCTCCCTTTACCTTTGCAGGTACCGAAAAGTTGTTTCTAATAACTGCACGGATGGTGTGAGAGAGCAGTACACAGCAAAACCACAGCAATGTCCTGGCAAAGCTCCCCAGGGACTTCGCATAATAACCTCTGATGGCAAACTGACAGCTGAGCAAGGACACAATGTCACTTTTCTGGTGCAACTGGAAGAGGTAGGCTCTACGGGTGTATTTCAGTCTGAGTCATGCTAACCGTAGTTTTAAAGTGGTGGAAAGGTGAATAGAGTATAGGACAAAAACAGCTCCCTTATGTATCTGTCGAAGATACTAGATATAAGGAAAAAACATTTTTACAATAATGCTGGTGAGGCACTGGCGCAGGTTGGCCAAAGAGTTGGTATCTCCACTGTTGGAGACATTCCAGGTCAGACTGGACCAGGCTCTGAGAACACCTAGCTGTAGGTGTCCCTGTTCATTGCAGAGAAGTTGAACTAGATAACTTTTAAGGATCCCTTCCATCAAAGGATTTTATGATTCTCTGCATACTGGTTAAGTGCCTGGGGGTAAAATCTCAAGATGTCATCAGCACTGAGTCTGAAATTGATTGCAGATGCAAAGCTGACTCAGTGTCTGACTGGAATCAGTGTTCCTGTTATATCTCTAACGTAATTTATTACGCCACAGTACTCCTCTTTCCATTTATGAGTCTCTAGAAAAAAAGTTTTTTTTTCCACCTGTTTTCTCTGCTTACCACTTCCTTATCTGTGATAATTGTAGGCTCCTAAATGATAACTCCTACAAAGTAATTATTATATCATTTTCCCTAATCCAGTTTGATTTCTTTAAACTTCTACCCTTTGTCATGTGCAATTGGACAATAAATCCTAAAACAACTATGCTTTTGCACTGGGGGATAATGCATATCCTTTAAGAGCTTTAGAGTATTCAAGGAAATTACTTCTGACCCTCACCATACCACATGTTATTAGTAGTGAGGATAGAGAAATGAGGATGACCTCTGGTGCTGAGTTTTGTAGGGACATGTTGGGGTTTTTGCATTCTACTACTGATATTTTCCCAGCAAACAAGTGTCCTGATCTGCAAAGACAATAATGTAATAAATCGTATCTAACCTTAAGCAGTTCTACAACTGGAATGTTCATTTTCTCCAAAAGGTGGTCTCCATTATAGTAGTTAAACTCATACAACATAGCTACTGCAGATGCCATCATAGCAGTTTGAACATATACTTTGACCAGGATACATTATTGATTTCTATGTTTAAAGATGAAGAAAAGAAGTACAAAATGAGATTCAAAGCTTTCAGACTTTATTTCAAAAAGCATATAAGCAACCAAGAAAGATGTTTTTATATTCTCCCTCCAGAAGTGTTTATTGCTGCCTTTCTATTCTCAGAAAAGTCTTACAACAGACTGGGAGAAAGAGATGGGTAACCTAAGACATCAATCACAGATCTGTCAAGGAATTATACCAATAGGGGGAGATGCAGTAACTCACGCGTTGGGAAACTCAGAACAAATTTCCTGCTTTGAGTGTTTGAACTCGCATATCTTGTAAGAGTGTCCTTGACACTCTGCTACACACAAATCTGTTGTGAATTGTACTGTGTTTTCAGTTGGTCACGATCTTTTCTGATAACACTGTTTCAGTTTTCATCGGAGTTTGGATGCATGCTCTGCATCACAAAGTATGTAAAGCATATTTTGATAAGTGAGTCAGCTGCAGTGGAAATCTAAAGGGGACCCGTTTTGGGGGATATTTCATAAGGAGGAGTTTAGGAATTGCTCTCAGCATTGAAAAGTATTGATCAGCCTGCAGCCTTGGTAATTACTTCCCTGCCAGATGAATCCTGACCTTCTGCTCCTAGATTTGTCAACGTATAGAATTTGTAGAATTTTGGAGGTGAATTTGACCTAATCTGACAGTGACGTTTGGGCTGATGTTACAACAAAAGAAATATTCAACAAAGATGGAAGTTATGTGCTTATATGATATGAGAGAATAAATTGTAGTCATAGGAACGTATTTTTATATACACTAAATTATTTCTCAAATAAACTATTTCAGTAAAAAAATCACACCACTCACCAGGAAAGTTAAACAACGCAGTAAAAGAACAACCATCCTGTCGTAGAGCAGGTATCAAATTCACATAGTTGCAGAACTGCTGAAGCTGGAAGGGATCACTGGAGTTTGCTTAGCTTGATTAGTGTGGACTTTGTTTCGTCCAACGCCTGTGAAACTTTCCTTCCTTTACAAACAAGATAGAAGATACAAGCCATTTTCTGTTGAGTTGTGCCTTGTGCCAGTGTACACCACAGTATAATCTAGGATGTTTACCATCCAGCCAGTCTGTGTCACCCGCTGTTGCTGAAAAGAAGGCATCAGGCATGCTGAAAAAGGCTAGATATTCCTGTGTGTGCATGTGTATCATTCTCAAGGTCATATGGAGAAATTCTGTCCTATTCAACCCCCTGCAGTAATGGCCAATATTTTTAGTGCTTGACGCTGGTAGGGACTCTTTGACTTTTGTTACAATCAACATTTTTCAGGACAAAAAACAAAACAGATGTAAACCTTTGCTTATGTTATGTTTTCATCTTGGCATCTCTTGTACTCTTCTGAGGTGGCTTGTTTGAAGCCTTCAGATCTGCAGAGCTGTTCCAAAAAACACAGCTTCCCAACTCACTTTGTTCAAGCTTATGTTCCACTTAACAGTTTTAAACTAAAAGAGGAGAGATTTAGATTAGACATGAGGAAGGTATTCTTTACTGTGAGACTGGTGAGGCCCTGGCATAGAGAAGCTATGGATGCACCACCCCTGGAAGTGTTCAAGGCCAGGCTGGATGGGACTTTGACCAATCTGGTCTAGTGGGAAGTTTCCCTGCCCATGGTGGGGTGTTGGAACTGGACGGTGTTTAAGGTCCCTTCCAACCCAAAGCATTCCATGATTCTGTGACAAGCAAGTAAACGATAAGAAGCTGGTGAACCACAGCTTGAGATAGAAAGTATTATTTTCTTTTTGGATCCTACCTGGGTCTGAAAAGAGATTCAAACTTTAGATGCAGGCTCTCTGGAGGCCCTGAAAAACCACTGCATTTATGAAGTAGAAGGGGATATCTGAGAGAGGAGTAAAATTGTGGCAGTGAAAACTGATGTTTCCACTAAGTTGTGGGAGTCAGGCAGGATTCACAACACAGGGCTTTCTTGTAGAGTACCCTTATGTCTGCGGTGATGCTCAAGGCTGGGACTGCAGACTGTCATTCTAATCATGACAGAGTGTCAGATTGGGAAGGTTCCTCCAGGTTAGTTCACGTATTAGACTACATACAATCATTGTGAAAATCTTACTGTATGGAAGCAGTCAGAAAGCATCAGTGCTTCCTTTTATAATTAGCATGTATCTCATTGTACAAAGTGTTGTGGAAGTATTTAATAAGCAGAGCACCATAGTTAAGCTGGTAATTTTGTTCTTAAATTCCCATTGAGCAAAGGAGAATAGTCACAGTCTGTCACTAACTGGCAGAATGGGAGAAAACCAGCTGTGCTTTAAAGGCAATTTCCCATTGCCTCAAAATGATGTCACTTTAAAGGTTAATCCTTTGTCCTGCTCTGGCCTCTTTATGCTCTGTATGCAGATAAAGATCAAGCTGGTGCCTTTCACCCGTAGCACTCATCTAGAGTTGCTTCTCATCCTACATAACCTTAATCCTTGCTTAATTTTTCCTCAAGAAAAAGAAATAATAATAATTTTAAAAAATCCACTCAAATAAAATGCTACAAAGACATTTTTTCCAGTCAAATTCTTAAACCCAACATCCCTGACATATTTTCCTGCTCTGCTGTAGAAAATAGAGGAATTTTGTTAAGCAAGTGTTATTTCTGCATGTCTTCCCCATCACATGGTCATGAAGATCTCTTTCCTGTCACAAACCTACTTGTTATTTCTATATTTCACTTATTGGTATGAACATCAGACATTTGTGTTTCTTGCTGCACTGTATCAGCAGAGACACTAGAAGCAGCAGCTTCCAGAACAACTCTGTTCAGCACAATGGCTTTCAAACTTGTTTTATCTGATTGCTCATGTGTCTTTGCTGAAGAAAAGGTTGGTAAAGACATTCAGGGCAAAATGGTTCAGGGCTTTGGCTGTTTCATTACAGATAATTCATGGAGAAACTGCCTACTCTAATTTATTTTTTATCCTGATAAATTGACAGCCAAAAGTCTTTGACATTCCAGATCTGCTTCACCTCTCACTTGCCAAAGTCACTCCACTGGCTTGCATTTGACTACTTTCTTCTTCTATATGATGTTTTGATTAGGTTGATATGCGGGGAAAACTCTTTAGTTCTTACAGTTTTAGCTATGGACTGAAATTCAGGCAATCTGAACTCATTCCTGAAGTGCTCTCTGAGCTATTTCTGTGTGAACTTAAGTAAGAAACTTAACCTTTTTGCTTTTTCCTTCATTTGAAAATAGAACTTCGCTTACTACCTCATGTCTTCCAGGCTATTCATATTTATGCTGAATGCTTATAAGGCCAAAGAAATCTCCCGTGCTAAGTGAATATAAAAATAAAGCCCTGGATTTCGTGTAGACCACTGTGGCTTTCTGTAATGACTTTCAATAAGTGGTTACCCAACGAACATTGTGCCTGGGTGCATTTAATGAGCTCAGGGGACTCTGCTGACAAAGGAACAGTGTTATGAACATTTCCCTCCATGGCACTGTGGCCTGGTGTAATTCAGAATGCAACTCAGCTGAAATCTCTGGAGGTAAGCTTAGTGTTAGGATTGTTTTGTTGTTGCTGTACTTAAAATTAAAGATGCGAAGCTAGTAGTACATGAAAGCACAGGTTTTTCAGTGTCCTACTTTGATATCACAGTGTTCCCTCTTTGATATCACAAGTTAGTGAAGATTATGAAATTCTGAAACCTTTATCCTAACTTTAAACACACATTGTGAATCATGGCTGTTTATCTTTCTAACACCAACACATCCCTCTTAATAGCACACAGCCAAAGATCAGTACATCCCCTCTTCCATACCACTGTCATCTGAATTATAATTGCATTTTCTCTGTTACTGACGATGACAAGATTGTTAGGTGAAATCAAAGCCTTTCATGCATTTTTTTAATCCTCTGCTAAAATTCCATGAAAATGTATAAAAGTTGACCTTTCCTTCATGATGACACAGTGCTACAGTCTTCTAATGCACCTCCAGTTGCATAAGTTGAATTATTTGGCGTAATTCTAATTTTAGTCCCGTAGAAAAAGTTCATAGATGAATTGTGTTGGCAGAACTGGCAGTCATAACGAAACATTCAATTAGTACAATTTACTGTGTTGGTGTAGAAAAAGAAGTACATGTACCCAGCCTTATAAAAGACACATTTTTAATCAGTTTCTGCTATTAAAGTTAAAGAGCATCTCTTCATAAGTGGGAATTTGAAAAGAAAATTTGATTTTCTGTATTTGACCAAGTTGAACATAAGTATCTTTTTAAAATAAGTATATGCCTTAAACAGACAAAGTCAAAAATTATCCCACGTACAGATAATCTGTTGCAATGGAAATGTTTGATGGATGTTTTCTAATGGTGACAGGAAAATGTCACAGTGTATAAAAGGTTGCTCTCAAGGAAGCACAAAACAGATTTCTAAAACATTAATTCATGAAGACAGTTCAACAGTGGTGTCTGTCTCTTGCAGAGGATAATTAAATTCATTTTCAACATCTGTAAGGAAGGAGTCACAATTTGATGCATAATTGAAGACTTTAAAATTAAATTTGAAACATGGGAAACAAAATTAAAAACCTTGAACTGTGTTTCATTGTTTTAATACTTCAATTTATATACAAAGACTGTAAGTTAATAAGGAAAATTCATGATTAGAACCTCCTGGGCAAAATTCAGATAGAGTGTTTCTGATGAGTTTGAATGAGCCCCAACCTCAGATACACTGAAATACCAAGACTCTGTGAAAGTAATCAAAATGTAACAATATTGTTATGAAGTATATAGTCAGTTTCTTGGCATATCCCCAGGCAGGAAGCTTCATGGAGTTTGTTGGAAACATCTGTGTCTTATGAATCCTCTATTGTTTTGGCAAGATACGGGAAAAGTGTGTATTTTGGTTTGGGGAATGGAGAGTGTTCTGTTTATGCTTAGAAATTCTGTAGGCATTTAATGAGAAAATCCCTTAGAAAACAGTAAATTTCCAATTTATAGTTTAGCATCTCATGGTGTGTAGGAAGAAGGCTTAAGATGGGCCTTGGGAAAAATTGTTTTTAATTCCCAGGTGTTCTTCTCTGGCTAAAAGGAATACTCATATGCTTGAATTTCAATATACACATATGTCTTTGGCTGAACTGAAAGCTTTATCAAATGTGCAGTCTTCAGATATACCCAACTTTGTGCATATTGCAATGCGTTATAAACAAAATATTTTATATTTTACCCAATACTTGGTAAAAAAAAAATCCATCCACTGAAAGTACTTTTATTTTTCCAACTATTATAATTGTGGTTGCCTAGCATAGTGTGATTAAAATGAGGCACTGAATGCACAGATATCACAGCTATCTTGTCAAGTTTTTCCTCAGTGCCTAAGAGCACTGGCATTAAAGACCTCTTCCAGTAAAGACTAGAGAGGATGCCCAAAGACAGCTCGGCAATGACTGCATTCAAGTGCTTTGCTGTGATGGCAGAAATAACGCAGTAGCTTTTGTGTCTACCTTAATCGGGCTAAAAGCTTCAGAAACTCCTCTCATGTAGTGCTGGACTTGTCAAAATGCTGAGGAGAAGCCAGAAAAAAAAAAAAAGTAAAAAGAGAGATTTTTAGCAAGATGTATGTATATGCATCAAATTGTTGCAAAACAGATCCTCTCTTGGAAAATCAGCCACATGCAAATGGCTCTCTGGAGCTGGGGTTGATGTAGATCAGGTGCAGGTTGTAAGGAAATGTTTTGATTTTGGCTTTCCTACTTTGTCTTCTGGCTCATTCTGCCCATACTCTTTCCTGGCACAGATAAAACATATGAAAAATAGACAAAATCACAATCTCTTTGTTTTTCTGACTTTTTTTTCTCTCCTTTCCTAAGATAGAATTTTAAATGTCAGCCTTTCAAAATGTGGCATTTTCAGAGAAGTGTTATAGCCTGGGTCTTACTGAAAAGAAAGTGCTTTTCCAGTTCAAAGGACTTTAAAACAAAACAGAAAAAGCTAAAACAAATGAAATAGGCTGTGGGAACAGCAGCTCAAGTTCTTCTCCAATTAAATTTTCAGATGTCTCTGTCAGCATCTTTTCTCCCAGGGGAATTTGGAAGAAAACTTGAAATCTAAATCCTGCATGTGTTGGAAATGGCTCCCTTCCCTGGCAGCACCTGTAGACACTACAGGTTTCATGGCTATAGAGAAAAATGAAGATGAGAAGAAAAGTCTGTTAGAACATGAATTTTGTCTCTTGCTGAAACAGAACTGTTCTAATGTGGTATCGCACTTTTCATCTTCTCTGCTACTTCAGATATGCAGAGGAAGATACCTTGTCCTGAAATATATCTCAACTGCCTGACCTCAAATATATTCAGATATGATAAAGCCAGCGGGGTCACTATGGCAGTGTGGTTTTAATCATACAGACTGCTTTTGTCCCAGCAATATGACTTTGCTGAATAATTTTTGAATGTGTCATCTCTTTTCAGTTAAAAAAAAAAGAAAAAAGAAAAAAAAAGAAAAAAAAAGAAAAAAGAAATTAAAACCCTAGCAATGATGGGCATAGAGGAACTGGAAGAGCTTTCAAGGGTCCTTCAGAAAACTGGTGTATGCTCACCTTTGTCTGTGGAGGCAAATCCCATTTGTTACATGTTGGCTCATGTCAAACATGTTGGCTCTGCATGCTGGCTTGAAGTCAAAATACCACAGAACAGTGGTAGATGTGGCACTGAGGGACATGTTTTGGTGGGCATAGTGATGATGAGTTGATGGTTTGATTTGGTGATCTTAGAGACCTTTTCCCACCTTTTCCCACCTTTATGTTTCTATGATTCTATCTTGTTTGCAACTTTGCACATCCTCTTTCATATAACTTGTGTCACTTAGGGACTTTACTGTCCGTACCTTCACGACTTGGAGAGAAATGGCATGGGGTATCTCTAGGAAGCTCCAGGCACATGCTTTTGTCAGGGGATGCCTTTCTCTCTACACATTCAGTCTGCGATACTCCAGAGCAGAACAATACAGTTATTTTTGTCTCATCCCTTTGGAAGCAACTGAGCTTCCAGCAGGGTGCCAGGGCAGTGTAATGAGTACCACTTTAACCTCTGAAAACAGAATGTCTGGAACAATTTATCTCTCTTGCTATCCTGAAGTAGAGCTCGGCTGCCCCCACTTCCCATTCAGCCATGCTTCCACCATTTCTGTCTTCACAACAAGTGATAAAAAGACAGAAGGAACATGAGGAATGGGAATGATTCTGTTCCAGTTCTCTCACACTCACACATTTCCCTTTCTGATGTGAATACCTGCCTGATGCCAACCATTTACATGGGTACCTTTTCTTCTAGCTGGGCATCCAGAGGACTGTTACTATCTCAGAGTGGTAAGGAAAGAAGGAAACCAAAGTAAATTAAGAGCATTTTCAGCCAGTTTTATGGACTGTCCTCAGCTATTATTTTAGTGACAGTGGCAGCTGCCTCGGGATCAGCCTGGTTGTAAGCTGCTGCATAGCAACAGGAAGCTGGGACATACCCCATGTACGCATCATGCGGAGCCTCTGAGAGGCACTCCCAAAAGGAGAAAGAGTGCTTTAAATTGAGACAAGATTCTACATCTCACCTGAAGGACAGCGGGTATGAGGCAGTGTCATGGTTCTATGTTTTTGCTATACAGGGCAATGTAGGCTGTATTTGGTCATGAAAAGCTGCCCTTATCAGACGCATATCACTGCCTTGTGATATCAGAAAATCTTGTGTTTCTAACGTATAAGACATGGGTTATCTTTTGTTTTTTGGGGAGCTTTTCTTGTGTTTTGTTTGTTTGTTTATTTGTTTTGCATACAGTTGAGGCTTACTTCTCTGTCTGATAAACTAGCTTGCAAACAAAAAATCAGAAACTTGCTTTTTGTCTGGAAAGCAGAATGAAGTAATGACATCACCCTCCTCTTTTGGGTTTTATATGTCTTTGAGGACCGTGTGGCTTTGGCATTTGACAAAACCACATGCAGCAGACTGGAATTCAGTTTCAAGAGCAGAAGATGAAAACCTGTTTTAGGATTGGTTTGCATTTAAGAGGCATGAATAACACAGATCTCTGATATCCTTGGCTTTGGTTTAAATTTTTACCCCCAGCTGTGGATCTTATTTATTTACTTATTGTAATTTATTTTAACAGCTCTGAAACCTGCTGGATTAGCAGCCCAGGAGAATAATGTCAAAGAGTGGCAGTCTGAGTTGCGCTACAAACCCACTCTGATAGGATTATCTCTAGGCAGGAGGAGAAGAGTTTAATCAGCCTTGTCAATTCATTAGCTCTCCTCTTCTGAGGCAGTCACAAAGGGTGCCACTTAGTGTCAGTGGTGTTGGTAGCTATTCTGAAATAAATACAAATCAGGCTCACTTCAAATCAGGCCGCTGAACAAGTTGTAAGCTCCTGTAACTGGTTGTTATCATGTAAGACTGAAAAGGTTCTTTTAACACCCTGCTGCTTAGATAGGGTTGACCCTTCCCTGAGGACTTCTCAAAGTTCCTTCTTGCACTGTTTTGTTTATTTACTTTTTATGATTTAAAATGCAAAACACATAATGTGATTTGTTCCAAAGACTCCTGAGACAGTTACCCACATCCTTAGTGCTTGCTGAGTGTCACTTCCACTACAACACTGCTCTTCACAATAAGGAAACCTGGAGAAAGGAGCTGGAATGTTTACAAATAATGCCCATCTTTCCTGACTAGCAGGAATGCAAGGCTACAGCATACACCTTCTGTAATACTTCACCTTTAATAATGCAGCTGAGTTAACCTGAAGAAGGATCACTTTCTCTCCACTGTCTGCTGTGTAAGTTGATGAAGTGACCTCTGCTAACATCAGGAATGTGAATATGCTCTGGATGATCTGTCTACATCACTCCACTGATTCAGTCTCTCACGGTCATTTTCTGTAGCTCCCACCAGTACTCCTGCTGACATCAGAGGCTGTGGACTGATGTTCCAACAAGTCCCTTTCAGAAAAAAGAAAAGAAAAAAAAAGTATATTCTGACCCTTTCTTTTTTCTGTCACCACAGGGAGATCTCCAAAGATCCCTCATTCAGGTGGATTTTGGTGACGGCACCGCTGTTTCATATGCCAATCTCAGCTCAACAGAAGATGGGATCAAACACACCTACCAGAACGTGGGCATATTCCGAGTGACCGTGCTGGTGGAAAATAGCCTGGGATCTGACAATGCTGTCCTCTACCTGCACGTAACATGTATGTATGTTCATACTCATTGTTAACTTCTGTCATTCCTAGAAAAAATTATCACTTGCTCTGAGAGATGATGCTTGGACTTTGTATGTGGGAGGATGAAGTGATGGGAGATGGTGAGAGTTTGACCTCCAGTGGAGGACTTCAGAATGAGAGGAGACACAAGGAATAGCAGTTTGTTTTTTGAACCGTGTTTAACCTCTAACTTTGGGTGGTCCAATCTGAGACACCTCGGAGTATTATCTTTCCCTTTCTGAAATGCACTGTGGTTGGCATGTTTACAGTGTCAGAAAAATAAAGACATCTTTTATTCACTTTCAAAAACCTTGACTTTCCCTTCATACAGTGTTTTGTCCTTTAATGAAATGCAGCCACATTTGGGATGGAAACTTGTGCGTTTCAGTCTTTCTGTTGTCATAGGAACCAAAATCCTGGTGTTAAAAGAGTATAACAAGAAAAAATGTTATCTTCACATTGCTCTTTTGCTATTCTTTTCAAACTTTTTATATGTTGGCTCTCTCTGATTTACACCTGAAATGTATCTCAGTCTTTGTATAAAACCAGCAATGTGTTCTTTCATCTTTATTCTTGCACATGCCTGAGAACCCAAAATGTTTGACCGTTAGTGAAATTTTGTAGTATCTCTGGATTTTGTTTGGGGCCATAATTTGTTTTACATTGTGTAAGTATTTTTTTGTTTGTTTGTTTGTTTATTTTGTTATTTTTGTTGGGTTTTGTTAATTACTTGTATTCCAGGCTGTATCTCTATGTGACAGATTTACTGAAGAAAAAAAATATTTTAAACTTAGTTATTTTTATTTATGTTATGCGTATAGAAATACTACTTAGCCTCTACTAAAGTAATTCCACATATTGCCTAGATAATTCAGCACATGCCACATTCTGTGACTCTGGTTTTGGAGTTACTTCATTTAGCATGAAATCAGGTGCACCTTTAGGGGAAGAGGGCAGTTCTCTAATGGTGCACAGTCGTATCAGCAGATGGGACCAGTGGGATTTGTAGGTGTAGGAGACAGCAGGTGTATGTGGGAGCATGATGGGAACAGTAACAAATCCTTCCCTGAACTTCTTCCTTGAAAAAGACATGAGCATCATGTACCATTTATGATTCCCTTACCTGATACTGGTCTGCCATAAACTTTTGTGTCACAGAGTCCATAAACTTTTGTGTCACAGAGTCCTTCAGCAGTGTCGTGTGTTTGAAAAACTCCTATCTATCTTGCAAAAAAGAACTCTGCTGATAAATCAGATTGTTATCAAGCTTTGGTTCTTTATTTATATATTTATCTTGAATTACTTCTGCTTTGAAGCACTGGCGAGGCAAGGTAAGGTCTCAGCTTTTAGATAGCTACTGTTTTTTTGGTTGGTTGGTTTTGTTGTACGGTTTTGAGAATCATTGTATGATAGAAAAGGAACTCTGCTTAGAGCAGATTTTTATATGCTTTCACATAATTTCTTCAGCAACTGAGGAAGCACGGGTTTGGTCCAGTGGAGAGTGCCCTTGTCTGCAGAGGAGAGGTTCTGGAGTCACCCTGTAGTTTGCCTTCTTGCTTGTGCTTGGGTGCTTAGCAGGGGAGATGCAGGATGCAGCAATCCTCCTCCTTCTGCTGCTGGTTATGAAAGTCACCTCAACACGAGCTGTGGTCATCTTTTTTTTTTTTTCCCAGTCTGTGTAAAAGGTCACTGGAAACAAATGGAGCAGTGTTTTGGCAGTTGATATTTCACAAGAGGTTCTGACAGCCTTCTATGAACAGGGTTGGTAATTGTTTGCTGTTTGACAACAAAGGTCCATGGGGACCTTTGCATATGCTCAGCCTATCTGCACAGTAATGAGCCCCTATAACAATAACCACTCTGTTGTGCAACCACAAAATAGAAGAAGAAGGCAGGGAGGCCCTCACCCTTACTCGCATTGGCTTTCTGGGTTGTAGCTAATTTAATTCATTTTCTTGAGCCATAGAAGGCTTAAGAATTGTTTTGTTTTTTAAGAATTTGTTTTAACAGTACAATTAAGAAGCAATATCCAGATGTCTTCATGCTACTAAGCAACTGATAAATATATATTTCTGAGTTGTGTTTAGATAAAGTCAATATGTGACTTCAATATGTCACTGCATTATCATTGAAGTCAGGCCTAGATTATAGGTGTCTGACCTCCAGAGAAGCCACAGCCTGAAAGATGTGTTTCACCTTCCTCTGTCTGCGAAGAATTAGGGACCTCAGAGCAGATTACAAACAGAGTATGGTGCCATTCAGACTAGCAATAGATTTGCTGAAGGCAGAGTTGTACAATAAATTCATAAAGCCCTCATAAAGCCTAATGCCCAGATCTACAAAAGCTTCTGAATCTATGGAAATGCTAGCTTTGCCTCTCAGCTCTCTAGTGAGCAAGGCTACTTTATTTAGCTTGGGGCGCATAAGCATGAATCTGGCCTCTTGGAAGTCTTGTAAGGCATTATTGTATTGTATTGTTATTATTATTGTATTGTGAGGCAGGAGTATTTTGTTGTGCATGGACTGTACTTTGTATAAGGTATACACATTGAAATAAGTCTCTACAAACTTACCTGGGAGGGTGCAGACTCCTAGCAGTTAAGAGCCCATCCAGAATAAGCTATCCCCATCTGCTGGCCAGATGATAGTTCAGCATTTCAGCCACTTCGACCCATCATCTATTTGAAGAGAAATGCTGAGGCAGAATTGGCTTGTCAGAGCCATTCTTTCACATTCTTTCTAAGCCAGCACATGGCACAGGTCTGAGGAGGGGTTGGGTGTCCTCTGCAGTGTGGTCTTTTTAGCTGTATTCAGAGCAACTGTGTGGTTATTTTGGAGTGAACTAGATTTTACACAGGTGTCATTGTCACTGTCACAACTGTCACCATATCAGGTGTGAGGGAACGTATTCCTTTAGAGGTCTGTGCTGGTGGCACCTGGCATTTGGCAAACATCCCAAAGGATATCAGAGCTGCAAAATATTCAGCTTGGGAAGCTGCCATTTCTCAGTTCTTAGTGTCTTGTAGGTCACAGAAATATACCTGAGCAGGGAAATTCCATTAAAATCAGAAGGATGAAATTCCAGCTTCTTAAGAATTTATAAAAGGGACTGCTGATTATTGAAGGAAATATGAGCCACACATCTGTGTCTATAGCAGTCTTTGGTTAGTTCCATCATGAGTGACTCTTAAGGGGGCTGCGTTAGGTTAATCAGTGGCTGAGTCTATACCACAAAGAAATCTGCATTTTAGTAATGAATCAGAAGGAGTGGTTCTTGTTTATAATGGCATTGCTTATACAGTCTGGTTTAGATGAATTTTTTCATGCCTCTCTGCATGTGTGTGATACAGCGTCAGGGGATGCTTGCTCTAAAATGTTCAGTGTTTCTCTTGGAAAGCCAGGTTCTAAGTGATGCTACGCATGTGATGTTTTCAGAAAAATCCTCTCCTAAAATATGAAAGATCCTTTAGCAAAATATCTCAATTTCACATGGACAATGCAGTCGACCCTCTCAAGCTGTGGTCTCCACTTCTCATCACTTAGAAGCTCACAGATGTAGGAAATGAATTTTACTTGTTTTAGAAATTCATGTCCCCATATCACCTGGGAAGTCTTTTTTTTTTTTTTTTTTCCTCTGTCAGTTTTAGAACAATTGCTTTGTTCTCTAAGTGAACAGTCAGAACACGTTTTAAAAAATAATCTAGAGGACAAGCTGCAATAACAAAGGCCCATCTGTCTCCAAAAGATGAGAAATATGTAACCCTGGGCATAATGTCACTTGTCAAATGAATTATGTTCTGTTTATATTAAAAAATAAAATAGTTTATTGTGGAAAAGAGGGAGTATAGGGTAACATAAAATGAAAGCAGTCAGTGAAAAACTGTGTTCAGAGAGAATTTCATCCAGTGTGAATAGATACAGTATTACTGAAGTTCACCAAATCATAATAATTTGCATCAACAGAGATGTTCCATGTCAACTGAAGCCATTTGTCCTGCACATTTTTATGTCTTCTTAATGAAGACCCTGTTCACATATCTGTCCCCTCTATCCCAAGTTGGTATTTCACAGGGAGGGATGACTCACACCTTGTATCTCTCTCTGCAGGTCCCTTGGAACATGTTCATTTATCTCTTCCATTTGTCACTACGAAGAACAAGGAGGTCAATGCCACGGCAGTACTGTGGCCAAGTCAAGTGGGAACACTTACTTATGTCTGGTGGTTTGGGAACAACACAGAGGTTTGTATTCCCTATGGATTTATATCAAAACAATCAAGGAGGAATTCTGACTGGGAAAGGAGGAAGAGAAAGGTCTGAAAATGCCTCTAAATAGTCCTCCACACAAGAAAACTGCAAGTCAGAGGAAGAGATGCTAATTCTTAGATCTTTGATGTACCGACACTGAAATATAGGAACCATTTTGTGATTACTGCTGTGACTTAGCTGCAGGTTTATTGCCATTTCATGCAAATTGTCAGCAGCTTTGTACTGGCATCTTCATCCAAGGTAGATATATAGAACCAAGGTCCCAAAGTGCTTCTAGTATGCTTTTTCCCTCACTCACTATAAAAGCAATAACAAAAGCTGAAAATAGCATACAACACATTCTGCTGCCTCTGTGCTTGCAGAGTTAGTAAATCTGCACTGGCATTGCAACTGTTATTGTATGTGCCTTTGTGGCAGCAGTACCCAGGCACCCTTATTAATCTCTAAGGGGAGAGATTCTCATGGCTTTTGTAGGGCTGACATGGGCCTTCAATCACATGTTCTTCTTCTGTACAATGCAGGTCAGAGGATTGCATCAACATTTCCTGCTTTATTTACCTCTTTGCGATTAAAGTAGAATTTGAATTTCCTGTTGCTTTGTCCCTCAGATGATGGAAAATTCACTGCTTCTTTCTTACCCTCTCTCCCAGCTTTCTCCCCACAGCTAATTATCTTGAGTGTTAAACATATGCCCTGTGTTTGTAGTCTGAATTTATCTAGCTCTGGTTTCAAGCTGCTGGATCTTGTTATGTCTTTGTGTGTAGATTAAAGGACTCTGTTGTATCAGAAATCGTCTCTCCCTTGAGGTACTTACAGGCTCTGATTCTCACCTTTTAACCTTCCCTCTGATCTTCTAAGCTCATAAGTGATCAGAGTTGGTCTAACTCTGTTCTCATTGAAGTGAGAATTTTACTACAGACTACAATGGGAACAGAGTTTGACTTAATACTATGTGCTTTGAAGACCTCATCCAGAGTTCATTAATAAGCGAAAACAGAAGTTATGGCAGAGACTGTTGAAAGGGAGCACAGCTCGCTGATTAACTAGCTTGCACAGCAGATGAAGCCAAGGGGATCTGTGTTCTCTCTAAAACCCATCCTTTTCCAAAAGCAGCATCTCCGTGCCTATGCAGGAGAGCAACTGAGAAATGTTGATTTGCTTCCTCGTTCTGCCACAACCTCCTTAAATACCTTCAACAAACCACAACTAGATCTGGGAAAGTAGTGTGACAGCAGTGAACCTGGTGGGCCCTCCTATTAGTTAGAATCTGCACCTCTCTGGAGAGTACAGCAAAGACAGTTTAACATGGGATTCCAAACATACAGCATGCTCAGCAGAAAGCCACCTGGATACTGAGGAATATCAGACCTTATTAACTATTCTTTAAAAAACTTTTAGGCATCCTGAGCAGTCTCCAGAAAATTGTCTTCCAGGTCACACGGTCCTTCCTACGTTTGCAAGCTGGAACCAATTCCCCAAACCATCCCAATAGGCCAAAGAGCCAAACTCACCTTTGCTTTTCCTCTACAGCCAAATTAACATCTTTTCTCTTCTTCTGATGTATTTGCAGCCACTGATCACTTTGGAAGGGAGCATCACATTTACATTTTCTGTAGAAGGGATGAATACCATCACTGTTCAGGTCTCAGCAGGAAACACCATTCTTCAGGACACAAAGACCATCGCTGTGTATGGTGAGCCTTTCTCCCTTTGTTTTACATAGGATTCTTCATAATCAAGAGCTAAAGATGCAGGCTGCAATATAAGGTCTTAATTCCAGGTTGTAAGCTCATTTCCAGTGATATCAATTCAGCATAATGCCTCTGAGTGATGTTAGTCCAGACTGAGATGATTGCAGAGTGTTGACTGCCTTCCCAGAACCCTCTGTATCAGATCTATCAATCACTATATATTAGTCAAACACAATCATAAAAATTTTAGGCTGCTTGTAAGCTGGTTTCCTCTTTTCGTCCAGTAGAGGCCTCTTTACTCACACAGAAGCTGCCTGGCTCAAATTCAAAGTCAATGCAGCGTGATGCAGTCAGGTGCAGAAATCTGCACTGCTCTGATATTGTACTCAGGCCTCAGAAACAGTTATGACAAACAAATGCCATATAGTGTGGATGTAGTCCAGGAACCAATGGAAATTCCCTAAGCATGTAGTGAAAGTAATCAGCGTGAGTGTCCCTATTAGCAAAAGCAAAGATTAAGAAGCATTTTTTCCAAGGCTGTCCAGTTAAGATTTCAGGTGTTTGCAACATGTCCATGAGAATATAATCACAGCTTCCTTTGCAGAGTTTGTCTTCTTCAGAAATCAAGAAGAAGGTAGCACTTATATTCTCCGCTCAGCTCCCCTTCCAATGCTATCCACCTATTAAAAGTAATGACCTATCACCTTTTTCAGTTTTGTGACACCTGAGCAGTGAATCACTCCAATTTACTGCTGGATTCTCTGACACCATATGCATCACTAGCAGATTGATTAAGAAAGCAAAACACAAGCTGCAGCAGGTTTCACAAAGTTCTGCTCATTCAGCACAAGGCATTTTCAGATGTCTTACCACTGCATCATTGTATCTGCAGAGCAATTTCGGTCCTTGAGGTTATCCTTTTCCCCAAACTTGGATGACTACAATCCAGATATCCCAGAGTGGAGAAGGGACATCAGCCGCGTAGTCAAGAGAGCTCTGGTGGAGGTAAGCAATGTTTATAAACTGTCTTATGGTGGCTCACTTTTTGCTTTCTGCCTACATTAGGACCAAATAAATTGTTCTCTCGAGGTGTCTCTCGGTCCCTTGCAACTATAAAAGGGGGATAGATGAGTGTTTGAGTCCAGAATCCTTAATTTTATACAGGTGAAATGATCCTATCCTATGACAATCTAGTGCTCGGAGTCAGACTTCACTTTATTCTTTTTAATGGAATATTTCAGAGAAAAGGGCATCTGGAAAAACAAATTACTTGTGTGTGCGTTTAGCTTTACAAATGTCTTTTCTGTTGCACTGCAATCCTTCTTTTACTGCTGCGCTTATACAGCGGTGGAAAGCAATGCTCTTCTAATGGAATTACAAATATGCTGTAAGAAACTTAGAAGACCAAAGAGAAAATAATTTTCACTACTAAGAAGAGCACCCAAGTATGTACTTCAGATTTTTCATATAGCATGAGTTTCATGGGTCAAGATTGGGTGCTGTTTCTCCCACCAACACTACAGAGAAGCTCTGAAGTTCCTTCTCTCACCGTGAAACAGAATGTCATAAAAACATTGTTTGTCTGAAGACTTGGGATTCAAACCAAGGGGCAGAGAAATGTATGTTAGAAGAGATAGGCATCAGTGGCAGTTTCTCAGCTCAGCAGAAAAATAGGAATTGTTCAAAATGCATTTGTGCCCACCTGATTAATGTCTTTCCAGCCTTTTTGCATAGATGGTATCATGAATAAAAAGCTTGCTAATAACATCCACAACCTTTGTTTCCATTCAAAATTTGAGAAATATTTTTTTAAAAAAGCAGAAAATTTGTCTGAATACTTACTGAAAGGATTTTTTTTTTTTTTTCCTCCAATTCCCTGAAAAGACAGGAGGAGAGGAGGAAAGCAAAATAAATAAATAAATAAATAAATAAAACACAAAAAAACACCCCAGTTTTCTAAAGCTTGTCCTTTTGGCTTATTTATGTCTGTATCAAGTACTCAAGGTTCCATTTATCTTTAGGATGAATTTTCAAAAGATAAACAACTCAAAAGAAAATCAAGCCATGAAAAAAAGGATTATAAAAATCACAGTACCAAGGATATATTCCCAAAGCAAAGCAATGAAAACACAGTCTTTTTGTTGTTTGCATAAGAAAAAACTGATAGCTAATTATCCCCTTTTATATAGCTAAATGATTCACCTTAAATAAGCCTTTGTTAGAAGTTCCTATAGAAATTAAAGTTAAAACCAATAGATTCTATCGCAATTAAGTACACTGTATAAAAATAAGTTGAATAACTAAATAATTCAACAGGAAATTATAGCTGTGCTATAGAATTTTTATGAACTTTTATTTAAGTATTACATTCTTATTAAGGAGTCCTGCGGACTTGGATAAAAATTCTGCATAAGAAATTATAGTTCTCTACTCAAATCTGATCTTCTCTGTGTGTAAGGATAACTTCACATTATCACAAAATATCCTATTTTGTATTACAATCATAATTATTCCTCACATCGTTGATTTTTTGAGTTCTGTCTTCTACTTTTGATGAATACAAGAATGAACTGAGTACATCAGACAAAAGCTTCTGGCTAAAAATAATAATCATCATCATCATTCTCAGTCTCAGAAAATGAAGACTTTCCATTAACTGGTAAAGCTGTGTCTTTTTCTTGACATCTTAAAACAACCTGTTAGGCAGGCACAAATAATACAAGCCCTAGCTTCACAGATGCTTGGTAAGAATGTATGAAACTTTTATGCTGTTATAATAATTCTTCTAAACCCCCACTAAAAAACAGGAGTAATGAAAGCTCGTGGGTTGTCTTTTTTTTTTTTTTTTTTTTTTTGTATGCAGTGGAAAGTTTCCTTTTTCATAGCTCTACACAGTATTCCCTCTGCTGTCAGCAGTCACATGTGGAGGTGATGGAGAGCTTCAGTCAAAGTTCAGATGTTATCCCATCCTCTGCATTAAGCCTTGGCTCCTGAACCGCTTCACAAGTCTTAGGTCTAATTAACATCAGAGCATTTCATGTTCTGCAGACGTCCTGTTGTACCCAGCTACCATGGTCTGCCCTTATGTGAGGGTACTTCCCCACCCCTCCAGCTCAAAAATGAATGTAACAATAATTAGCATTTTAAAATCAGAGATTTAAACAACAGGCTGGACAATCCACAACAAAGAGGCAGTGGAGGAAGATTCAGCAGACTGTGTTTCTCCTCCTTTTGGCCCGTAGAACTTCCTGAAAGCCAACAAACTTGTTTTCTGGAGAAGAACTCTGCAATGCACTCTGCAATGTCTTCATAACAGCACCTGAAACCCATACATAGAGATGATCCTAGCAGTGATGACTGTGGGGTATTTGCTTTCTGAATTTTGACTAATTTTGCATTGAAGGAATGTTTGGGTCTAAACTAATGGTTTAAGATGTTCAGCCAACAAGATGTTAAATAGTTGCACATTAATACAACATATAACATCTAAATAAATAAATTCCTCATTACCTTGTAGAACTGACCCAGGGTGTGAACTATAAAGAATTTGACTTTTGGGGATTCAAATCTGATTCATGTTCTTATTTTTCCACCTGAGTCTCCAAGAGGATTTTAGGCTCTGTTTTGATTAATCAGATCTTTAGAGTGCAATTCAGCCCACATACCTTACCTTTTAACAGGCTACTTCTTACTACTGACAAAACAGAAAACCTCAGGGATCAGCTTAGAGTACACAGACAAGTTTAAAACTGCTATGTTCAGATAACATAAGTCATAAGTCAGATTTAGGAATTCCTTTTAGCATGTCTGATGATCACTGTTGCTCCAGGACTGTATATTTTACAGCAGAATGAAGTAAAATTATTAATCCCAAGTTTTTTTACTTGCACTGGATTTTTACAAGATTCTCTTCGCAGTACAAGAGGCAACTAACATCACTTCTGTAAGAACTGCAGCGCTTTCACAAAGAAATTGTCAGCATTCAATGCCATCCCTGCTGTCCACTAATTGTCTATGTATCAGGCAACAGGTATTTCAAGCAAGCATATTCTGGTCGCAGTGCTCCCTGGCCTGCCCACATCTGCTGAACTCTTCATTTTGCCATATCAAGATGCCACAGGGGAAAATAAAAGAACAGCAGAAGACCTAGAGCAGGTACTGTGTCTGCTCCTCAGGGAAGTATACATTTTTGCATTTGTTTGTGTATATGCGATTTCCAAGTGAAATAATTACTGCCATCAGATTAACTGAGATCTAAACAATGACTGTTATGTTCAGTGTCCTCTTCAATTTTTTGGTTGTTTGTTTTTCCACAAAAACCAGCTTTAGATGTGTAATTTAGGATCGGAAACTCATATGGTATCCCTCAGTATAGTGAAATTTGTATGATGACTTTTCTTCCTTGGGAGAGAAGAAAGATTCTATTCTACCTCATGAAAATTGGAAGACAGCAGGAAGATTTACTGGATGGTTCCTGCTGAACTACACTGGGGTAACCTTATGAGAAAGAGTTTATGAGATGGTCAAAAAAAATCTGAGAAAATGTTGGAGGATAGGGCTGGGTGGTAAACCTGGAAAGACCACAATTTCATTGGCCTTTTAGAACATAGGGAATATGTTAGATTATCCTGCTGGCTATCTTCAAAATTCTGGCAGTGGGGTTGAGCAACTCCAGCGTGTTCTGCCAGTATGAAGCTGAAATAGGCAGCAACGAACAAGAAAACTGTATCTACCTGCAATACCCAAAAGGTTCTGCCCATGAGTGGACAGTGGAGTGGAGTGAGTCACCAAGACTGTGACTTAAAAAATACTTAAAATACTGTGCAGGGCAGAAATCTTGATGCAACTCCCACTTTATTATCTCAGGTTCCAGAGGCAAAAAGATAATTAGCTCTACATGGAGCACCACTGTGTCTGTCCATAAAGCATGCCAGCGGCCCAAGAGCAGACATACACCCTTGTGGGTGTGAGCTTTATAAGTACAAGAGCAGAAGATGCTACCAGCTCACAAATCTCAGCCATTGCATTACCCAGGAATGCTGAGCACTTTATCATATCTGTTACTCTATCTGGTGGCAGAGGTTATTTAGCATTGCTCTTGTATTTTCCCTGGAAACTGTAAATGACTAATACTTCCCATCAGTTCATGTATCACATTATCATTTTATATTCCTCTAGGCTTCAATCCACTAGGTCACCCATATTCTTAAACCTTCTGCTGCTCAGCATTCTTAACAATGTTTTCTTTTTTCTGAGGTTTTTTTTTTTTTAATATAAGTGTCTTTTCTCTACAATTTTCCCCCACCCATATCATAAACAAAAAAGATGAAGATTAACTGCTCTGTCAAATCTTTCGTCACCTTTCTAATTCACCTCCCTTTTATTTTACGCTATCTCAAATTGACAAGGAAGCCACTCCATGAACTACCAAGTTTACATCTGTCCCAGCTCCCTTCCAACACTCAGCAGCTTACTGTATTCTGCTATTTACTCCCTCTGTAGTTATCTGTCTCCTTTTTCCCACCTGTAAAAATGGAATCTCTGTGACTGTGAAGAAAGGGAGCCCTGACAGTTCTCTCAGAACCCTTCAAATTGGACGAGAAGAAATGACATTTTCAATGGGAGTCCTGCAACTTCACTGGCATCCTGCAGGGCCCAAAGAATAACCTTTGAAGAGAGTGAAATTACTTGCCATTTGCAGCCAGCTGGTTTTTTTTTTTTTTTTTTTTTTTTTTTTAAATGGAGAAGTATCTTCCCTGCTCCCACCAGGATCATCAGAGCGTAATTTCTTACTGGTCTGTGGCTAATACATTTCCCCCTTTCAGGGGAATTCTAGTAGAAAATGCCATTGTTTTCAATGGGAACTACATAAGAAATGCCCCAAAAGGTTTTTATGCTCTTAGCTCTGAAGCATGTTCTGGTACTGATCCTGTTTTGTCATCCTGTAATTTGGCCTGTAATCCTTCTCTATCCTTTTCTTAAAGTGTTCAGAGAACATTTGCTGAGATTAATACTGACAGCAGATGTTTTTGCTGATGATAGCTAAGGTTGCTTTTTGGGTACTTTATGATGTATAGTTTTCTTTTCTGATAGGAATACAAATCTTTTGTATGCACAAGCAAGCAGCAAGCCATTCAAAGACTAGTATGCAAGTCTGTGTTTGCAGGTGCAGACCCAAAGGAGTTATAGTTCTGGATAACTTTTCTAGTTTGGAAGGGAACCTTCAAATTACACAGGAACCAAACAGAAGTGCTTTGGAAGGGAATGCAAGGGAATAAGGTTTTTACCAAGTACTTATTGCATAAGTTCATTTTTTTCCCCACACTTTAAGGTCTCTCTGGTCAGACTCTGGGTGGTCTCTAGGTTCCCTCTGAGTTCAGAGGCAGCTATATGTCTACTTGTCCCTTGGGAAACTAGACCTCACTTTCCTCTTGTTAAAGTTTATTAAACGCATAAGCCATGAGCTGTTGGGTACATAAATAGTTGGACTGTCAAAGCATATAAGCCAGGCTATAGACTACACAAAACAATAGATTTTTCCATTAGAATGAAACATTTGTGTCTTGTGCTCTTGTTCAAACTATGTGGCACAGTGGTGAAAGCCATTTTTTTCTTCAAGTTGATGTATTACTCTAATTCAAGGGTCTCAAAAATTACATTTTCTAAGTGCAGTACCATGGAGAAAGGCGATAACAGAGCTGCTTTAAGGCAGTCTTTAATTACCCAAGAAAGATAAAGGTCACAATCTGTTAAATAAAAATGGCTGCTTACCACCTGCCAAAGATCATGACTGACCAAACACTCCAAAGAAGGTGATCTCTGAGTAGAAATGACTTCCTTTGTGGCAGCCAGCCCTTTAATGAGGTTAGGGAAAGGTGGAGCCTGGCTTCTGGTTGCACAGGTGAATTGCTTCCACTGGTGCTGTTAGGGCTGGCCTTGCCCCTTCTCAGTGTGCTCAATCCCTGGTTCAGGCCATGACTTACATTTCCCATACAAGTACTAACTGGTGTCATATTTCTTCACAGGTTACATTCACAAAATTGAAATCCGCATTCCAGATACTTCCCACAGGAGAATAAAATCCCTTTAAATTAGTATCCATTCTTGATAGGTGAAAAATGTTATGCATGAGACTAGAAGACACTTTCTCAGTGTACAAAATAGGACAATTCTATCTAACACAAATGCAGATTGTGTGATTATCTCAGATTACTTTGTCCACTCTACTTTCTGTAATCTATATAAACTTATTCTTCATTTCTATAAAACTGTGAAGAAGTGGTTTTATCCTGTGGAATTCCCAAACATTTTTGCACACGATAAAAAATCTTGTATTCCTGATCAGAATGCTATAAGTTTGCTTTTTTTTTTCCTTCCCCTTTTTCCCCCTCTTAAATTACAGCACTGGTTCACCTGCTTTGTTTTCCAGCAGGTGAGGCAGAAACCTGCTTAGAAATGGAGAAAAAATTGACAGTTATTAAAATGCTGCTGCTTCATGCCCTTGTTGTCACTGCAACGCTTCTAAAATACCTTGCAAAAAGAGCCACTGAAAATAACCATTGGCCAATTGGTCTGGAGTGCAATTGTTAAGACTGTCTTTATGGACAGGCTAGGTGAATGTGATGATTACAGAATTCACATATGCTGGATTCAAAAGCATAGAATTTTTCCTCTTCTGTGAAAGGTAGACCTTTAAATAGAAGCATTTTGAGTAATTTTTTTTAGTACTTTTAGCACTAATCCAACTCAAAATGAATGCACAGTAGGAAGAAGAATATTCTACTTAAAATTCAATAGAGGGCAGTGGTACAGACAATCACTCAGTTGTTTCAGTGTATGTTTTTACTTTGTATGAGGATTCTGAAGGGTTATGTTTTTAACTATGCAGGTGTTTTTTTTCCATATTATATAATGCAGACTTTTTGTGAAATACAGGAAGTGTATCTCTTGCTAAGTCAAATGTAAGTAGGACATATATGAGAACTCTAAAGAGATATTTTCATATCAAGAAAAGGCTTCCATGTTTTCCTGTTCTCCATTTACCTAGTCTATTCAAAATAACTGTAAAAGCAGAATGTAAACAAGATGCAAGCGCAACTACCTAATGACATTTGAAGCCATTAATCTTATCTCTGAAAAGAGCTATCAGCAATGTAGAAAGTATGATGGAGTCTTTGGCAAATGGCATCACCAGCTGGTTAGTAACCAACGGTGATCAACATATTGCAGCCGTGACCACTATCTGTACCCAACCAAAAAGATGGGAAATGACATAGATGACTGAGTATCAAATAGACAGTGATGAAATAAGAAAGCAAAATACCTCTAACACTATGGAAGCTACTGCCCACAAGTCTGCATGCTTATATATCTTAGGATTTGCTCCTTAAAGCAGCTTTAGGTTTATTTCTGCTTCACTGTATGTGACATATCTTTTATCTTTATTTGTGCTGGGTTCTGAACTCCTTTCTTAAACTTCAATGTTTTAGCATATTTGTTCTTATTACTCTTCTTTCCTCTCATGTAATTCAGATAAGTCAATCACAATAATATTTTAGCAAGGTGATAATTAAGTGAACAATCTCAGAGCCTACAGAAAAAGGTGCAAATCAATCCTAGAAATTAAATTCTCGGAAGAAAAGGAGCAAATATCTAAAGCTTACTAGAAGAGATTTCTCTTTAACATTTGCAGCTTTGCTGCCTGAGGAAAGCCTGGCAACTAAGAAGTAAAGAAAAACGGGAAGAAAAAGGAATAATATGAACATTTTCTTGTTTTTCTCTCTTTAGCTAGCTTTTCTTGATCAGCTACTTGTGTGTCATAAAATACATTATCTGTATATTTTCTTGATGCCTATAATACTATAATGCGAGGGAAGGTACAGCAATAACAGTAGAGTAGCAAAGTCCCATGCTGGAGCAACTGAGGACAAGCCCAAATGCAGTAGCTGTAGATGCAAAAACAGAGAAATAAAATTTGCTTACCTCCAAAAAGCTTCAGGCATGCAGAGATTACCAGACAGATACCCTTGCTTCCACTGCCAGCCCTTAAATAAGGTCTGGGAAGGGTCGGATCCTGGCTCCACCCCTTCCAGTCACTCAGGTACACTGCATGCACCTGAGCTTCCCTGGATTGGCCCTGCCTTTCCACCAGGTGCTCAATCACCGCTTTGGGTGTGACTCCACATTCCTGCTACAATGCCATTCAACTAACTTCTGCCACGTGACTATCAGACTTCTCAGCTCCTCATTCTTGCTTAATACACAGAGCAGACCTGGATTTTCAAAACTCCCAGTCACCTTTGTTTAGCTATAGTGTATACTTGTTTATATTTCTAGGGTCCGTCTAGGGTTTGTATCTGCTGATCAGTTCTTGTCCCAGACTAACTAACTTCAGAGGGACCTCGACAGGCTGGAGGGCTGGGCTCGGGTGAACCTAATGAGGTTCAACACGGCAAAGTGCAAGGTTTTGCATTTGGGCCGGAAGAACCCCAGGCACCCGTACAGGCTGGGAGGAGTGTTCCTTGAGAGCAGCTCGGCAGAGAAGGACCTGGGGGTCCTGATGGACGAGAGACTGAACATGAGCCAGCAGTGCGCTCTGGCAGCTCGAAAGGCAAATGGGATCCTGGGCTCCATCAGGAGAGGGGTGGTCAGCAGGGACAGGGAGGTGATCGTCCCTCTCTACTCGGCTCTTGTGAGGCCCCATCTGGAGTACTGTGTCCAGGTGTGGAGCCCTCAGTACAAGAAAGACATTGAGATTTTGGAAAGGGTCCAGAGGAGGGCGACTAAGATGATCAGGGGGCTGGAGCACCTCCCCTATGAGGACAGGCTGAGGGAGTTGGGCTTGTTCAGCCTGGAGAAGAGAAGGCTGCGGGGTGACCTCATTGCAGCCTATCAATACCTGAAGGGAACCTACACCCACGAGGGGAGTAAACTCTTCAAAAGGGCTGTCAACAGCAGGACTAGGGGAAATGGATCCAAGTTGAAGGAGGGAAGATTTAGGTTGGATGTTAGGGGGAAGTTCTATACAAGGAGAGTGGTTAGGCCCTGGAACGGGCTGCCCAGGGAGGTTGTGGATGCCCCGTCCTTGGATGTGTTTAAGGCCAGGTTGGACAGGGTCCTGGGCAACCTGATCTGAATGTGTGTGTTTGGTGGCCCTGCTAGGCAGGGGGGTTGGAACTACAAGATCCTTGAGGTCCCTTCCAACCCGGGTGATTCTGTGATTCTGTAACTACAGACATATTCTCTACCTTGTGCTCTTATGGTATTTCTCAATACTATGGCAGCCTGATTTTTGCATCTTTCATCACAGAACCTAAGAAGTTTCTGCTTGACCCAAGTAAGTCAGCGACTTCGGTCTTTTCAGAGCTAAGATAAGAGAGGCTGAGAGGCCTCGTGTGAATTAAATAAGTTTTCTTAGGTGAGTGGTACAGTTTAATGTAATGCATGTTTGCCCTGACTCCTGTTTTGCTCTTTTACTACCAGTTCAAGTTGCTTCCTACCAATCAATGTGCATAATTCTTTCCTTAGCTGTTTATTCATTTAGCCAATGAATTGAACAGAACTGTGCCACTCATTAGTTGAAATCCTTATATCTTTAAAAATAATCTAGATTCTTAACTGGGACACACTAGCACATTTGAATCACATTCAATTAGTGTAAACCAATTTACACCAGAGATTTTAAAATATGATAAATAAATGCAAAAATGCTCTTAGGAGTGATAATTCTGTTTCTTGGTTCACACAGTTCCTTCATAGTCCTAACTTTGACAAAATGCTAAGAGAAGCCAAATTAATTTTTGTTTTGTTCAATTTTTAAATTGGAATCTCTTTTCCTTCACAAATTGTCTGTTATTATTATTCATTATGTGTCCTTTGATGAAAAATGATACATGAAGAATGGTTTCTATTACTGAATTATTTTTGCACATCATGCTTAATTCTGCAAATGAAGCAGATAAAGTCAATGAGGCTCAGTTAAGGACCAAAACTAATTCTGAAAGCTAATTATTTTCACAAGGGAGACTCTTCAAGACTATAAATTAGAAGGTTGCTATTCTAAGATGTTACATCTTGAGCTGAGTTAGTTACATCTGAGTGAGAGAGGAACAGGAATGCTTACCTGTTCCCCAGTTGAACACCTAGCTGTTCAGTTAGAATTATGTAGATATTCACTAAATAAATAGGCAAAAGTATTGTGACATTTCCTTATTTGCTTTTTGAACAAAAATGTTTCCATGGTGCCACTTTAAATGCAGACATCAAGGCAGGTAAAAGGCCCTGTTTTCTGCTGAAACCATCTTATTACTTCAGTAAGCGTGAGATCAGCCTTTGTGTGGAGAATTACTTCAAACATGTTTTGTTCAACACAACACATGAGAGTCAGAACTACACCTAGGTTAAAATCCACTCACCTGTGATCCTCTGAGCTAGAAACAGACTTGGTAGAATAAGAATGGCAGAAATTTTGCTTCTCCAGTCTGAGCGTGTGTCTACACTTCATAGATCCTTCTGAGACTATGTGAGGACCAGAAACAACATCAGCACCAACTTACTTACTTTCTCTTGAATACTGTGTCCAATCCCGATGTGAAGCTGTCCATCTAACTGTGTGCACCTGCTCAAATAATGAATTTTATAAGCCAGATCAAATGGTTTATATTTCAGATTATTTTAGTTGTATGGAAATAAATTTATTATTTGCTCTTCTTTTTCTATATATGTATGTCTCATGGACAATCTTACTTCCCATAGAAAGGAAAATTAAAATATTGTACCAAATGAACAAACATTTTAAAAACATACCCAAATACACTTTTTCTTCCTAGTGTAAGGAAGGCATATGTCTGACTCTTAAAAGATTTTCTAGTGCTTTTTAAGGTCTTGGACTATTATTCATTTTCAGATTTGTTCAGAATTCATAAAGACCCAATAAAAGTAAAAAGCTGCACTCTGAATTAAGCCAAGGAAATATGTGGTAGATTCTAAGCAGCATGAAGGGTTGCTGCCTGTTTTGACTCTGCATATAGTCCTGTAACACTGACGGCAGAAATGCTGATGACTTAAGGCAGAAATCATCTTTTCCTGAGTTACATTTGTACAATGAGGTCCTCATTTACAACAAGGTAACAATGCAATACAATGAGAGTAAACTTCATTTGTGACTGTTTCACTCTTCCTTTATTCATTTTTCTTACTACTTCACTCTTACAACTTCTCTTTTTCCTATTAACTCTTACATCATATTACCAGCTGAGAACATTTGTTGGCCTTTGTCTCACACACTCAGCCTGCCAACCAGGAGGCTGCCACAGCACCCTGCAGCTATAGCATCCCTGTGGGTGCCACCATTCCATCCTCCTCATCCTGCTGTAGGACTCTTTAGCCAGGCCAGAAGAGGTCTTTTTACACATTTCTACACATCACTGGTGCAAAACAAACTCACTGCCCCTTCTCATGCTGACTTTCTCTAGGTTCTATTCTTCTATTCCTTGCCCAAATTCCTGATGAGGCCTGTAGTAGGTAATAACACTTGCTAGCTGCGTTCTGTTATTCATCACATGTACAGACCTTCCTTTTCAGTTAGATTCCATGTGCCATTATGTACCTGGTTTACAGCATTCCATCTGCATCTGTTGCTCCAGTTTTAGAGATGAAGTGCTCTTTAGTTGTCAGTCTTGGTTATTAATATGCTCAAATTCTTAAAGAGGGATATAATTTGCTTCCCAGGCTTTCTTCACATACAGCACAGCTTTATGTCACCATCCCTGCTGCTCTGAGCTTACCAGATGGCTCTTTGTGAGCAGGTGGTATTTTTTCTTACTGTTGGAAGAAATATATTTACTCATTCTGGCACCCATGGGAAAAAAAAAAAAAAAAAAAAAAAGTAAACTTTAAAGAGATATATTAAAAATATAAATAAAATGCGTGTAAGAGTTATTGCCAAATTGATATTGGACCAAAGGCACCTATTCAAGTGATCAGCAGCCAAAAATGAAGTATAGAAGCCAAGAGAATTGAAAGAACCATTAAGAACATTAAAAAAATAGAAGCAGCAGATAAATCTCATACTGTGATGAATGATAGCCAAGGAACATCTAATCATATCAGGGTAGATTTACTGAAATAGCTCAACCAGACAAAAATGAAGAACATGAAAAGGATGGTTTAAAAAATATTGGAATGTTCTTTTTTTTCTGACAATTTTTCATTAATCTTCACGAAGGAATAAGGATTTATTTAAAACAAATTAAATTAAGTGTTGAGCATTACTGTACAATTCCTCTTTATCTTGGCATGGCTGTAAAAACACAGCATTCTCTGCAATTGCATAAGGGATGCAGGATGGAATTTTTTTGGCATTTTCCAGCCACTTCTCCCTCATACATCCACATGCAAAAGAGTGGGCATCATCCATTGGAAAATTGCTTACTGCTGTGAGAAAAAATGAAACATGAAACATCTAGAGAATCAACATACAGAAGACAAGGAAACTATCGAAAGTATGTCTATGGGTTTCCATTCCTTGATTAATCTATCAGGAATTTTGCTTTTAATAGCAATGTATCTGAAAATTCCTGGACACAATTGAAAATTAAAATAGAGAAAGTAGCTATGTGTGCACGGTATGAGAAACTGATTTTAAAAAGCAGTGTATACCAACAGACTGGACCAAAGCTGGACTTCTGACTCTACAAATACAGATTGCAGACAGTTTTATCTTAGCAAATGCTCATCTCTTCTGTTGCATCCTTTAGGGTGGAATAACTTGCTTTGTTTTTCTGCTAGAGCTCTTCTTGTTTTCATCACAATTATAGAAAGAAAATTGAGGGAAATAAATGTTCTGTGGGAGTTTTCTTCCATGAAGTAGAGGATAAAAGCAGATTCTCTCTGTGAATACCAGAAGAATAGATGTAATGTACATTTTGTGTAAGACAAATACACCTCATATTCAGTCAACAGCATAGACATTATCAGAGCTTCAAACTATTCCTGATATGTTTTTGGAATCAGAGACCAGCTGGCCTGAAACTTAGGGTTGAATAAAATTCAGTTTGTTTCTAGGACTTGAAATTCAGTGCAAGCTGGGTAAGAAACTAAACCCTTCATTTTGATCCAGGTGTGTTGGGAACGTGCTGTAAGAAACTAAAGCTGACCACTCAATATTTTTTTTGTTTTAAGCAGAGGTATGCTAACAATTGAAATGCTTATTTTTGCTATGTACTGATGTGGGATGGTCCTACAGGCATTCCATCTGGTGTAATGTTGTTTTGGGGCTCAATCTCTTTTTGCAGCTGGGCTGCTCCTAGAGGAGTGTGAGGGGAGAATTTGTTTGTATCAGTCATTGCTGGCCATCCACATAACACTCTGGATATAGTACATGGAGATGTGTTCAGCGTTCATGAAACATCTTTTTATGAGGTGATAGGAATTTGTATTCAGAAAGTCCAGTGCCTTTGAAAAATCTTTGCTTAGCATATAGCTCCATTTCCTACTCACCTGTTAGCAATACAAGATGACCATAAGGAAAAAAAAAAAAAAAAAAGCATTTCTTATTTTCTTCTAACTTCCAGATTTCAGAAATACTGATCCAGAAACTGAACCAAAACTTCGTCCATTTTGAGTTGAAGCCAGGGGTTCGAGTCCTTGTCCATGCTGCCCATTTAACAGCAGGTGGGTGTCCTCTTTCTTAGTACACACTCGCTGTTGATAAGCAAGCAGAACTCAGCGTGTGAGCAGAATTAAAATGCCCACTCCAATCCTCTGTTCTTTGTCACATCAAAAAAGTATAGTGGCATTTATAAATTTATAAATAATAATTTATAAATAATTTATTTATAAATTTATAATGCCAGCAGTAGATGTATGTACTTTTCGGCTGTCTTTGAAATATTCAACAGCTAAGGAGCACCATGGTATATTCAGCCTGGATCACAGAGTGCAAAGTTCACCAGCAAGTGCTGAACATTTTCTGATAATCTGGTGCAAATGAACAATCACAGCAGCAAAGCACAGTTAAAAAGCTGTTCAGCAGTCTGAAAGAGTCAATTTACATATGCACATACACACGCTTAGGCAGTTTGCCCTGTAACTAATCCTATCTCAAAATAAACCAAGTCTGAAGTCTTGATATTTAATTACACGTCTCTGCGTATTCTGTATAGAAAACCCTCATTTCACAGTACAGTTCCTATTTAATTATTGTAGGAGATGGGATGTATAAATCCATGCTCAGTATTTTAGGAATTCCTTTTCTGGTGGATTTGCTGGATAAAAATCATAATTCTGATCAACTTCGGCTGCTAACATGCAAATAAAAAGCCTCAGTTCACTCATGCTAGTGATCTGCTCTACAAAATGCTGTTCGTGGTATGAACTGGTCTGGCCAAGGTGGTGTGAGTCCATGTGCTGCCCTGTCAACAAAAGGGAGGAAAAAGAGACTTTAAAAAGAAGTGTGGTGTGACTGCATTTACATCCTCCTAGAAGAAAGCCTTGATGTTAGCAATACTTTGTGTTTTCTAAGCAGAACTTGCTAATATCTGCGCTGGGAATATTGCTGCCTGTTTCTTCTTTCCTTTAGATATGGAACATATGAGCGATGTTTGCTTTTAGAGAAGTTAGAACCAAAAGCATAGAAAAGCAAAGATATAGCACAGCTGGTTAATCTCTTAAGAATATAATAATAATAAAAATAATAATAAAAACATCTTGGACAGTCAGTTTGACTGTTCTCTATTTTGTAGACTGTAAAAAAATGTTCATAGACATATGACATAAGAATTGTATAACTCTAATAACTCTATGTTTAAGTTTTAAATCTGTACGCATTTTTTGGCCAGTGAAGCAATCCTTGCCCTGAATGTTCTACACTGGCCGGTGATGCAATATGTTCTTTCAGAAAATGCTCAGTGTTCATCTTGGAATTCCAGGAAAACTGTCTGAAAGCATCTGAATGTGAGCTTGCAACATGGAGTTACCTGAAATTGCTCACTGTTTTTGTAATTTGTTCCTGTGTGTTTACTCTGCTTGTGCACATTGCTGTTTTGCTTTTTGACTGATGTTCATTAAAGTCAGGATCAAATCCCACATCAGCATTTAGAAATGACTCATCTAGACCTGAAGATCCTATAAGCCTTTTCTAATAAATTGTAGTTGGAAAGAATTGCCTCAGATATACGTGGTTAAGGCTCCTCTTTACCTTTTGCTACTGCAGGGACATACTGCATTTCATGCAGTGGAAACATGATGCTTAAAATCATGTCTCCAGCCTCATCTTTCATACAGGGTGAATCTCATCCATTTGAATTTAATCCAAATTTTCTGCTGTGTGTAGGAGCCTTCTGCACCTCCTTGGAGAGGAATCTGGGATATCTCTGCTTGAGTGTGCAGAGTTGCCTAAAAGCTGGGCAGCTCCAGTCCAAAGCCAGTTAGCACAGGTACTGACAGCTTTTCTCCTGGGCTAGAAAGCCTTGTGTTCTGCCCTGTATGAACCAAAAGGCAGGGTCTATAGTGTGGCACACTGCTCTACTGTGTAACAGAGACTGCTCAGTTTAGACGTGCTGCATAAATATAGGATCTTTGTGCTTGCTGAAAATGTATATCTTTATGTTTTTGCACACACCAGGAATGAATACTTTTTGTCTGTAATAGATGCAAACAGTCATTTGTGCTGTCAGGTAGGTTTTTGTTTCTTCCCTTCTAAGCTATCAGTGAGATGTGAGTGATTGCTGTAACAATTCACAATGTCCTATAAGGAATGCCAAAGGATTTTGTCTCTTGCCGAAATATGATTCAGCAAGAATGCAAAATAAGCCTGGATTGCCAAATTAGATATCAAAAAGCCCAAAGAGCAGCTACTGTAGAGTCATTGAGGGAATATTGTCCCTTATCATGTTGCTGATCTCATGGTTCAACTTCCTAAGTAAAAAGCCCACTTTTGTGACATCAAAACTGGGGAATAGATTAGAATTTGACAAAACGCCAAAAGAGATATTTGCTTTGCTGCTGAAAGCTCTTGTGTGCACTGTTAAGGAAAAAGAATTCTGCTTTTGAAATTCAGGCTTTTAAAAAAACTAAGATAAAGCGGGGTTCAAGCAAGGCAGGACCAGAACAGAAGCAGTCCCTGGGAAACACAACCCAGGGGGATTCACATGGCTGAGAGATGCAGCTCTGGAATGTAGAATCCTATTTCCAGTTTTACTTTGTGTTGGAATCCTGACAATTATGGGTTCTGTGTGGATTGAACCCCACAGCTCATCAAGTGTTTTTGTAAGTGCATGTGTACATATGTGTATTATGGAATCATATAATCGTAGGATAGCTCGAGTTGGAAGGGACCCAGAAGGAACATGGAGTGCAATTCCTGGCTCCTCACAGGGCCACTCAATAATCAGACCACATGTCTGAGAGCATTGTCCAGACAAACTTGTATGTAAATGCATCCCCGTTTCTCAGTGCACACATGTTGCTCCTTGTGTGTGTACCTGGTCATACACAGCAGAAATCTCAGCATCAGAGAAGCTGCAGAGAACAAAAGTGCAAATGTCTAAATTAATTTGGTTTGGACGTTCAAGCAGAATGTGCAGAAATGAGCCTCTTTGTGCACGTTGCATTTAAACACATGCCTTCCAAGGGACACAGAAGAATGACAGGCGTTGGGCTCAGCACGTTTCACGCCTCTGTGTTCTTTGTTCAGGCCACACTGGAGGAAGGATTAATTCATGGCAATTCTGGACAACAGATTGCAATCCATTCATCTCGTTCATTTCTGCCTCTCATGAAAAAAAATTAAAACAATGTCCCCAGCTCAGTGAACAACAACCCCAGTTCTAAGGAAGAATAAAATATGCCAGCATTCCTCACAAAGCAGTTAAATAGTTGTTTATGGCAAGGTTCTGAGTGCAAGATTAGAACAAGAAGATTGAGTGGCGCTGGAATCAGTCAGAGAGCCACTTCACCATCCTACAGAACTGCAGTGAGCCACACAGTAGAAACACACACACACAGTTCAGATGTATGAAGGATTCATAGCAATAGATGCCTCAGCTTCCTGAGCACAGCCTGCAGGATGCAGGAAGTTTTTCCACTTCTCCTGATAAAATCTGGTTCATAGGCTGGGTATGATTGCTGAAAGCTTGCGTATGTGCAACACTGCTGCTGGAGTCTTTCTGTTTGTGTGTGTTATTTGAGCGATAGAAACTGCCTCTTTTTAATATTGTTTACTTTGTATTTCTGGGAAAGCACACTTCTGGATGTTTTGTGTGGCCTTATTTTGCAAGGGGCTATGAAAAGGTGCTGCAAAACTCTAAAGAGAAGCACTGGGAGACTTCTCGTTTGATTAAGAATTTTGATTTTCTATTTCTTTTTCTTGAACCTTTGCACTTCCTTGCAAAGATGACTTGTGGGAGAGAGAACAGGGCATGAGGGAAAGAGAGAAGTGTTCCAAGGAATAGGAAAGGGATAGACAAAGAAACTGAATATGTCAGAGGTGTAAGAAGAGCTTGCCATGATAAGGCTTGGATGCTGAGGCAATGTTTGTGAAGGGCACCAGCCTCCTGATTGTGAAGAAAGAGGACTGAGCAGAGAGCAATACATTTGGTACTGGGACACTTGCTTCAGAAAAATCCAGTAGCCAGTTGCTCATTATTCAGCAGGCATTGAGAGCTACCCAGACTAGCTCCAGGCAAAATAGAAAGTCAACATGACAAGGTAACCCATGGGTAGCTCCAGGATCCTTCAGAAAGTCTGGGTTTGGTACTCTAGTGACCTCATTTGCAACTACCTTCAGTAACTGCCTGCAACATAAGAGGGTATTTTTCAGACTTTATTCTATAAAGTGCCAGAGAGGAGAGGCCTCTAAAGAAAAAGCTATGGTGCCTTTAGGGCTTAGACTGAGCACAACACCTAGTCTGAACCCAGGTTTCTTCCCAGCTGTATTGGAAAGAGAAAGGAGCCCTGAAGACAGGTGGACAGATGAGACGCTTATAAATGCCATAGGAGAGAATTAAGTACATTTTTGGAGAGAGAACTTTTCCCTCAAGGCCGGAGGTGACTCTAACCTTATCTCCCTCTCTTGCAGCTCCCCTGGTGGACCTCACTCCCAGTCACAGTGGTTCAGCAATGTTGATGCTCCTCTCTGTTGTTTTCGTGGGACTAGCTGTGTTTGTAATCTACAAATTCAAAAGGTATGACCTTCCCTGGGCCATCTGTTTCTCCCCACTGCTGCCGGGGATTTATTTGCTGGGCTTCCCTTTTCACAGTGATTTGTTTCTTGGTTTGCAAAAGCTAATGCTACATCATCTGCCAGAGTACCCCCCAATGATGGTTTTTGTTAATGTTTTAGGAAGATTCCTGGCCTTAATATATATGCACAGATGCAGAATGAAAAAGATCAAGAGATGGTCAGTCCAGTCAGTCAGAGGGAAAGCATACCTAATGTCCCTCAAAGTGAGCTGATGAGCCCTGAACAACTAGTAGATGAGAAGTTGGATGTCCAGCCCATAGGTAAATAACTTGCAGCAACCCGCAGTTGGTCAGACTCTGACTGATAATTGGCTAACCCTTTTCTCAGTCTTCCCCTTTCCCATCTCCCTGCACACTCCTCCCGCCATCCTCTTCTGCTGCAGTGTTAGCTTTGCTACAGGAAACCTTGCTAACTCTCCCCTCTCCCTCACTGCCCTGTGAAAGGGAGAGAAACAACTTTAGGCTTTTTCCCTCTCCTAGTTGCTGTGTAGATCCTCTTCCCTTCTCAAAATCCCTGCTGCACTTAACTTGCACTATAAGGCAATTTAATTTATTTTGCTGGGGCTGATGTTGTTATGGGGCTACAACTCACACCCGAGTCCTGTCCAGGAGAACTTCAGCCACCCTCACCTGGAGCATGGAGGTGAGCAGGTGATTCGGTAAGTCAAATCTAAAAGTTAAGTGTTTGTTCACGTTTTCACTGCTGTGGCCTGTGTGATTCTCAGGGAAATAGAGCACAACCTGGGATCTCAGCACTGGGCTACCGGGTTTCCCCTCAGGCTGATTGCTCCCACATGATTCTGGTTGAAAATTAACATTGGGATTTAAAGTGAACAGTATTGAGGAGATCATGCTGTGTTCAGTCACCCATTTGCTCATGCTTACGTTATCACATTATTCTGAAGAAAGTGTTGGGATGAAGCAGGAAGGTTTCATTCTGGGGGTATTCTTCTAAAGCCAACATTGCTTGGGAATTGCTTGGGCATTGTTCAGCTTCATTTGTAAGGGGAAAGTTCTGCAGGCCCAGACCACGGGAACAGTACAGGACTCCAGCAAATAAGAACACAGATCTGCTTTAGATGAATTACTCATAAAATGTACAGTTCTTCTTACTGAGATAGAACTGATGCATAGTCATAACTAAGATATTTTATTTTCACAATTTCATCCACTTAACCAAGTGTTAGATCCCACCCAAGGAAGACCCAAAATTGTGTGGGAGTTTGTTAAAGCAGGTTTGATGTTTTAGCTACCACAGAGAGAGAGAAAGGGGAAGAGCAATTAAAAGAGGAAATATGATGTGCTAAGATTGTGGCCTGTGAAACATCTTGGGAGGAAAAAGAAGAAAATCTCTTGATGAAATTGATGTCTAAATTGGAAGCTCCAGTACAATCAGTAGTGATCTCTTGTCACACATTCACCAAGGGGAGATCTGGTAGCTATTAAAAGCTTTTTAGCAGCTATCCATCAGCAGACCTGGATATCCCTGCTTAGCAGTACACAGGATGGAGTGAGGGAACCAACCTTCCCATGTGGTGTTCCCCATACAGAGCAACCTCAGGCCACAGTCCAGAACCCAAGGAAAGGAAATGCAGCCAAGGTAGTCTGGACAGAGGACTTCCAAAAGGCTTGTGGATCACCAAGAGGTTTCAAGCCAAGACCCGGAGCGGTGGGTCCTAAATTTTAACAATTATTCTTTCTTTCTTTTCTTTTTTTTTCTCCCCCTCTCTTTTTATCCTGGAAGGTCCAAAATTGGTCTAAGTTGCTAAGAGAGAAACACCCAATTTCAGGCCAGGAAACCAGTTCCCAGAGTTAGTCGAGCTTTTAGATTCCTCTTTCTAAAGGAATGTAATGATGATGATTTCCACTGTTGGCAGAGAGTAGCAAACATTTTCAGAGGTCATTCAGACTGAAGAGACAACAGTCAGCTAGCCACTAGCTCTACTCTTGCTGATGTTGGGAATTAATCTCTTGAAGTCTTTGGGATTACAGAACTCAAAAGCCCATTTGGGGGTTTGGTTTTCATTTGGTACAACTGTAGCATTTTTGGCTTTCTACAATAGCTAGCATTCTGTGGATTTCAGAGCTGTACCCTGCACTGCTGATCACTGTACTGAACCAGAAATTGGCCTTTTATTTATCCTTGGGTTTCACCTGTAACTACAATAGTAAGCACAAAAGGGACAGATAGTCTCAATTCTCCATCAAAATAAATCCTTCCAACAAACTTCTTAGGAGTGTTTTTTCCCCTTCTGGCAGTAAGACAAATGTGGAAACTAAATCAGAGATCACTGACAAAATGAGAAGGTCTGGACATAGATGTGAATAGAATAAAGTGCAAAGGCTCTTTACACTTGTATACAATCACTTCATGTGTTTTTGTAAATCAGCAATTTCTTTTTTAATGAGTTTTCCTCCTTTTGGGAAAACCAAACAATACTGCAATTGGGTGTTTCTCTTCATATGCTTGTTCAGAAGCTAGTTTTTTTTCCAACTCGTTTGACTAACGTTCAGACACCCTTCCTTGGAGGAATGTAAATGAACGTCCCTGGATCATTTAATTTTCTCTCCAAACACTGGCAGCAAAAAACACAGTTCCTATTTTCTGGGTGTGAGTAGTTTAGGCTCTTCTTTTGCAAAGGCAAAGCTTAAGGTTATTTATGAAATCTCTAATACCTTCTAATTGCAAATGAGTTATGCTTTTCCACTGAGGACCTCAGCCCCTCCTTCCCTCCACCCCTCTGCTCTGGCCACTCCCTCTTCTATTCTACATGGGTGAATCATCTTCATTGGCAAAAGAACAGTACATCGCCTTCAGTGTTTTGAATGACGAGAAAACATTTGTGAGAAGAACATATCAGTCTGGAGCCGTTCAATCCCAAAGGCCAGCAAGGTTTCACCTTCAGACATCTTCAACAAAACACAATAATTATTTGCTGACTCTTATGTTGTTCTCTCTTTGCCACAGGAAGTATTTCCACAGCTGCTGAGCCCCAGAGCACAAAAGAAATCCCTACCTATGTAAATGGTTGAATTGAGGACACCGATATATATCTATATTGGAGAAAAAAAGAGAACTCATTGCATTTGGACTTTTTAATTCTTCAGATGACAAAGGGTTTTTAGCTTTAAGCCTGTGCATGTGGACATTATACTGAGACCATAGCAGAACTGCATTGTACAGGTGTTCAATTTTAGTGGGGGGTGGGGGTGGGGGGAGGAACTGATATCACTATTCACCCCTGAAGCCCTTCCCGTCACTCCTCCACTCTCTTTTCTTCTGATCTGTCTCTAATTTGTAGAAAATTCATAATGATATAGGCCAAGAATATGCATGGGGGTCTCTTCTTTAGGGAGATGGGTGGGCTGAGATGTGGGGGGATAAGGGTTGGGGAGGTGGGAGGGAGCATCTAGGTTCTTGGCTTTAGATTTAACTGCTCAATTTTAGCACTTTGAGGCCGTGGGAGGGCTAGCCGCCCCAGCAGACTTTCATAGGACACAAGAGAAATCACACTGGAGTTTAAAGGCACTGAAAATCTTGGGTCAGTCTGGTTTATGTCTTAATTTGAACTTTGCCCTTCATTCCTCTAGCTGCAGCTGCTGCTTGCGCCCCACAGTTGCACAGAAACTGAGTATGAGCTTGGGCAATCCCAACCGCAAAGCCAGGCTCCTCCTTATTAAACAGCTTTTTAGCCTACTCACACCAAGGCACCCCTTTGAGAGCACTGTTTGGAAATAACTTTCTGCCTCCCAACCTTGGGCTGAACAGAACTAGGATGCATTGCAGGCAGGAGGTCTGTATTGCCAGCATGAACTTACACTGCATTTTGTACCAGCCTTACAACTTAAATTTTGACTAAGATAAAGCCTAGTAACACCCTCAACCACTTTTACTGTTGATCTTGGAGACCACTGTTTGAGGTGGAAAAGGGGAGAGCAAAGCTGGATTTGGCTTGAGCACGTTCCCATACATTTTGAGCCCTAGCACCGCAGGACAGCTATTGTACAAGTTCTTACCACTAATATAAGTGGTGCCTTACATTGCAACTGGAAATGTGAGTTCAGGACCCCTGCATGTAGGCTACACAAAAGAACAGGGAAAGCAGACTTAGCACACCTCAAACAAGACCACAGCACCAGGTATCTGGCTGAAGCCTATCCCATAATCATCACAATTGCTGATTTACAACACCACTCAGGTAAACTCAGAAATAAGATTTTGGCTCGAAGCACAAAGAAAGAAATACAGTTGCCAACATACATTTATTAGCTATGCTAGGTGAAAGCCAGTACCACCTAGTTCATAATTGGTGTAGCATGATTAGGATGCATCCTGATTCTTGATATGAATGTGTTTTGTTCAGTAGATGTTGCTCAAGGCAATCTTTGTTAAATATGGGGAAAAGGGACATTCTTGGCATTGACTGGGGTCCTGGAGCTGGGGAGGGATGACTTTGAATTTCTCTGTCACAAAATGGATATCAATACCACTCAACCTACTAGCTGGCAAATAAATACATAAAAAGTTATATCAAATGTAAGAGCACCTATCAGACCTACAGTAGGCAAAGGATGATCATAGTTGGAAGTTCTCTGCCACTTTCTGCAGTCTCTCTCAAACAGCTAAAAACACAGCAATTTGTATGGCTTTGCTATTGTGTTTGCAACTACAGCTTTAAGAAAGATGGGAAAGTTTTGGTAGCAACTGTATAATACTCCCCAGTGAAGTCCAACATTAGCCAACTTATTTTTATAGTAAGCCAATCAAAAAGTTTTCTTATAGTGTTGGAACTATTTCTAATTTTAAAATTACTTTTTTTTGATGTATTTTTTCATCTTCTTTTTCCCTTTCGTTAAATACAATGTAGCGTAATGTATAATTGCTATCGTTTATTGCTTTTACAGTCATATTTATTAAACAGATTATGTCTCTAAATGAAGACCTGTGTTTCTGTTGCTCATTTTAATTATCTGTCTAGACTGAGATCACTAATGTTAAATTAATGTTAAATAATGTTAAAACAGTAGGAAAACCTTTGAAAATAAAGGGATGGAAGTTAGAGAGGGCGGATAAAGTGTGCTTCTGAAAAAATGCTATACTTACAAGCCAAGATTAAGATAACTTTTTTAGCCTTCAGGCAAAGTGCTTTATAAGTGAAACTTGGAACTCTTACTTACGTTCTGCAGGTGGAGAAACTGTGAGATGCAGAGAGAGAACGCTGTTTCTCTCGTTTCCAAAGAGGCAGTGGATTGAGCTCTTTGGAGCTCCAGCTCCATTCTTTGCCTATGGTTATCTTTGCCTATACACAGTTACTGTTAAAGGTTCCTTTAAAATATGTTTTTGAGTAGCCTTTTGCCAACATTGCTGAAGGAAGTTTTTTGGGTATTGCCATTACTAATTCATCACGTTTTGCACATGAAAGCAATGAAACATAGGAAATTTCAGTCATCTTGCAAGGTAACAGGGAGAGCACGTTGCTGTGAAAAACACATGCTGCTCTACTTTTCAAGCTGGGTTGAAAGCACCAGATTGTTTGCAGGCCTCCCCACCACAAAAGCCATGATATTGCACAGTAAGTACAGAAGTGCTGAGTTTGCTTACTGGAGGAGCATTTCCCATCCTGGTAAACACCCAGTATAATTACTAGTCTGAAATTGTGAAGCAGACTCCAGCATTTCTTTACCTTCCATTCAGGGTTGATGAACAGCTGATGCAGTGATGTCCATTGTGCAGGTAACTCAAGAAGCACGTGTAGGTGTAATCTGCTTTTATAGTTCATGTGCTCACCTGAATTAGGGGGCATCTGCTGTGACCAAATACTAAATAGTAAGAGTGCATGCACCTCTAAAACATATTCAGATGATTCCCCTCAGCTTGTATGCGTCCTGAGGCAGAGACTGATTGATACATGTTGTTTTCTGGTTTGTATAACAGTAACAGCAATGCACTGCAAACCTCTGAACACAGGTAATAAACAAAGAATATACTTAGATGCTGGATACTGAATGTGAATTCTCCCTCAGTAACAGTATACCTTAAAGAGATTTAAAAAAAAAAACTTATTGTCCTTTAGCAGAAAAAGCAAGGAGTTAAAATATCATTTAAAAACTCAACATCTTTTCCTACATCATCTTAACTGCCAGGACAGAGACATATGGATGGGACAGATTTATTGGATTCAGAGGGATTCATACTTCTCCAACTGCTAAGATGCTGGACTGCCTTTCCTTGAAATCAGCAGATGTTAGTGGTCAAATACTTTTGATGTTCTAGTCTTCAAACAATACTAATATGTGACTACACTTAATTGCTTATATTTTGCTGGAAAGCAAGACACCTAGAGAACTTTCTGAAATGCTTATGCAAATGAAAGCAGGACCCTAAATGAACCTATTCTTAGTCCTGCCAATTTCTGCTGAGATTTTCTGACAACTGCATTTAGTCTTGTACCTACAGCTGATAACAAGGGATTAGTATTTTATCTGTGTGCTGTCATCTTGCATTGAATGCATGGAAAGTTTCCTTGCCACATTACATCTCTAAAACATTTGGTGTTTTGAGTGCTACCCTTGGTTGCAGAGCTACCATCTTCATGCTGTTGAAAAAAGGTTTCTCCTCTTTTAGTTAATGAGATGCAATCTTTGCATCTCATTGAAACAGAATAGTAAAGGCTGAGAATAAATAATACTTGAGTTTAGAATAGCACCATTTAGATTAGAATATTGTTATGATCCTGGCCCAGACAAAAAGACTGAAGTCAAATTGTTTTCTTATTGATAAGATCAGAGTGCTATCATGTACTGAGTCATCAGCCTAAGAGATGTATTTCATCTACAGTTTTAACTTTAGCTTTTTCTTTTTCCTTATTTCCTACAGGGGAATATGGTTATCTATTTCCATTCACTATGCTGAAAGCAGGACAGAGAGGAAATCTGTGTTGTAATGCATTTCTTAGTGTGAGAATTTCAAGATGTCTTCCTTGTTATCTGCACTGTGGTGCAGCCTACAGACATCCTAGTTCTAGGTGCTATATACACACAGACAGTGAATTGAATAAAATGAAGAAAAATGAAGAAAATGGAATGTTTTTTTTTTTTTCTCAGCACTTCTGCATTTGAGTCTCACACTGTAATCCTGAGTTATTTTGACAAAGTGGATCTTAATCAGACATTAAAGAACTCACCATTGTGTGTGAGAGCTCAGAATGAGATGGGACAGACCAACTTCTAAATACCCTAACACAACACAGGGGTAATACCTTGAGTCCTAGGAACTGCAGAGACTCAGAGGATACCAGCCAGTCTTCCAGGGCAAGAGCTCCAGGCTGTTCTGTCTGTCAAAAGACTTTCTTGCTGCTGGGGTAAGTCTGAGGGATTTGAAGATTGTGCTAATTTATGCTGTTTTCCCTAGAAATGTTACAAAGTTTTGTTAGCAGAGAGAGTAGTGTGACTAAAATACATCCCTGTCTACCCATGACTTTTAAGTACTTAGAGAACAGGTAATCGCTAAGGTCCATATAACAACCTTCCACAAAGGTATAGTAGCCCAACTGTATGTCTGCAAAGCAGGAGCCAGACAACTGTTGGGTAACCTCAGCTTCTCTGAGGCTGTAGTAAACCCAGACATTATGGACACAAATATCTCTAGCCAGTATGCCATTTATATTGTGCTTCATAATTGAATTAAAAGTATACAAAGAAAGATCCCAACTAGAATCATTACATGTGAGGTTCCATATTCACCTCACTGTAAAAAAAGGAAGCTACAATTCCAAAGCTTTGTAGGTTTTGTACTTTACAACAGAGAAGGCTTGAGAGACAAAAATGGAAGAAAAAGAATGAAGAAGCAAAGCTATGGAGGAGAGTGTCACAACTCCTTACCTTTGGTACAACGTAGATGCAAGAGAAAAGCCTTGCTTTTGGTAACAAAACCCTCCTCCAGCCTTCCGTGGACAAAACTGGTTCTAACAGTGCTTCTGGGACTACAGCTGCCTGGCAAATAAGTGCTTCCCAGCACACAGCATGGGCCATTCGCCCCATGCCCTGTGCCATGCATCACACAGGGACAGCTGCAGGGTAGAGCTCTGAAACGCAGATTGAACTGACAGCTGTCTTGGCCCTTGCTGCAGAAGGTGAATAATACATGTACATGAAATACAGTGTAACAAAGAGCTTTAAGAGAGAAGCCTTTCTGTTCCTAACCCCTCCTCCTAAACCTTCTGCATAGGAGGAACGTCCTTATTCTGCCACTGAAGAGTAACACCAGACTGAATTCACATCTCTTTTCCCCAGTACAACACAAATCCTTCTCTAGGCCCTGCTGCAGAGCCACAGGACAGGTGACAGGTGACTAACCTCTGAGACACTGATTTCTTGAGTAAAACCTGGACTCGGCCATTCAAGAAATAGGTTTTCCTCTGCTGCTGTGCTGGCCTATACAAATAGAAGTCTTTTCCACTACAGATGAACTTGCAAAGAGACTCACTTGGATAATTATCTGTGTTCCATTAATGATTAGAAATCTCGACAAGCTTAACTGTCACAAGCTAAAGGACAACACATATCCGAATGATTTACTGCAAATTTTCAAAGCTCCAGAAAGCAGTTTCAGTCTGATGATTCGACTCTGTAAAACACTTCTTCATGGGCAAGAGAAAGGACCTTCCAGCACCCAAAGGCTTTTTTTCTCACCTGAAGTCCTAAAACAGATCAGTCTGGATATTAATCACCATTCACATTTAGCCAGGCCCAAATCAAAGTTAGAGCCACCATGCCCATCTGACCTTGGATTTGGCTCCAAAGGGAAGCTGCCAACAACATCCCCCAGAAAGGCTGACCCATCATCCACATTGTTTTCTCATTCCTGGTTATTTTTGCCACATCTTTGCGCCACGTTGTTCTGAAGAGGAGTTCAGTATTTATCTATCTGCAGAAGAGAAGCCATTTCTTTACAGTGGTTTCTAAGGTTCCTCAGCCCTTTAATAAATAATAAAATCTTCCTTTTTTTACAGAAAGGTTTAAGGATGAACTCTTCTATGGAAAATTCAGGTAACCTTCAAGGGAGATAACACTTAGGATCTATTGCTGAAACCCCTCGGTGAATGTTACAATACAGTAGGAATATATTCAACAGCTCTTAACAACAATGAAATTATGATCCCTCTTCAGCAATTTACTTTGTTTTCATGTTAATTTAAACATTTTTAATTAAATTATTATTTTCCTTATAATTATTGCACCTTTTTCTTACTGTATTTCTGATTTCAGAGAGAGGAAATTTACCTTCAGCCTGTAGTTAAACTTTTCCTTCATCTACATAATACTTCCCCTATCTATCCTTCTAAACTGAGAGCAATAATAATAGTAGTAGTACACAACGAAACCAACATTATTATTCTGTTGATTCACTCAAACAAAATTCTAGAAACAGATCAATGACTCCCTTTTGAAATCCTAATTATAGCAAGATATCAAGGTGTATTTTTCCAGGAAAAAGAAAAAAGAAAAAAAAAAAAAAGGCTCAACTCTTAAGAAACCAAGAGGAGAAATAAGATGGCAGCTATTTCTAGCTCTGTAACTAGATTCAACTTTCAGATCTTTCTACCTTTTCCTTTGTATTAGTGAAAAATCATGCACAAATTAAATGAGAAAGAAGCTAGGCCTTGACCACCTAGGGAAATAGTAACTAACAAAAAGCTCTTTCCTCTGCATTTTTCTTTTCACCAGTTGATGCCTGAAAGAACATTAACATCATGTCTACAAGTTTTCACCAGCTATCTGCAGACATCTCCTAGTGGGATTAATTGGATACTAGCTAGCCTTTGATTTTGGCATCTTTGAATATTTGGGTGCTTTTCCAATGGGCAGAAAAATGTACATTGAAAAGGAGACTTTTAGAAGGATACAGAGAACCTCACGTGTGCATTCTAACCATATTTTCAAAGAACTAAAAAGGCTTTCTCTTTCCTGAAGAACAGGTGAAGTTAAAAGATTTGTTACAAGCCAATGTATGAGAGACCATCAGAGTTGTCAAAGCCTAGTGCCATATGGAATTTGGCAGCAAACATGAATGATGAAAGTATTTACCTTGCGTGTCGTTCCACTCTCATGGACTGATTGTCTCGTTTACACCCTGATCCTGAGCGCTCAAATCTAGAATGGAAAAGTATAGGAACAAACTCCACTACTCCACTGCTGCATGGCCTGCATATCTATATCTGTATATCTATATATATTAGGAAGGAGACTTCAGAACAAAACTTTTCTTCCTTTTCTTGGCAGGACTTCCTCTGATGTGATGTAGCAGGGAACCTGATACAGTGGTTGATATTGCCCCTCCTATACTCTCACCTTGTTTTCTCCAGCTTCCTTTATTACAGACATCTTGAGCAATTCCCAGCTGTGGGTGTGGTGAGAGATAGGGAATTGACACCTGTGGTGAGCGTAGATCATTTTGCAGCATCATTTTTCAGCATTCCTCCAACTCTTCCCAGTTACGTCAATAGATTGCTTTTGGAAGGACCAATGTCATGAAACAAACTCCCAAGTAAAACCATTCCCTTTTTGTAATTCCTTTTTCAAAAATAGAATCTCAAAGCCTTTTAGGAGACACAACAAGGAGAAATAAAAGCCCACTTCCCTTATCAGAACATTTTACTGATAAAAATTGTCAGACAGCCTCCTCTACTGCATCTTGCTCTATCTTAGAACACCAGCATATAACACTGTGTAGATTTATGAGATAAGCAGTATCAGCTCTATTAGTAAAATGTATAAATACATCCAGGAGATCCTTACAAGGAGGGGGAAAAAAAATAACCTCTGTATACACTGTGTTGAAATTGTTGTTTGTCCTTATTTGCTGCAAATGTGGCCATGATTACTGTATTAACCAGCAGACATTAATTACCAAGATACAAACCTGCAGGTTACTTAATGGATTGAAGCTGGTAAAGAATCTCATCCTTAATTAAATTCACTAGAATGTTTCCTTAGCCTGAAGACTCATAAGTAGATCTTGTTTTCAGAACCCCTTTCAGCCAAGTAACCACTTAAATAATTTCAAATTAAATATCTTAGTCAGGACGTAGGATTTGAAATTACTCAGCCTACTCAGGGAATTGCATTTCAACAATATTATAATATCATCAGGGAAATGTTTTCTACCCTCCTAGCAGTGGAGAAAGAAAGAAAGAAAGAAAGAAAGAAAGAAAGAAAAAAAAAAAAAAAAAAAGTAAATAAAAAGTAAATAAAGTATTATTTTAAATAAGATTTTAATTTATTTTTTTCTAAAAGTTATTTCACTCTTTGGCCATTCAAGAAACCTTTCTTCCTCAACTTTCATCTATCCAAAGACTGTAAGTGCTAAGCCTCATTCATGTAATTAGGTCCATGCACCTAGGTCATTACTGGTAATGTCCTAAATTGCTGCTGTTCACACATGCTCCCTCACTGCTGAGGCCAAACAGTTATCTTTTCCCATTATTTGTAAATATTTCAATGAATTACTTCCGGGGAGAGGAGGAACTACATCTTAAACTGATTTGAGAGAATTTCTTCCCTAACCCTTCCCCCCTTTTTTTATTTTTTAAGTTTAGCTTTAAATATTTTATTTTCACCAGAATGAACATCTCTATTTCCTCTTACTTCTCTTTCTTATTCACCTGAGATAGATGGACAATGGACAACAGCAAAAAAAAAAACCATCCATCTATGGCTGAGTTGTTCATAGCAGCCAGCAGCGTTTGCTACAGAAGGCTGAGGATGCCTTGCATGAGTCCCGTCGTGCTGTACCCTTCTGTTCTAAAGAGCAGCAAAGACAGCTCATCTTTCAGTCTCAGATTCTTTTCCAAAATAATGTGCTGTAGCAGGAATCTTCCAAAACTAAGTGCTGCAGCATAGGGGCTGGGAAGGTCCTCCCAATGTGGCTGTGCTGCCCAGCTGAGGCAATGGTCTGTTGCGGGAAGTTCTCAGTCCGGTTCCTGCTTTGAGCTTAGTGGTGCCCAGCTGAGCTGGAGAAATTCCTTTAGAAAGACATCCATCCTTAATTAAAGCACTTGTATCTTTTAGGCGTGACAATTTGCTTTCAGAAAAAAAGTGAATTATTCTAGAAAATAAAAAGTATTCTACGGGGTTCTACAGAGCTTTCTCATGAGAGAAATCTCATTCAATAACCAGATTAATGAACAAGAACACAGCTCTCTCCTTTTCTCTACTGCTGCAGCAATGTAGGAAAGATGAGTCTCCAGAGGAGCTCTGGAAGACACTAGGACTTGTCTGAGCTTGAACACAAAAGGTAATGACATAACATTTTTTAGCATTTAGTCCAATGACAGGGTGGAAAAATGAGCAGAGGAAGAGCAATTTGCAAGCTGCACTTTAGGTATTCATATCCAGAAATAATCTGACAATGTGAATTTACTTCCTTCTAGGGTTGAGCTTTTTAAAAATGTCCTGGATTTGTTAAAAAAATAAAATAAAATAAAAATACAAAAGATAAAGGCTGGAAAAAAAAGCACATTTTTTGCGTAAGAGGGCCATTTGATTGCTCTTTGAGCAATGCCACGTAATCCCTTGCAAGCAGGACATGGAGATGGAAAAGGCCACATTAAGAACTGCAGATTCCATATCCTCAGGCAGAGTGCCTACTGATAAGTGGTTCCACAGATTACCCACAGAAATCCTCCCTTCAGGGAAGCTGAGTACGCTAAGGCATTTGAGAAAACCAGTGCTTAAGTAACCAGATCTGAGCACTAGTGGTCCTACTAGTACTTTTCAACCCATTTACATGCCCATACTTCATATGCATTCTAGCAAGTATCTGCTCAGCAGATTGATTTAGTTGAGCTACCAGCAGAAGCTCATCATGCACGTAAGTACATAAGTATTTACTTCAGTTTTTTTTTCTCCCCTCCTTCCTATCCTTACTCCATCAACATATGTATGATGTGGACTAAAAGCTGCAATTATTGCTGTGCATAGATGTCAAAGTCCTGAGCCTGCTCTGCAGCACAGGGTGCCAGATAGCACTTTCTGTATCATAGTGCATGTGTTGGCACCACAGGGCAATACCGCTCTATCCATACAATCTATTTAGCTCTCTTTGAACCACTGTGAGTGTGAAGTACTGCTTCATGGCACTTTTCAGACCGAACTCTGGGCACCTGATTGAGCTGCAGGTGCCCCTGTTTGTTGCAGAGGAGTTGGACCAGATGCCTTTAAGGGTCCCTTCCAACTCAAATGATTCTACAATTCTATGATATACTGTGCTCTTCCAGATAATAGTTACCATTTTCTTAATCCTTTAATAAAGTTACCAGAAAGAAACTTCAGCAAACCTAAAAGAAAGAAAACAGAATGGCTCTATTGTGAAATGAGAACAATCCTCATCATGCCAAATTTTCAGCACACCAGTCCTCTGCTCCTGCTTTGGAGGAAGATAAGACAGTGGCAGTGATATGTGCAGACAAACAAGGAGTCTCCAGGGTGATATTGCTTTAATCACTTCAGTGAGTAAGAAAATCAGGCTGCAGTAAGCTGTCATGTAAAAGCTCATGAATAAAAACCAGTGAAGTAAAACTTGCTACACAGGGAGATGTTGTTCCTATCTACAAGTTCTTTCAAACTTAATGCCGGGGGCTTTAGCTGAGTGTGTATATGATCATACTATTTAGTCACAACAACAAAAAGACAACTAAATGAGCCCAGGATTGCAGAATCATGTACATCCCCTTGGAAGGAGATCTTCAGCTATGACTGTAGATATCTAGGGAGCAGACCAAGCAATTCCTGGTCTTCCAGATGAAGAAACTATTTTATGAGACCTCTGCTCAACTTTTCAGTTGCACATGTTAACCAAGTGCTTGTCACACTAACGACAATGCCTAATTTCTTCTGCTCCAAAAGACAGAAAGTGGATAATCCTCACTCAGAAGAGTGAGAGTACCTGCTTATTATAGCACTGGTTAATGAAACCTTTGGCATAACTCAGGAGTGATTCAATTAGGTGATTCTCAGACCTTCTGCACTTGTTTTTTTGGTACAAATAGCTGATCCATCTCTATTACTATCTGAAGTGATAAGCCATGGCACAACCACAGGACCTACAGAGGTATGGCTGTTAGCAAACATGTGGTGTTAATAAGCAAGGATGACATCAACAGGAATGAGACCGAAGGCTAGGAAAAAGCAAGAAACAGATGAAAATCCTGCCTCTGTGGCAGTCACTGGGAGAAACAGTACTGTGTTCCTACTGATCATCCATAGCAAGTTTTGGTGGGCTCAGACAGGATATTTTAGCTGTCCATGCATCTCAGTCAACCTAAAAAAAGCCAATTGATATCCTACTGAAATAATCAAGAACTCATTAAACGTGCAGCAACAGTGGTGATCAGTATGCATGGGAAAATGTAATTTTACTTACAACTTTGATGGAAAACTGATGATTGTCACCAGAAATTATCTGAATGCTCATGAAGTCAACTGGAGTTTTGCCATTAGCTTCAACAAGCTTTTAATCAGAGCACACATCTGGATAGGGCATAAAATTAGTGTGTTATTCTTCAGACATGGGAAAAAATTATGTTGGAAATTCATCTTCCTTCACTTAGGCAGATGTGTTTCCCTAGTACCGGCTTCCTTACTTTAATTTGTTCTTATGCCCTTCGCTGTCAGAATGCCAAAGCAGTAACACTCTTTGTTGTGGTACAAAAATTGCAACAGAACTCAGAAACTTAACAAAGATAGAGATTAAAATAAAAACAAACCACAAACCCATCCAAGTACAACAAAGTACATCACTGCTTCAGCACACAAAATATGTTGATGGAAAACCTTTAAACGTTGCCTTAACAGTTTTAACATAATTTCAACAATAGCATTAGAAAAAAAAATAAAAATGAAATGGCTTTGTGTTTGCAAGGTTGTGAGTGAAAGGGAAAATAATAGTATGAACTGCCCTAATATTCTTCATTTCAATGAATATCTCTAGAATACTTGTAGTGATGAATATAACCAAGAGATGGCAGCAGTTCATGCACTATTCTTCTACCTTATCTAGTTTGCACACAATTTTTTTTTCACATAAGGTGCAAAGAAATTCAGTTCTGTTTAGCTTATGATGAAAATTGCTTCCATTATTACTGAAAAGAAGGGAAGGGCAGAGACTGAGGAGAGAAGGAGAAGGAGTCTGATGAAGGGATCTGGAAATTTGTTTTTGGGCATGTATCCAAGGACTCTTCTGAAAGAAATGAGAACAGTTTGCTGTGTAAAAAGAGCTGAACAACAACTCCAATTGGAAATCTCTTATGTTATGTACACACATCACATACATCTGCACTACTAATGGGTAAAAGACACAAAGGGGTTTGATTTACTGTGATCTGCTATAGTTTTTGGAACATAAATCCACATCCCATGAAGATTGGCAATGAAGACTGCTACCAGCTGCTACCTTACCTCCACTTTGCTGGTGGGGTGCTCTTGCTCTGCTGAGCGTCTTCAGCCTTGTTTCTATGAGAAGGGGAACTTCTGATATTGTAGTTGTTCACACAGGACAGAACTAAAAAACACATTCAGTCACAAATATGCACTTAAAAAGAAATTCCCCTGTACACTGAATCTCTCATGCAAATCCTAATGCAGACTTTTCTTCACAACCACATCTTACAAGGGCTGTGCACATTCCAATATCTTCTGTCTATTTAATCAATGAAAACATGACTCCTGTAAAATCTATCAACTTTTTGGATAGGCAATAGACTTTAAAAAAGTTGAAGTGGCCTCATTTGTGAGAATGGATTACTTCAGAGAGAATGTGGAGTAGATGAGGCATTGATACCACGGTCAGAAAAAAATACTGCGACTATTAGGCACATTTTATAGAGGACTGAGCAGAGGGACAAAGACACACGTTATCTCCTTTTTAAATTCAAGAAAGAAAATTTTGCATTAAGAAACTGATTTATAACATCCTGAGGGATTCAGAAAACGTTTAGTGATTTGGGAAAAGATGACTGCATCAATAGAAACTTAGATCATAGCTCAGTGGTTCAGACAAATACAGATAATCATAGACTTGCTTATCTGACAGGTAGATTGGTAGATAAATACACATATATATAAAACACAAGTTATCATTAAACTAAATGTTTTTGCACTGTGATCAGACTTCACTACCAGCACCACCTTTCACAGATGCAACAAATGATTTTTTTTCCCTTTACTGCACCACAGACAAAAGAACAGTCATGAGAAATTCCAGAATGCAGAAACTCCTTCTAAAATGGCTCTAGGTATGGTATAACTGCAGCTCACAGTCCTGAGGGGTGTTTGCTATGTATTACTGAGCACATCAGAGCACACAAGCTGTTCCCCTGGCAACCAGAAAAAATTCCTTTGTACATGTATGTGTTTAAGCTCTGGATACGTATGGAATCATTTTCATTTGGATAACAGATGTTGGCAGCATGGTCCAAACTGAAGCAGAGACACCTGCATACATACTGCCTATTTTTTGCATGATATCTTGATGATTAGTGCATGCATGAAGGATGTGGAGGATGTTCTTTCTAGTTCTTCCTCCTGTTTGTGATTTCCTTACACAGGGAATAAAATGTTAGAATTCCCCTTGTCCTTACTCTACATGTTATGTCCTGACCTTCATAATCAAGTTTGATCTCATGTACACTCACCATGAGTATCTGCACTTCAGGGTTTAGCATGGTCCTGTTTCAGTTCAGAAAGAAGAGGGTGTCCCATTTCCAGAATGCTCCAGGTCATAATTCATGTTAATTTTTAATCTTCTTAGGCCAGAGCCCGGATTCCTCATCTTCAGGCTAATCACTTTGAAGACAGATGTAATGCAAAAGACAGAATACTATAATAGTAGATTTCTTCCTAAATATCTTAACTACAGTCTTGTGTTTATTACTTATCTCCAAGAGGATATTCATTAACTATAATGTCCATTCCCTGACTATTTTTCAGAAATGAATATTATTTCCACTTACCCATTCACTGCCAAAGCAAGCAAATGCAGGCAGTGCAGACTTCTGTCCTAAAGTTAGGTGGCAAAATGGTACAGTGAAAGAGACTCAAGAACTTCATTCACATGACCTTGTAAAATCATAGAATCATTTTGGGTTGGAAAAGACCACTAAGATCACCTAGCCCAACCCATCTCCACCATGCCCACTAACCATGCCCCTCAGTACCACATTTCTGCAGTTCTTGAACACCTTCAGGGATGATGACCACATCCCTGGGCAGACTGTGGCAGTGCGTCAATACTTTTCTAAGAAGAACTTTTTCCTTATACACAACCAGAACCTCCCTCAGTGCAACTGGAAGCCATTACCTCACATCCTACAGCTGTAACCTGAGAGAAGAGGCCAGCCCCACCTCACAACAACCTCCTTTCAGGGAGCTGTAGGCATCAAACATGACATAACATGACATGAAACATCTCTACATAAAGCACTAAAATTATAATGATTCTAATTATAGAGTATTTATATTTTAAAAGTACAATTCTCAAACAAACTTCAGTATTTTTTGAAATTTCTTATAAAAATCTGAATGTCTCAAAATTTATATCTTGAATTCATGTGTGTTAGAAAAATGGTGCCAAATTAGCACTTCAAAATTAATTTTATGAGTAAGGCTCAGCCAAAGCTCTTGAGAAACTTTTTGGGTCATAACGAAATAGCTTCATAAGTAATGTGATATCCATGGATGCTCATTTACAGGCAGTAGCAATTGTCAAGCTACAGCTATTTTCAACATGATCGCAGGACATAAATTCTTAACTTATTATAGAGATTCTATTCATTTTTCTTCTATCTTTCACTGCTTTGATTTTATGCCAGTCATGCCAGTGATTCTGGTGGGGTCATGAGCATGTAAAACTGTCGTAATTTCTTGTTGGAGGGAGCTTGAGAAGGAGCCCCCAGATAAATTTCTGAATAAAACATAAAAGATTATTTGGCTATAATATAAAAAAGATAACCTGCACTGACATACATAAAGCAGATTAACATGGTCTATGAGTGGGTTGCCATCACGATGGGGAAGGCATTAAAATGGTTCCCTGGAGACTGAATTGTATGGAGAGGCCTTAGCACAAGAACTTAGACCCATTTCTTTCTCCTGCATGTACCCTGCACGTCTCTTTCTGCTTTTAGGTTCCAAGTCTGCAATTTCAACATGAGGGAAAAGCAGTGTTGTGTAACCTAATGGACAAGAGTTCTTCAGAATGCGAGGGGATGTAGGTTTGATCATCTCAGCAAAGGAAGTATTTGAACCAGAAACTCCCCAGCCCCAGATGAGCACATTTAGCTTTAAAGGCCTGCTTTAAAAGCAGACTAAGTTGCCATCACTGCTTTTGTTGCTGGCATTAGACAAACACAGAGGGCTGTGGCTGCTGGAAAACCAGAAAAGTGACCAAATAGAGAATGTATCCTACTGCTTATGTTCATCTTTGAAAAAAATTATGTGAAAAGTTTGTGACTGTAACAGTAGGGTAAAAGTGGAGATAACATGGAAAAAAGCTGGCAGGGAGAGATGAAATTTTTCAGTAGGTCTTTTTATACAGTCAAGTCTGTGTTAGTGCCAACAATGTAGGAAGTCAGTAGGCGTCTGATTACCATCTCCTGAAGACAGAAAAATTGCCATTGTAGCAATTTCTTTTTTTAATTCAGATGAATTTTAGAATAATGGAATGTATTTATAGAAGCTTTGTTTGCTTCTTTTTTCCCCCTACTATTCCTTCCACCTGGCTGTCTCACATACATAAAATCTAACTCTGTTACGCAACTGACAGCCTGGAATATGAACAATATATTTTGTCTTTAGCTTAAGTTAGGTTTGTGTTTCTGGACTACTTTGGGGGAAGGGGAAGAGGGAATCCCTTTGTAATGGCTTCTAAGTAAATTCAGTATCAATTTAAACTATTAGAGGAAGTTAAATCAAAATAATTAGGATATTAAAATACTTTGTGCATTTCCAATCACTGGTTTATTGCAAATCTGGATCTTTTCCAGGGAACAATAATAGAATGAATAAATAATAGAATGTTTCCTTCCCCTTAATAAGAAACCATTTTCTCCTGGAAAGATGATTGATATCTTGCATTAAACACAAAACCAGACTGATTTGCAGACATCTTTGAGGAGGGCTTGGAAGGAAAGGAGAATAAATGCCACATTAACAAAACATTACACAGACACACATTCATACACACTAAGTGTATTAACCAAATAAAAATAGAAAACAACATAAAAGCTTCCACAGCACTTCTTATTAGAAAAATATAGCAACTCTATACAAAGTAATTGCTAAAGGTACCATGGTATGGAGACAGAGTGATTACCTGGGGATTCTGATTGCAAATGCTCTGAATCATTTTGGAAAAAAATAGAGAAGGGTTCAGAAGGAGATAAAGTTGCAGCATGCTTGACAAGCCTACATTGGAGCTTGGTTCCTACTGCGAAGGTCCTTGAACCTTAAGCTCTACGTGTAACTGATGTACCCTAGAATAGACTGAAGAGGAACAAAGATGGCTAGGCAAAGCTGTAGACTCTGCAAATGAGACAGAGAATTCAAAACAAGTTCAAATGCTCTTGAATTAAGCCAGTGTGGTGTGACAAACAAAAGAGTCTGGTAAAATTGTGTGTTACAATATAAACAAGAGAATTCTGAGTGGAGATCAAGATGCTACACTTTCTCAACATTTGATTAGGATGTTAATGCTGCAAGATTAACATATCCAGGTCTAGTGATTGCAGTTCAGGAAGGATACAGACAATTGGTCTGAAAAGAGGAATGAGTGAAGTACTGACAAGCATTCCCAAAATAGAAATATTTAAAGAGTTCAATCTGTCTGTTTGTAAAAGAGATGGGGTGGCTCCATCCCAGTTCACAGATATTTCAGTGGGGAGAAGTTCGCTACTGAAACTTGATCTGATAAAGTTACAGTATATCTAGGAATTATAATCTAGAATTAAACAGCCTGATAAGGTACATGTTTTTAATAGGGAAGATATTAATCATTAGAATAATACAAGAACTCTCATGGCTTCGCTATGCAATTTTAGATTATCACCAAATGCTCACAGATTCTTTTCTTTTTACTTCTCAAAATATTCTTTTTAGAACTATGTAGTGCAAGCAGGTTGGAACATCTACATTATACAAATGATTCCTTAGAAGCTCACAATGAGTGCTTTCTGGGCTTTATAATGTAGATGGTGATGACTCCTGAAATACCTAAGGAGTTTCAGCTGCACCTAGCAGAGCACAACTCTATCTCTGCAAACACATTTCAGTGCCAAAGCAGTGCACAGCTGTACCTGCTGCAGTGAGGCACTGATACTTGAATGCAAATCCCTTGGTTTTTAATTTATATGTCCTAAGTTTCCTGTTTTAAAAAATGTTTGCTTTTCACCATATAACTCCTTGCTAATCCTCCTCATTTACACTGAGTATTAGCTGTATGGATAATTGCACTAATTAATCCTGCAGAACTATAATTGAGTGCCTGGGCTGCACAACAGCGTGAGAATTGGCATGGCACTGGGAACCACGTTATCAGATCTATTTTCTGGGTAAGTCCTATTATGTTTTGCAGGATGGATAGAGAACACAATGAATTTAATTACACAGTCTTTCAATTGGCTTTCTTGTAAGCTAGAAAACTCTCTTCTAGCTCTTCCACTTTATGGAAAGCAGAGCTTTCCCAAAAGTCACACTTGCATTGTACTTGACCAGCTAATCCTTCAACCTGTGCAGTAATCACTGGCTAATGACTAATGACCTTGCTTGCAAGGTCAGATCCCCAGACTGCGCTAGAGGCTATAAATATTCTCCTAAATTGGTAATCACCACCAACAAAGTTTGTGATTAACTGCAAAGAAAATTACTCCTATTCTGAGTAAAATAAGTCACTCCAAAAGAGATGCTTCCTATTTATTCACATGGAAATAACAACAAAAAGCGCAGTAACACTATTTGATGGAGCAAATTCTCTGCTACACAACACAATTTTTCAACATAGTCACCACCATTAGCTGATTCATGCAGATGAGCTAAGACACTCTTGATGTTGGGAATTATTTAACATAGTCTTTACTTCGTGATGAAGTTTTCACATATCATTCCCTCAAAAGGATCATTACCCTTTAGATGTTGTCCATTAAAAAACTGGGTTATGGTCATGAGTCTACCAGTGACCTGCATCAGCAAATCACTCTGACCTCTGCCTGACACATCCGCTGCTCTTTGGCTTTTTCTAGCTCCCATAATAATAAAATTTTCAGTATTCTGACGCCAACAGTGCAAGAAGAGACCCATCCCATGAAGGGTACGCAGATTCTGTCAGTGGATACAGGCAATCTTTGGAGATAGTACCTCAGATCCACAGTACAATGAAGAATCCTCTGGAAATTCTTCTTCAGAATACATAATAAGTAGGCTTCTGATTTCAGTGGTTTGGTTAAGTGCTATGAATTCAGGAAAAGATCCTGTTTTATGCATGCTTATTTGTCTATTATCTATGAAAAAGGAAATGGCAGATTAAGGGAAATTTATAAGCTTTCTTATTGCTGAAATGTTCAGATTATATTGAAATATGACTCTACATCAAACGAAATGAAAAAGAAAGGCTAACCAAGTGAAAACATTCAGAAGTGAGAAAAGCAGAACAGGACTACAGAGAGATTGCTGGAGATTCACCTTCTTTCATTATTTATACTTCCCCACAGTAGCAAAAAAAATGCATTCCTATATTCCATATAAAATATAATGCACTTAATTGATCTAAGTAATTTCAAGGCTGCTGAATAGCAGAAGCCTCCAGAGTGGAATATTCTGACTTAATGATCACATAAAATTGCTCAAAGTGTTTTTAATGTCATTGTAATTTCTGAGTTTATTTAATAGTTGAGGGGGAGAGAGGGTAACATTAACAGTCATCTGTGAGGCTTGCATGACTGTATATAACAAATGAGACATGTGGATGCCACAAGAGCCATCATTTTAAAATGGCTGCAGTAAAAACGCAGTTATACTGAGCATTTGCTTTAGGCCATGACACAGTTTAATGAGAATGATATTGCATTAGGATTCAGGACACCTCAAATTTGTTTCCAAGAGCTTGACCTTTTAAGAAGTCAGATTTCCTCTTGGTTCCACTGATTCCCTTCTCTTTCTTTCTCAGCAGCATCCATTGCATTCATATATATTTCAGCCAAGAGCTGCTCTATCCAGATGCCCACCACAGTATTGTATTCCATGTTACGGTCTGCAGAGTATGCAGTAAAAGAGATTTATGTATTTATTTTTTATTTACTGTGCTGTGAACAGCTGCTTTTTTGATTGATTTCAAATCTTTGTTGGTAGAACATCTCCGCCTTCTCACTAAGCCATGGCTGGGAGTCATCACTTTGAAAGGCTAGAAGTGCAAGGCCAGGAGATGGGCCTGGTGGGAATCGACTGTGTCTCCAGTCTGTAGGGCTGCTTGTTTCAGTGCAGGTGGACTCCCTGATTCCCTGATTTAAAAGATAATTTCACGTTCTTCTCCACTCTCCTTCCTTCTGTTTTGTTTGAAGTTATTTTAATCTCCTCTCCTCTTTTTTCCTTTTCGACTCGTCTAATTTGCCTCATTTCTAAGTTGTGATGATATCCTCAAGACACCAATTCCTAACTTCCTCATGTTGAAACTGTTCATTAAAATCTAATTTTTACTGTCTAATTCTGGCTTTTTAGCTAATGAAATTGGAGTAATTATAAATATCCATATTACAAGGCTGCATATTATGGACTGAATATAAAGACCCAAAATGGAAGAAATGCACTACTTTCTTTCCTCTAGCTGCAAAGGAAATCAGTCCAGTCATAAATATATAGATTAAAATATTCTTCTCTAAGTTAATTTCAGTATTAACTTTATACTGCCATTAAGGTTTGCCTGAACATGAACCATAAGGGACTACATCTAATTTCAACATCTTCACATGAGAGAGGTTTGGTTTGCTCAGATCCATTATTTAACAAAGAGAACTGAAATGCTTGGAAAGAAAGGTACAGCTCATGCTGTATTTGATCCAGAATTCAACAAGAGCTTTAACATTTTCCAAAAATATTAGAAAACGTGGAAGGAAAGAACACTCAGGAGAACTTTTAGTACTTTTTTCTAGTTTTATTTTAGTTTATTTCTCTAGACTATATTCACATCCCACTGAAATTATACAATCACATTGTATTAAGGCTTCCTATGATATCAAAATCTATCCCACAGTCTTAGAAGTTTGTAAGAATTTCCTAGCATTTTTTTTTTTTGCCAACCCTAATTAAAATATGCTATACACACCGATGGATATTAATATATTGATGCTACAGTGTAATAAGTGTCAGAGTAGGGGAAAGACAATCTAACTTACCACTTCAGACTGGAGATCTGTTCCAGAGTATGTCATTTGGTAGCTGGATCTTTTTGAAACAGTGCAGTTTGGAGAGCTGAATGTCAGTTCAGCAGATGCACAGCTTTAAAGAGATTTCAGAAGGCTGTGTGTGAAATACTGCAAGACTGATCAGGTTGGGAAGTTGTTATTGGAAAAGAATGATTTGTTGAATCCTAAATTATTTACCTGGTGGGATCCATTTTTATAAAGTCCCATAGATCTCTGTCTGGTTTCTTGCTGAAGTGAATTATGGGAATGCCCATTTCTCCTTTGTGCAACAGCAAAACAGCCACACTTCAGACTTACAAACAGGCCCTGATGGGCTTCCATATCCAGGAGTCTGAGTGAGCTGGATGCCATAGCCTGAGGCAAGGTTCATGTCCTGACTGTAACCTGCAAGACATAAGCAAAGAAGTTTCAACTGGGAATTCAACTGAAGTTGATGAGAACTGAAGCTAAACTGCTTTTTTGGGGTGTATCTAAGATCTTGGGCACCTAGACTTGAGCCTTTTCTAAATTTTCAGTCATGCAATAAAACAATTTGATGCTTTGTCGCCTTTTTAATTTCAATTTTATTTTTCCATGAATCAGTATTTATAGTCACTGAGGAGAGAACTGCTGGTAGTTAGGAAGAAATTAGACAGAAAGTCTTCACTTGGAGTGCCTCAGCCACAGCGGAGATGTTCTCTCACTCCAACACACAACAACTGAGAAAGATGAAGTTTGTGTAACAAACGCAAATAAAGTTATCATTGCCAGTCTCTACAACATACAATTACTTTGATTCATGCAATCTGCCTCTATGATGAGATGTCTCACTGTAATAGCATAATAACCACTAAAATAACCATTAAGTTATTAAGGCTACTGATTCTAAGTTTGTTTTAATCAAAAGCTTCAGATCATCTGCTTTGCTATCTGTTGGCAAAAGTACTTCTTGGCAGTGCCTCCACAGAAGAGACACAAGGGAGACTTGTTTCAGGCATAGCGTCAGTTAAAGGAAAGTAAAAGGAAAGTATTCTTCATGGTCAGTACAACACTACAGAAAGTGGAGTTATTCAGTGACAGTGAGATTCTGCCACGTAAGGGCATGTCTCTGTGGGAGGTTAATAAAAGGTGATCCTACAGAAATTTGCAGCTGCAGCTTTTCATGCTGGAAACGTGAGCTTGAGTCTGCAGTGTTTGAATAGTAGGCCCTGATGAGGTAATTGGTCTGATGGCACTTGTTGGCATCCAGCAAGGCAGTGATTCTTGGGTTATCAGTCATTAGCTCTTGTGAAAGCAACATCAGGGTTTAATCTTGTCACAGCCAAAAAAGAAAGAACCCAGCACCTCACACCATACTAATGTTTTTTCTAGTTCAAATTGAGAAATGCTGTCTTTCTGGCAGCCTGATGACTCTGATATTACTTAGAGTAATATGCAAGTGTTATTCTAGAAGTCAGCTTTCTTTTGGAAACAAAAAGGATCTGGCAATTACTGTAATTGAGTTTTAATATGGAAAGGAAAAGTCCAAACAAAGAGACTCGGAATAGCTCTTGCTTATTTCTATTGCCAACTAGGTGGCATTAAAGAGGTCAGTGGTCACTTGCCACATTACTTCTTTCTGCACATAACAAATATGTTCCTGGAAAACAGCAGTTTCAACATAATTGGTATAAGGATTGACAAAGATGATGCGGAAAATATCCTGCACCTTGAAATATCTTTTTGTTTTTGACCTACTGCTCAGGGAAGGAGCTTCAGTTCTGTGTAAGGATTGCCAAGTTAGTTAAGCCAAACCAGGTTCACATTGCAGCCTAGAACTGAAGAGCTGATATGATTATCTTGTCTTCCACTGCACACCAAGATCCACAACTAAAATGAGCAATGCCTGTGTGTTGGTTAACAGAACTTGTCTTTAAGGGATGAAGAAGAATTGCTTGTTTGTTCTACTGCAAAACCCTGAAGAGCTCAGGGGAATTGATTCTTCAGGGAACCTGAATCTATTTGCTAGATGTTCTTTGCATGATTATCTGAGCCACTGTCTTTTGACATTGTTGGTGCATGGCCCAGGTATTCACACCAGTAGCCTGGGTGTTACTGCCAGCAAGTTGCAGAATTCATTGGGAAGGAGGAGGATTTTCTGTGTAATTTATCCTTTTCTTCAATGACCTGTAATGGAACTCTGCATTACTCTAAATGAACCATCCCAGCTCATCAGCAGTTTCTCAGACACAGGTGCATGTGAGGGACAGACCATAAAACAAAAGAATACAAGTCTGATTGGAAGTCTGGTCACCTCTAGCAACTTGTATCTTCCGTGAAGAGACATCAGTCTGACATGCAGCTCCCTCTGACTAAGCTTTCCCTTTTCCTTTTTTTTTTTTTTTCTTGCAGTGGAAATGCTTGACATCTGAGCACTTAAAAATCTCTGTTCTTCTCAAAAACTGTGGAAACTGATCGTCAATTATTTTTGTTTCATTCCCATTTTCTCACATATTACCCCTCATTCTCTTTTCCTGAAACTACAAATTCTTCCTTTTTTCTTGACTTTTTCCATCTCCTGTTTTCTCTGTACACACTATTTCTTTTCTTTGATTCTCTCTCTTGTTCATCTCATGTTCCAGTGTTCAACTCTATCCTCTATCTGTTGTGTATTATGTATTTTCAGTGGACATTGAATCAAAAGTCAGTTCTTCCAAAAATGACTCTGAAGAAATCTGGCTACTTATATCAGCTTTCGTTAATGCTGTAAAACTTTAAACAAACAAACAAACAAACAAACAAACAAAAAACAAGGAAATTTTGAAATAAATATAAAAAACATTTATACAAATATGATCTTTGCAGTGCCGTTTTTGTTGATGAATGAAAACAAAGGTTTTTTAATGTTAAAATATGCTTGTCCTTAAAAATAATTTTTAAATTACTATGTTAAAACAAAAGAGCAAGTCAGAAAAAGGAAAAATGTCAACACTTTCACTTTTGACAAAATACACTGGTAATGTTCAAAATAATTTATTGTGTTTTAGATTTTGCTCTTATGTCACATAAGATCACTGCCATTAAGCCATGAGCAATTTTTAAAATCCTTTTTGGTGCACCACAGAAAAGAAACTCTGTCTCTTGTTCATCCATTCCCTTCAATTTTTGAATTGTCAATTCTCTCTGTCTGCCTGCCATCGATATTATGTTGTCTCCACACGGTCAGCTCCAGCTTCTCACACAATAGCCTTCACTGGTCTATAAACACCAACAAATTAATGCTTATGTTCAGTGGAATGAAACTGTGCTGTTGAAGGAGACTGAGGGCTAGCAATAGAGAAATCACAGACAAATTTGCAATGTAATACAGCACCAAAAGGAAGGGCAATGTAATCTTAGGCTACAGTCAGAGGGAGATTACATTACGGAGCAAAAAAAAGTCAATAATTTTCCTTTGAACAGCTTGGCTGTGACTGCACCTGGAATATTACATTCAGTCCAGAGCAGAGAGATATCGACAGATGAACATTCAGAAAGAAGAGCAACAGCAGCTGATTTACTGGGAAAAGTTTAAATGAGCTAAATAAGGCAGCTGTGCTCCTCTGGGCAGCACAGGACAAAGAGCAGCATGGCTGAAAGCAAAGCACTCACTGCTGTAGGAATATGGATGCAAAGCAGTCATCTAAGGGAGGTCAGATCTCTGCAGGTCTGCATCTACCTCTTACGTTCTCCTTCATCTATTCTCTAAGAATAAACCTTTCTGAAACTAAGTTTTCTGCCAACCAGGCCATGAAAGCAAATTACTGCTTCTGAGCAGGTAGAATTTCTACCCACTGAACAATGAAGCTCTGGATCCTTTGCCAGAGATAGCAATCTCTGTTCAGCTGCACAGCTTGGACTTCTCAGGACAATAGAGCCCACAGCCTAGCTTAGCACAGGTGGGAGAGGCAAGCACCACAAAGGGGCTAAGCCAAAGGGCGAGTTTATTTCAACTTTTCACTTTTTCCTTAGAGCTTGGCAGACAATAGTTAAATAAAGGCCTACAACAAACAAGATTAATACTGAAATTAAACCAACAGTGTGAAACCCAGCCAAGATCATGGTCCAGATACTCTTTGGTCGTGCAAATATGTACTGTGAAAAGCCTTGAAATATCAAGAATTTAAGCAAACATTCTGTGACACTGTGATATGTTTGTATCAGATTATGCAGAACATTTGCTTTTCATGATGCTCAGAGAATGTATGCACTGCTCTTGCTCAGGATATATCTTGCTCTTTTGAAAGCAACTTGCCCCTCAGAAAGGACACATCCCAGTTCACCAGGAAGACAGAAGGCTGCTGCCCTCATCCCAGGGGGATTCTTTCCTGGCTTCTGTTATACACCTGAGGAAGAGCAGCATTTTTGCATACAAAGAGATGGACAATAGGAGCTCTAAGCTACAGTGGGTTTAGCAACAGAAGTTTCCAAGCTGCTTGCATAAAACGGAAAGAATTTGTGTTTTAAGATCTGTGAATTTCCGGTGCACAATTCATATGAGATCTGTTGTGAACACAGTAAATCACATCCTACAGAGAGAAGTGGAAAAGGACATTGTCAAACACTTATCTGAGCTCTCTGCTTCTTTAAGGGCAACTAGCTCCATTAAGACCTTTTTCTGTCTTAATTTTCTTTGCTGTTGATTGAGTCCCTGAAAACAAAATACTTGAGAAACCAGTGGAAGGCAGGCATTGGAAGCCAAGGACAGCAACCTGATTATCACACCTCCATGGAGAGCCCACCCGAGAGGTCTGCACATGGCCCTGTCATCTATGGGCCCACAGAAGAAACCCATGTTGAGACTTTGAGTGGATCTAACTGAGTTGTAAATGAGTAACTCCCACATGAATGTCTTTGATACAGGGATGTGGTCACTGGTGGGACACTGACTTACATTGTATGGGACAGAAAAGAAACAAAACTGTTGTCATTTTATAGGGAGGAGAATTATATAGAACATTTTATTAAAAGAAACAGGAAAAATCAAAGCCTAACATATACACGCAGGAGTTATTTGAGGTTAAAAATTAGTTGTGCAATAAGAAGTAGAACTTGCTAACTGTCTCAACTATCATTTAGGAATCTATAGTGAAATGTCTAATTTATTATACAAATTATACCAAGGCAGAATAAGGCATTCTGTTTAATCATAAGGACTGGGAGGGGTAGCAAGGGTGGTCATGGGGGAAATCTCACATTTTTGAGAAAGATTGAATATATAAGTCAAATCTCACTTAAATGAAGGTATTAAAACAGACTGAAGAAAGTAAAAGAGGTCATGCTGTTTCATCAGGATTACTTTCAAGTAGTCAGGAACTAACTCATTGGGTTTTTCATGAGAAAAACAGCTCAACTTTATCTTGCAGCTAAGTCAGCTGCTGTATGGTGTGGGAAGTGGCTAGTTAAATCATTCATATAAACCAAGAAAGGTCAGGATTTCTTGATAACATTTGTCTAGGGGATAAGAATGTTTCCTTTCCTCTGCCCCCAGAAGGTATTTTCTATGCATGTTCTTAGTGACATTAAATGCTCACTCCACCTAACGGTTCATAAGTGAAAGTAATTCTTACCTAGATGAAAGGAAATGTTCCTACCAGGAGGAAGATCTGCAGCTCATTTCCCAATTAACAGGAGAAAAAATTGCCTTTGAAGGTCACTGTTGGAACAGAGAAGGGCAGGAAAGGAAGAGATGGTTAAAAGTGACCATGGGTAGGATAGTCATGGAGATGAAATGATAAAGCTGCAGCTTTCAAATACTACTCCAGAATACTACTTCATTTCAGGTTTGCCTCTCTCGGTTGAGGCAATCTGTTAGAGATCTATGTACCTTAAAGGAAATCTTACGTTGGAAACCTCAAAAAGGATACGTTAATCAGAGAAGCCTAAAGCACATAGGAAACAATTTCCCTTAAGGAATTTTTTTTGTGTTAAATATAGCCAGTGGCTAAATTTGTGAGGATAATGCTAAAACTGAAGTTCCCTAGTCAGCAGCAGGCCTTGACAGCTCTACATGCTAAGCTCTCTCTTCTTTTACCTTGTCTTTGAATTCACAGGCTTGAGATTAGATCTTAAAACTTCTGAATTAATGCCATCATTTCAAAATCCAGAATCTCATCCAAATGTTCCTAAATTTTAGAGATGCTTCTATGAAGAGTTCCTTGGAGAACTGTCATTATTTTTAATCAATTTTTGGGATTCACAAAGTAAGCTGTCGTTGATTATATGATTTATGCATGCTCTCCATAGACTTGGAGAGGTTTCATGAATTATTTTACAGTGTTTATTGCTTATTATGGAAACTACATGATAATAGTGGTTTCAATTATAAGCCTATTAAGCAGGTAATTGACAACACAAGTATACTATAAAGTTGCGTTCTGCTTGCTTCAGTACAAGTGCTGCGTTGTGTTTTTAGGCAGTCAGTGCTGATAATCAGTGCCTAAATGATTTCCTAATTAACTGCTTCTGTCAGAATCCCAGTTTCACTCAACACGCAAGTTGGCCAAGAGTTCATTTGTCTCTTCTCTTTTGCTCTCATCTCCCATGATGAGAAACTGTCCAACAGGAATCTTGCCCAGACCATGGCAGCGAATGCATACTGTCAGCTGCACTGTCAGCAATTACATCTCTTCCAAGTTCATTGCTGCAGAACACCACTGAAAACAACAGGGTGACAATGCCTGAAAGAGGACTCTGATTCTTATCCTTGAAAGGCTTCCAAAGGACTCCTAGGTATTCACCACAGTTCAGCATCAAATTAGCTTTTGCTGTATAAAACCATGCCTGTAACTATAGAAAAAGAATTAAACATTTTCTGTGGTTCTATCCTATGCTTGCTAATGGCTAATGACTCTCAGTAATTTCTCAGGACAGATGCAAATGATACCTCAGATTTTAAATTCCTTACAACTAATTGTTATTCCTAACACATCTGGATGTAGCTTTATACAATCATAGAGAGGAGAGATCAAATCCCATGTGAAAGGGCACCTAACGAGGAAAAAAAGTCAGGAAAATAACAGTAATTAAATGGATTGTTTTTTTCTGGATACTTGTTTTTCCCTTTGAAATAGGTTTGAAATAAGAAAAGGGATAGTTCACAAAAAATATTCTGCTCGGTGATGTAGTGGTCATAAGTAAAGGTCAAACACATGCCCCAGAAACATGGGGTAATGACTGCCACATTCATCCCATTTGACATCTAAGGTACAAAGGTATCTGGACATAAATTCCCCTTTATATCAGTCTGAAAGATGTAGAAGATTTACAATGACCTCTCTCTTTGTGAAAGACAGTGTGAAAAGCAAACACTGTACTCCTTGAAAATTTGCCTCACTGGGTATGTGCATTATGACAATAATAAGGGTTAATAAAATCAGATAAAATCTCCAGTGTAACGTGTCACCTGCCTACAGCCTATTAGGAAACTACTCTGTTTTTGTTACCTCTGAAGCTTTTATTATAGTCCATAGTAAATCTGTTGTGGAGATCATAAATAAGAACTCTTTCTAAAGTTATGTTTAAGTCTTTAGGACTGTATTCAAGAAATATTCAGATGTTGTACTAAGGGACACAGTTTAGTGAGAAAATATTGGTGGTGGGTAGACAGATGGACTAGATGATCCTGGAGGCCTTCTCCAACCTTGGTGATTCCATGATTTCCTGGACAGATATAAGAGAGAGAAACTTGTGCTTCTCAAACCAAATCTTGCAGACAACACATGCTTCCCATCAAATCTCACTCTCGTTTACTCACGACCAACTCAGAGTGGCCTTATGAGTTCTTGTTTGGATTCAAATTTCAGATCTCCTGTGCTGAGATAGCATAAGATACATTTTGCTTTGAAATAGCTGAATTATCTGCTGTGGAGTTGGATAACCTGTCATATCAGTTCAGAGAATCACAAAATCATCATTTTTTGTCTGACTACCACTGAACTTGTTGCTTTTATCATCACAGATCACTGCAAATCTCAAACATGTAGCATGTTTTGTGTCATTTCGTTTCATTTTATCCATTTAAGTGTGCCCTCCAGCTTTTCTAGAAAGGAGAGATGAGTGAAGAATCTCTCACAGCAATACTTCCTCTTTAATCTCAGCAAGTAAAGTGTTTTACTGAAATTAGCACTGTGATCCATTCTGTTTATAGAAGTTCTAGTAAGACAAGTAAGAAAATGAAAGCTGTTTAATCTTTGCTTTCAAAATGTTGTTTCTCCTATAGCAGCTCAAAGGGAGAATACTACTTCAATATTATGAGGGTCTAGAGAGACTGACAGTTTGTTGCATAACAAGTACAGTAAAAAAAAAAAGAAAAAAGTCTTTGTGGCCCTTGTTTCACATATGGAAAACAAGTTGTGTTTACCATTGCCAAACGTCTTTCCTGACTACACACAAGTGAATCACACTGACTATGACATTTTTTCCACCTGGAAAGAGCTTCCAGCATGACCCTTTCTGGCTGGAATTTCCTACTGTTCACTAGACTGCCAAGAATCTGCTTTAACAGGAATGGATGAGGTTGGCAGAGACCTCAGGGTCCCCTGCGCAAGCAGGCCTACCCAGAGCAGATGTAGGTAAGAAGGAAAAGGTGATGGTTTGCCTTTGTATCAAAGAGACCCCAGGGAACAGAAGAGGAACAGGAGGGGACATGAGTAAACTTGCTGGTGGTGTTGGACCTTGGCTTCTCTTGCTGTGAACAGCTTCCATTGCAGGTAATATGGCTGCTTCCTCTGTTGCCCATATGCTACTACTTGAATAAAGAAGCTGAGGAGCACATACCTTGCTGCCATTGCAGTTACTTTGCCTCACTGTCTGCAATTAGTCTTGCAGTTAGTTTTTCTAAAATTTCCCCTGTATTTTCCTCTTTCAATTACTGTTCTTTCGACGATTCTTTGTATGATTTTTCACCAAAAAACCTTGAACAAGGAATTTATTTCTTCAGGTACTTTGAACATTCCCAGCACACTGGACATCTTATTGTAAATCATATTACATTTATTATTTCTTCTCATTCATACTGTATTCAGATGATAGAGTGACAGCATGTGTCTCTGTTCCCTGAGTTGTTTATTTAAGCCCAAGTTTCAAGCTCCAAGATTAAGGTTAATCATTCAGCTTAATATTTAATTCTCAGATCCTGAAATAATAACTTTTTTACTTCAGTTCTCAAGATAAAGTCTACACTCCATTTCAGATATTTCTGTCCTGAAGGAAAAAAGAAATGGCACCAATGAAGGGAAAAGGTACTCGGTACTAGACTAACAAATATATTGCAAAATAGGAGATTCAGGCAGAAATGCCTAGGAAATAAACCTGGTCATTTCACATCATCTACTCAGAATGGCAGTGTTACTGTTTGTATGAGAACTGAAATTAAGGTTTCAACTGCCTCTAAAATAGGAAGCGCACATGCACATCCACGAGCACATGCACAGAAATTAATAAAAACCAGAAGGAGAGAGGACAACAACAATGGGATGCAGAGGGATTTTGATTATTTCAGCATGTGGCCTAAACTGCAGCAGATTCAGCAAGATGCAGATTTGCATAATGTAATGAGAATGGAATCAAAGTATCAGAAAGATAGACCAAGTGCTAATTAACTAGACACTGCAGTAAAAAAAAAAACACAAGGAGGAGACAGTACAATGCAGGAAAACATTCCAGGGACAAATGGATAACACTTAATTGTGTTAATTGTGTTAGAAAAAAATCTTGGCTAGAATACTGTAGAGCCACTGCTACAAACTTTAGAGGACCTTTTGAGGAGTAATGTCATCTTGGAGTTGATTAGAGCTATGGGTTCCTGACAATTGCTAAACTCATAAAGAATCTGATCGTTCTTTCTCTGAATGGATCCAGACCAATTTTATAGCTAGGGGGTATTAAAAGTGCCACAACACCAGGATAGACAGCAAGACGTTAGGCCTCATTTCCCTTTGGAAATGCCTGATGTTTGTAGCATGCCTTATTTTCCATCTGTGCAAGCAGACCACTTAAATACACTGTAAATGACTCCATGCCCTTTTCATTTGACGCTCTGGCAGCATGCATTTCTGCTACAGCTGGAAAAGTAGAGTTTGGGCCTCTTCTCTTACTCTAAGGGTTGAGTTTTGGGACTGTGAAACTGTTAATTTCATACTTCTTGCATCTGGGATTCTATAACAAGAGCTAAATTGATAAAGAAGAATTTTTACTTTTAAAAATAAATAAATAAATAAATAGTCATTAATATTTAGCAGTTAGAATAAACCTTAAAAATGTATGCATGTCTATTTTACATAAAGGTCTACAGTCCCATATCAATAATTTAGGCATGTGAGTTTTCTCAGACACCTGCAGCAGCTATATTAAATTGGTTCTTTCTTTCAGAGTCTTTGATGAGTGAGTTTATGTGGGTGTGTGGATTGATGTGTGGAGTAAATTCTAGAGCATCACTTTGTTCCCTATACACTACGGTTGTGGAAAGGCAGCAGAGCAGAAGAATGCTTCCCAGGTCTAAGGCCAGCTGGCAAACCAGTGCCATCTGGGTGGATCTGTGATGTGCTAAAGATAGATGTGTCAGAGTTTGCATTTCCTCTTTTGGATGAGGAGTACTCAGAGTGAAGTCAAGATTTTTATCTTCATTCATCTCTGATGGCACTGCCTGCAGAAATATTTTCTAGGTCTACTGTGCTAGCAAGGCTTGCAAAAATGTGTCTTGTAGGATGTAGAAGCTGTAGAAGCTTCTTTTGAGCTGAAGAGGCAGCAGTGTATGCTTTTAGATCTGACACTCTTCCACAGTGTGCCTGCTAAAGAGTAAGCCGTCACGTTTGTATACTCATCTATCTTCCAACAGAAACCTCATCCTCCTGTCAGCAGGCTGTTCAGAGGGAAAAACACTCACTTATAAGCTGCAACATGAGATCATGTACTGGTAAGAATTTCAAGACACTCATTTTTTGCTTTCAGTTTCAGTAGGAGAGATTTCTGGACCCTACTTTGTGGCAAGACATATTGATGAGCTTTCCAGTTGTGTTACACTACTGGTTCCAGTTACTGCTATATGAAGGCAGAGTTGCTCAAGTAGTGAAACAAAGTTTCACAAGTTTCACAAAACAAGTTTCACAAATGAAATCTGCAGTAAGGGAATGGAAAATGATAGGTGATAGATGTGATCATCTTATTGGACTGTATGGAAGAATTACTCCCCAAGATTTTATGCAGTAAGTGATATCTAAGTTACTTGAGCCATCCAGCCAGAATCTTTGGCTCACTGTTATGAATGGGCATACTCCAAACAATTAATTCCAAGTGGGGATATTCCTTTCTCACATATGTATATGTATATATGTATATATATATATATATACACGCACACACACACACATATATAGATATATATGTGTTTGTGGAGTGCTGTGCCATCAATGGCTCTCGAGCATGTGATCCGAGACAGCCAGCACGGCTTCACCAAAGGAAGGTCATGCCTAACTAATCTTGTGGCCTTCTATGATGGAGTGACGGCATTGGTGGACGAAGGGAAGGCGACCGATGTCATTTACCTGGACCTGAGCAAGGCCTTTGACATGGTCCCCCACCACATCCTCATCTCCAAATTGGAGGGAAGTGGATTTGATGGGTGGACGACCCGATGGATAAGCAATTGGTTGAAAGGCCGCAGACAGAGGGTGGTGGTCAATGGCTCTATGCCCAGGTGGAGGCCGGTAACAAGTGGTGTCCCCCAAGGGTCTGTCTTGGGACCGGTGCTCTTTAACATCTTTATTAATGACATCGATGAGGGAATTGAGTGCACCCTCAGCAAGTTTGCTGACGACACCAAGCTGAGTGGTGCGGTTGATACGGTGGAAGGGATGCCATTCAGAGGGACCTCGACAGGCTGGAGGGCTGGGCTCGGGTGAACCTAATGAGGTTCAACACGGCAAAGTGCAAGGTTTTGCATTTGGGCCGGAAGAACCCCAGGCACCCGTACAGGCTGGGAGGAGTGTTCCTTGAGAGCAGCTCGGCAGAGAAGGACCTGGGGGTCCTGATGGACGAGAGACTGAACATGAGCCAGCAGTGCGCTCTGGCAGCTCGAAAGGCAAATGGGATCCTGGGCTCCATCAGGAGAGGGGTGGTCAGCAGGGAGAGGGAGGTGATTGTCCCTCTCTACTCGGCTCTTGTGAGGCCCCATCTGGAGTACTGTGTCCAGGTGTGGAGCCCTCAGTACAAGAAAGACATTGAGATTTTGGAAAGGGTCCAGAGGAGGGCGACTAAGATGATCAGGGGGCTGGAGCACCTCCCCTATGAGGACAGGCTAAGGGAGTTGGGCTTGTTCAGCCTGGAGAAGAGAAGGCTGCGTGGTGACCTCATTGCAGCCTATCAATACCTGAAGGGAACCTACACCCAGGAGGGGAGTAAACTCTTCAAAAGGGCTGACAACAGCAGGACTAGGGGAAATGGATCGAAGTTGAAGGAGGGAAGATTTAGGTTGGATGTTAGGGGGAAGTTCTATACAAGGAGAGTGGTTAGGCCCTGGAACGGGCTGCCCAGGGAGGTTGTGGATGCCCCGTCCTTGGATGTGTTTAAGGCCAGGTTGGACGGGGTCCTGGGCAACCTGATCTGAATGTGTATGTTTGGTGGCCCTGCTAGGCAGGGGGGTTGGAACTACATGATCCTTGAGGTCCCTTCCAACCCGGGTGATTCTGTGATTCTGTGTGTGAAGCACAGAATTTATACCTTTGAAGATCATTTAGAAGGGAACTGCAGCGAGTGTTTCTCAATTAGATAAGAGAAGAAATGAATCCTAGTCTGAAATTTTTAGCTAAATCAAAAAGAAAAATAAAGAGGACTGTTAAAAGATCCCCCAAACTGAACAATGAAAAAGCCCAGACGCTTACACTTACAAAATTGATGAGAAATGAAAACTACAATAGTTTTTTCTGTCCATGAGCTATTGACTGGCAAGGCAACACTTTTTACAAGAGTTGGGTTCATCTGTAGATAGGCAAATGGGGACACCAGGTTGAAAAGACCATAAAATAAATCAAATTGAGATGGTGAGGGGTACAATAACAGAATCTTTTTTTCTATTCTCATCATTGCTTTTCTTTAAAGCTTATTAAGAAACTTCACTACGTTGAGCCATCAACTGAAGCAGAATTGAAGCTGCTTGATTTATATAATGCGATCCACCATGTTCGTAGTCACTGCTCCCAGAGAAACAGAAGTCAAAGGTTTCTGCCTGTTAAAACTTAAAGCAGTGAAATCTGTCAGATTCATTTGCATACGATCTCAGTACTGAGTTTCTTTTCTGTCTTTAAATTTCTCATTTGTAACGAGAAGATAGATACCCTTCCCTGCTCCCACTCCTCTTGAGCACCACAAGCTTCTGGAAGCTGCCAATGGCTTTTTCAGAGGAGAAGCCTGGCACGCATAGGGAGTTCTTACTCATTAACAATATCCACCTCCTTTGAGATGGATTCACCTGGTTAGCCAGAATGAACTGTGTCTCTGAACTATATCAGGAGGCATGTGGGAAAAATAAATGTCTTCTGAGTACATGGATGAATGTATGTAATGCTCTTAAATTATTTTGAAAGTTTCCTCTGGGTTTGGCTTTCTATTTAACTTCCCAGGCCCTTCACTAGCTGGTAGATATCCTTTAGGTAGTAAAATATTGTCCATGTCCATGCATTATCTGTGGTATTTATCATACATACTTGAATTGATCCCTGCAAATCTAAGGAGTAATGCAACATTCAATCATGCAGGCAATACATACAGAAAACAGGAAACAGCATGGGGCTGCCTCCTTAGGGAAAATCTTGATGTATCAGTGCATACTTATTAACTTCATTTGTTAAGGAATATGTCATGACTGCAGCTACGCCAGTCGGCTTATACCATCCATTGATCTCCCAAAGAAAATTCAGAAAATAATTGAATTTAACGGTAAGTCAAAAAAAGCTTCTGTATATTTAGATCACCGATTATTATTAATGATATGCAGTAGAGCAAGCAGACAAACAGACATAAAAATGTCCTTGAAATGATAACTATACAATTGACTCTAGATAAATAGGCATTTGTCCTATATTTTGGGAGTTGTCTTTAACCTATTTCTTACCATTCTTTCGAATAACAAGCCTGGAAAAAACATAGGATATAATCTTAAAGAAATAAGATGTACTTATGTGTTTGAAAATTTTTGATTACATTGTTTGCACATGTCATTTGCTTTACTTTTCTTAACACATTTTCTTTACTTTTATTAACTGAAGGATTTTACTCATTATCACATGATGTCACCAGCCTAAACTCACAATTTTAAAAGAATTATTCATTGACAAAACTACAAATAATATTTCCACTTTTGTACAGCGTATTCTCTTGTAGTAAAGGACGTTATAGTGTCATAGAATCACAGAATGATGTGTCAGCTAGTTTGATCCCATATTAGCACAAAACACATTAGGAATCTTCTACTACTGTCCAAGTATGTTCTACATTCACATGGAAACAAATTGTTTGATTACACGGTACATTAGATTAACACTCCCCCAAAATACAAATCCCAGCAGGGAATTCACTCTTTCTGCTAGGAGATCAGTGTTTCATGCCTAGGCAATTTTCACACTGCAAAAAATTAAAACAAAATGTCAGAGAATTTTGACATTCTGAGATGAGGCTGACAGAAGAATTTCGGTCTGATGGCACTTAGAGGTTTATAAAATATTTTCTGTATTGTAATTCATTGTTTAAAGAAAAAAATAACAGGAATAAAAAAGTAAAATGTCCAAGTGTCATCCATCAAAGTTTTAATACAATAAGAATAATTGTGTTCCTGATCCATTAGACCTGTGACACATACTCTATAAATGCTTCAGGGAATAAGATACAATATTGTGATGGTAAAACGTGTGTCTATTGAAGGGAAGAGTGCCACTAAAATAAAGGGAAACATTATAAAGAAATGGAGTTTTTATGAGGTAAAGGATGGTAAGTAAGCATGATGAAATGCTAATTTATGACCTTCGCATTACAGTCCTTGGTGCTACAACAGGAACTATTTCTCATCTGTCAAGGGATAAGAGCAAATGTTTGAGCCACATCAGTGATGAAGGGACCTCCTCTGGAAGTGGCTTGTGCAGACAGTACTTCTGCACCAAAACAGGACTGCCCGCTTCCAAAGGGCCTATGCTGACACAGTGCAGCAGCTTGCAAAGAGCTGTATTGGCTCCTTGCTCTCCTACAAGATCTGCCCTACAGTGAGGAAGAAAGGTGGAAAGCATAACTCCTGATTTGAAGCTGTTTAGATTTGGACACAAATGCTTTGAGAAATCCTGGCCCTTGGTGTAGGGGTAGATCTGCAAGAGAAAGGGGACTGCCAAGTCCCTCCAACTCTTCCTCGGCATTATGGCTGCACCCAGCCCTAGGTCAGGGAGATGGTTTTAATTTAAATTTCAAGGCAAATTCTCCAACCCTACATGGTTTTGCATTGAGGACCAGGCCCATATACTTTCTATATTTCAACCATCAAACACTCAGTGTTAGTAAATTGGCCTATCTCATACCAGCCTTTTCTAAATTACATATTCAGACTCTTTCTTTTACAACAGCGTGCTTAGTTTCAGAAAATGTCTCATTTGAAACAGGAGAGTTTTCTTTTGTAATAGTAGTTTTTCAGTCTGACAACAAATCAGCTCCCCTTGTTATTCACCCTATCCTGGCATTTTGCAGGAGCACTGGAAGTACAGACAAGGATCTATAAAACATTCCTTATACCCTCACAACTATGGTTTCTGAACATTTCCAATCCCTTTGATTTCTTCAGTCTGGTGAGAACTTTTCTACTTTTATTCTTTTCACACCTGAGCAAAGTGACAGGGCAGTTTTTTCCAGTGTGCAGTTAACAAGAGGAATATTATGCAGTTTTGGCCACAGTTCTGTCTTTCTTTCATTCCTTCATTTTGTTGATGAGTGATTTAAAATCCGTGAGGTACTAAACTTGGGCAGTTTGGAGCAAGTTATAAATTGCAAGATTAAAAACAGAGCCCTAAGTATGTGAGCGCGCTTCATGATAACCTGCATAGGAATTCAATGAGAAAAACATAGCTGCTTTGAATTCCTGTCCAGAGAAACCACACAGCCTGCATAAAAATAAATGCTTTGCATATTAAGGAAATAGTCTGATACTTGCCATAGAAACATTCTAGATTTATCCTTTTTAAAAGTTGTCTATAATAAAGACTCAGAGTTGTCCATTCACATTCTTGTTGGAATCATTATCATGTATTTGACCAATGAATGACTGTAATTACTAGTTAGGACACAGATATGAGAACATCAACCACATGGGTTATTGCTATGGTCATCTACTAACTAATCCCAGAGGAACAACAAAACTCTTGTTTCTCCTCCCACAACCTCAGTACTACTACTGATGCATCTCTTTACAAATGCCATAAAGATCCAAAAATAACGTGCATCACAGGACATTTCAAAGACAGTAGATGAAAGCATGAAAATGAGCCAAGTGTCCCTGCTGACTGTGAGATGTGATGCAAGCTTCCTTCATAAAAACTCACCAAAATTTTCTTTACTATGCTTTTTCATCCTTCTCAGACATAATATTTGTCCTGCCCCTTATTCCAAACCTCTCTCCATTCTGAGTGTCAAACACACAGGGAGTAGAAAAAGATGAGTGGACGTAGCTGGGAAAAGATGCTCAGCATTGGGCAGAATCACAGGCTGAAGCAGGACTGGGACTATGAAAATTTTTAGGATTGCTTTATCCTGAGACCAGTGACTTGCAACCACCAGCTGACATCTCCTTTTGCACTCCAGTGGAATGATTATTTCTGATATCACCATTTTGATTCTGAAATGTAAGGTAGGGCAAAAACGAGAACAAAGCAGAGAACAAGTGGAAGAACACTTCATCTTGCAAAGCCCAAGGGGAGAACTTCTCTCACAAATCCATGCAATATCTCCTTTCTTGTCAAGAGTGGAAAGTTATAGAGAAAGTCAGGAGAAAGGAGGTAGAAAGCATCTCAGATGTAAACTTGATTATTCTCCAGACATAAATTCAGTTGTATACTCACCCAGCCAGTGAAATTAGTTAAGAGAAATGTTAGCATTTCTAGACCAGAAAAGAAAACTGACATCCCCTTGCATGCATGTCATGTTTCAGTTAAACAGTTCCCTGTTATTAGTCAAAGCAGTGAGGAAGCAGATATCCTAATGGCCAACAACAAATGACAAATGTGTTCGCTTCACACTAGCATGTCATTTCAGTTAGGGATTACATTCAAAAGGTCAAATCCCCACTGAACCCCGATGCCACTTGAGACATATTGCTTCAGCTGTATACAGCATACATAGAACTTAAATAGTGCAAAAAGGAAAGGCACTAAGCATCATATGTGGCCTGTGTTCTCCTTGAGCTCTTCCTCTCCTCCAGCCCTTGCCTCAGAGACAAATAAATCATCTGCAGGGACTATGATTACTCTGTGGAACAAAGTTTTCAGAGCCTTCTGGTCCTTGCCTTTGTCACACTGCTGATGTTAAAGTACCATTGGATTACTGGTGCAACTCAAACAGATATTGCTGGTTGTATGTTATTCACCTTAATCTTTGCTTCTTCCCAAACCCAAGGAGTTTTAAAGTGCTGGAGTGCGCCATCCTGGAGAAGAATAATCAGTTAGCAAAACTCCAGATCAACACAGGTCCCCAAAGAAAGTGATAGACAGAAACACAGGTCCCCAAAGAAAGTGATAGACAGGAAAACAGGTACAAGATATTCTGAAGAAAGCTGCAAATGCTTAATAATTTCCAAGTAGGATAAAATAAGATTAAACTCAAAAATGTTTCTAACTAGAATATATTTTCATAGATCGTTTATGACTGAGCTCTTCCACAAGCAAGTACCATTTCAGTACACAAAAGCAACAAAGCCCACCGCTTATGAAGGCATTCTCCGTCATTCAACAAAGGTAAAACCTCAGCATTAATCCTTCAGGCAGTTTTCAGCAATGAATGAAAAATAATGTTTATCATCTGACAAGAATCCATGAAAAATAACAAGGTAAAACAAAAATATGGCTCTAAAGGAAAAAGCAAGCTGGAAAATTCTGAGAGAGAAATGGACTCTTAGTCTCCAAAGGGCTGTTTTAACAAAGAAAAGAATATGTTCTCCATATTTTATGTGGTCAAGATGAAGGTTAACGTGGGCAGTGAGCAAGATTTAGATTATATTTAGGGAGGAACTTTCTAACATAAATGGTTGTGAAGGACTAAGGTAGACAACATGGGAAGATGACAGTGGTGAAAGTCTTTCAGAGCAGACTACTCAGCTTTTCAGGAGGATTATCACTAGCATATACAGATGAATTAAATGACATCTTGACATTGTTTTCAGCCATGTAACTTTATGAAATAAAGTTGGTAAAAAATATTTAATGGAATCAAGCATTTCAGTTTGGCACATGTCTGGCTAGGAGTCATTATGAAATGAGTTAAATGAAGATCTTGTGACAAAGGAAAGGGAAAGGTGTTTAATTCTTATGAAAGAGTATCTATTCACCTTCCAAACTTGAGTAATTTAGGCAGGATGTATAGTGCAATACTCTGTATCAAGTAAATGGCAGAGGAACTTTAAAACATTTATTTTTAAGTTATGCTTTCAGTACTTTTGAGAGGAATAGACTACTTGTAGATCAATCTTTAAGTAGTCATTGATGTGAGCAACACTTTCATGCCTTCACAACACCACAACTGCGAGTAGCTCAAAAAAAAACATTAATATTTTTTCTCTGTATGTACCTCCTCCACAAGATCTCTTAGTCACAAACAACAATCCATCATGAGCATAGCAGTGATGCTTCAGAAAATATACATTCCTAGAAACAAGTCATACAAGAACATGGCTAATGTAGTTGAGCTGAAACTGTTCCAAGAGATTTTTAGCTTTGGAGTTCAATGGGGAAACAGCCTTCTCTTTGTGCAAAGCACACTTTCTTAATGCTTTGATAAAACAATAATATTAATTGAAGCAATCAAAGTTATAATTATGAATATTTACCTAAAAGACCTTTTGTCATTTCCTAATGCCTTCCACACTTTAAAAACAGAACTTAGCATTTCCAGTATTTTCTGTACTTTGCTATCCTCGTTTGAAAAAGTGCCACGAACTAGAAGCAGGGGTTCTCGGAAGGCCTCATGGACATATGCAACAGTCTGCAATGTGCAAAATGCTAGAGCTAGAAATAACTCACCAGTACCTCAGCCTGGCATTGTTCAGAGATGCAGCCTTGCTCCCAAAGCAGTACAGCAGTACTTACATGATGCTGTCCCCAAAATGCTCTGTTCTGTTTCTGCAGAAGGCTAATTAATCCCAGTCGCCTAACCTGCCTGTATGATTTCCTTCACCACTGCTACTCTAGATCCTCTCTCACTGGCTGAAGCACATACGGCCTAGTTCAGGTAGGATAATATTATCCCAGAGGAGAAAGGGCTAATGCAAAGTTTATTAATGTCTGTTCACTTCAACAAACCTTATGTCCTAATAGCAGTAGTAGAAATCCAGCTGAGGGGAGATGTGAAGAAGAAATGGAGTGATGCAAACAGAAAAGTCACTGGGAATACATACGTACATACCATTCTTTCTTTTTCTCAGCTTAAATGCAGTCTCTATAGTCTCTAATAATACCATAACATTTTAAAACATACTGATATACCTAGTAAAATATATGAAAAAAAAAACCACTTTTTTTTTTGTTTAAATACATTTTCATTACTAAAGCCTGTAAACTACCACAACCACCCCGCATTGCAGACAAAATCTGAGGGAAGCAATTGATCAAGTTCATTAAAAATTTGTTGAATGCCCATAGATACCAATTTATCTTATCTGCCCCCTGCTTCTTTTTGTAGTGAAATGAATGATGAACCTATTCCAAATCATCAATTCCCATAAAATGCATAGCTCCAAATAGGAACAAGCTAAAGGATTTATGAAGAACACAGTGGGTCTGGATACGTTGTTTTGTTTGACATTGCTTATACAAAAGCCTTAAATACACAAATTGATTGATTTGTATGTTTCAACAAGGCTTGATTTAATTTATCAAGGAGAGAATGCCAATTTGCATTCATCTATAGATAAAGTCAGGCTAGAGTCAACCTGCTTGCTCAAACCTTGCTTTCATATTGCTTTTGTTGTACTCCTTATCTTCTTTGGTTAGTTTTGAAGGTATGAGTTCTTTCTCTTTTTTTTTAAAATGTTTTCTGACATGTTCAGATGAACAGGAGAGCAATGCCAGATACTCATTGTCTGTGTACGACTTCTGCAGTTGGCGATGTTGCAGTGCGTTTAATTTTTAGACCTCACAGCTTTAGCAGTGGTCTGTTAGCACACCTGGAGATGTCTCTACAAGCAGAATGAAGGTGGAGTTTGAGAATTTTTACAGCAGATAAGTGACCTAATAACTGTGCCCTCTCCTAGTTTTGTATACAGCCTGAGACATGCAGCCAATAACACAAATGGGAATAGTCCATCTAAATTCTGCAGGAAGTCTTAACTGTTAGTGTCCTTCTTATTCCCTTTGGAGAGCTGCTATTTCTCTCCCTCATTTCACCTCCAAATCCCTCTGTTTTTTAAGGGCACTGTTTCTTCCAGCAGCTTTGAAATCCTTCAGCTCAGGATTCATTCCAGAAACCCTTGATTCTTCCAAAGGGAAGAGACTAGGTCTTTTCTGCCTGACTGTCAGGTATGGCTTCTATTTCTATCGATATCTCTGAAGTGAAAGCCTCCACACGCTGTACAGCAGCAGGTCAGCTGCCATCTTTTTTGCACACCTACAAAATAAGATTTCCAGGCCCACAAACCAACTTAGTTTCTAGCACCCATGTTTTCCACTAATCCCACATCATACAATCTACATATGTAAGAGGTTGTATAATTCTTACCGTATTTGTGTACTAATATAAAAAGCTATTTCTTCTCTTTCTACAGTTTCATCAGCAAAATACTTTTCTCATCTGTATTTTCTTGCTTTTTTCATATATAATTAATTATAAGGGCAGCTTGTTACTTAGATTGTAAGATGCATAATGCAAATCAGTCACATTATTTAGACAAGGGGACAATGAGATTTGAAGCATTACCTTTGAGTGGAATACCAATATTCACTGGCTCTGATGTAATTAAACAGTGCATTGCTCAATCTTGTTGGGAACATAGGAATAAAGAAATGCTATTTAGAAGGGGCTGGAGATATATTACAAAGCCTGATTCAACAAAGCACTTGAGCATGAGTTTCAGTTTAAGTACACATTTAATTCTTCCTCCTACTGGAAAACATTTTAAAGTGAGCATATGAATACATGACTTCAAGAATATGTTAATTATGTTAAGAGGAAACTTGTAGGGCCCTCTTCACTGGGATCGTCTCATAATATTTAAAGTATCTACCTTCACCTCGCTCTTGTGACAGAAAAAGCCTGCTATTATCTTCATTGCCCAAATCCAAACAGGGTGTTGAGGAACAGGGATAAAAAGACTAAGCTAATGAAACTGTGTAGATTCTCAGTAACTGATTTGGATCAAGTGAATTTACCTAATACGCATGGACAATTTTGCTCATTAAGAGCAAAGTAAAGTGAATTATTATTGCAAATATGAGCCAAAAGGCTTTGTGATGTGATTTCCAGTTACCCCAACAGTAGGCACATATCGAACAAATCTGAAGTCAAGTAATCAAATTTACATTTGCAATACAAGACATGTTTACTCTGGTAAACAAAACTCTTAACAGCTGAGCTTCCAATTTTGACTGTCACCGAAGTGTCATCCATAGGTTACCAGGTTCCTGATAAGTCAGTCTGAACGTGGCCCAGAAAAATAATTGATAAAATTGCACATAGATAAAGTCATCATATTGACAAAGTATTAAAAAAAAAAAAAAACCAACACCAAAACTGGCATCATAGGATACAGCTTGCTTATTTCATTAGAGGAAGGACAAAAATAGAGGAAGAAAATCTCAGAGCTTCAGGTGGAAAAAAAGTGAACTATTTGTTCAAACGTATGGGCTTACAACAGATGATATAACATTTTTCCTCTAGAGCTGAGGGAATTCAACAAGGTGAAAATAAGTCAGGTAGATTATCAAAAGTATCTTAATATCACAATGGAAAAGGATAGGGAAAAAAAGAGGAAAAATGTTGAATTTATTAATATACTAAGTTCCTAAATTAGACGAGTTCTGTTAATGAAATAATTCCAAATTCCCTCGGTGAAGATCTCTTATGCAAACCACTCTTCCACAAAAGTTGAAATCAATCAATTTCAGAAATGAGTGTACACTTCTTCGGCTGTAAATTCATAGGAATTTACTTTAAATGTCCACAGTTGCAATACATTGCACTTTCTGCACTTCCCACTTTTGCTCTCGGTTTCAAGATATGTGCCAGAGGGCAGGAAAATGCATCTACCTTCCATTAGCCTTTTCAGTAAGACTGTCATATATTTCTTCCCCATCCTCAGGCACATCAACAGGAAGACAGACCACTATATGCACAAAGTAAAACTAATCTGTTACACGGGAGAAAGGTAATTCTGTTCCAGTTCATTTGTCTGTGTGCGTAATTTATTATGCTATAGACCAATGAGCTTGGCATCAAAGAGTTGACTAAAAATAATATAAGCTGTTTTAAAAGCTGCTGAAAGTTTTAATTTCCTAATGAGCTCATTTAATCCAGGTAGATGACTGTGCTCTTCGATAAACCAATTGAAATATAAATTGCATTTGCAAAAGCCTGCATGCACAAATCCACAAAGAAGAGGATTACATTCCAAGGAAAGCATCAGAAGTGTAATGGAATAGGAACTGTGATGACAAGAACACAATAAAACAAAATAATACTGAGAGCAAATACGAAAAGCTTTGTGATGAAACACTGATTATAGAGCCCTGAAGAATGATCTGAATGACGATTTCCAGGGTTACTTTTCCACTCCATGAAATTTATTTTAGGGCTGGGTAATATTTAGTTGCAGATTCTACCTTCTAGCACTCAAAAGTATTGAGACAGCAGCAATAGAATTAAAACATGTTGAAGAACTGTAGAGCCAAAGAAGCTGAGACGCTGGATGCAGTCTTAGTAGTTACTGTTACTACTACGACAATACTTACAGATCTTGTCAATCTAAGTCCTGTGATTAGATTAGTTCTGCTCAAGAAAAACACATATGATATAAGGTAGTAATTGCAAAAATAGGGCTCTGTGGGAACAGAATTTGTCTCTGCATGAAAATAACCTATACCCTTTTTCTCTGAGATATCACTGAGGGAAAAGGTATGGAGACGGTTTAGTTATGTATAATGAAAAGATGTAACAGAATTTCTTACATTTTTCATTTCAAACTGCATTCTAGGCTTATATTCTGTAGATTTAAAATGTAATATTCCATTCTGAAATAACGTGAGTTTCTTTATTTGCATTTCTAAACCCATCCAAACATAATATCATTTTCTCACTTTCACTTCAGAGTTTCCTGGTCTTAGAGTGGAGGGAAGTAAATGTCATTACCTCAAAATCCTTCCTGCTGACATGTTTGTAACAGTGCTGCTCCATCTTTCCCTTTGGAAGTTCAGAAAGATCCAGATAGAAGGCTGTGGATGAGGCAAGGTATGTGCACACACTTGAGTCAATGAAAGAAATAGCATCAAAATTCCAAATCCTGAATGCCGAGCCAGTGCTACAGTATTGCACCAGAGCTGATGTGACCATGTAGATAGTTTACTCTCATCAAGAGACAGACAGAAGATTTTTAATGTCAACCAGCTTTTGGAATGGTGCTACTCCGATGTTTCAAGTCTAAGGTGTATGTCTCACTGCTACACTACCTTGTGCTCCAGCTGCAACCTGCTTGTGCAAAGGATACTCTCTTTTAAGCCTTCCCTTGGAGCACTTCTCACACTGACCTTTGTAAGACGCTTACAAGTGAGTCATTTTTATTCAGTCCAAGCTCATTCTGTTTTCAAACACACAGGGACACAATCTCAGTATAAATAGATGGTGAAACCAATGCTGTACACTGGATCTAATCAGAAGCATCTATTTTTAGGGAAATACATACACAACATACACCAGGGCAATATCTATTTTTTAATGTTAATCCAAGTGTCAGTCTCAGCACAAACAACAACAACTCTGAAACTTAGAAAACACTCTATCTTGAAATTTATTGGAACGGTTAAAAAAATTCCTGCAATGTGGGAGATGGACGGTGAGGAGGAACAGAATTGCAAGGAGGGATCTTAGTCTGGGTCTTAAATGGCATATCATTACTGCCAATTCTTCTGGACACTTTAGCACCGAAAACTACTGGTGTGACTCCTATCTGAACCAAAGCTAAAAGACCATCAGCTTCAGCCAGACAGGATCCAGCTGGGGATGGGTAATAAAGTGAAAAAGAATTTTTGCAGGCAGGGCAGGCATAAGCTCTCTCTGTGAACATTCTGAACCTGGATGCTGAGTAGCTGCTATACGTGCAAGATAACAAACCTTCCTAAACTGGAGGACATATTCCTTCAGGTACACTCCTGTACTGTTTTCTCAAAGCTCATTTGCACTCATTTTTTTCCCAAGTATTTAGAGAAAGGACAAAGAATCTAGTCTCTCTCTGGAAAAAAACAAGTAGTGGATCCCAAGAAGCAACAGTGATCTGCCAGTTGAGTGGGAGCCACTGGGATGGAAGAAGAAATATGCCTTTGTACTTTTCCATGGCTCAGTACATGACTGAGATTGCAGCCCCTCCATGTTAAACAAGGAGGAAGAATCATACTGGAAGTTAAATTGGAGTCAGATTAAAATCTAATTGAGACCAGCAGGGGAAGCTAAACAAAAGCAAGGCAACAGTCTTGTTTGTTGAAGTGGTTTAGGGATAAGAAAGTTTGTCTCATGGCAGGTCAAAGAATATCTGCATCGGTATTCCCATTTCTCCTTTATGTGTAGGCTTTGGTATGACCTTCTGTAATTACCACAGAATAAAGAAGTAAAGACTTGCAAAAAATTCTTTGGCCTCCATGGAAAAAGGCAAAGGACAAAACTGTCTTTTCTCTTAGGACAAGAAAGTTTTGAGAGAAGTCCAAATCTTGGCAAATGCCATCCCAAAAGAAGATTTAACAGCAAGACAAAGGACCTTAATGCCTGTTAAACCTTTACTGACTACAAACATCCATTCTCAGCAGGAAGGTTAGCACATCCATAGCCTGATCTTTTGTGTGCCAGCATCATCTAAAACGTAACATTACTCATCTCTCTCAAACCACATTTATGCAGGTTGGCCCATAGCTCATTACTTCCTTCTCTGTTTAGACTTTACTTTTTTTGAGGTTTCCCAGTGCCTGTGACAGCCCATCCAAACTGCCTGCCTGATAGCAAGGGACACTGTCCTACAAAGGGAGCGCCTTGGCAGAGAAGCTATGTCACATCAAGTTAACCACACAGCCTTTCTGCAGCCAGGCACTTGCAGGGTGCAAGTTCCTCTCTGGTGCCTGCAGCAAGGATTTTGGGAGCGACACAACACAATGTTTGACAGCTGTGGCTGCACCTGCCAGCAACTGGAAGTGCCCTCTTGCTGAAAGCAAGAGACCTGGGGGAAGGCGCTGGCGGAGAAGAGAAAATGTCACCCTTTCTCAGTCACTGAAGAAGTATTATGCTCATGTTAGGGAAGGAAAATTCACGCATTCTGTAACAACTTTCACTGCATTAATAGGAATAGGCAGAAGTGGAAGTCAGTAGAAATTAACAAAAGAGGGTAAAAACCAGAAGAGAATTTGAGGAAGACAAAGAAAGCAAAGAGATCCACTAAATCAATATATAGGTATTTTTCTATGAAAGGATGTTGAACATTTATGATAGTCCTCTGGGATCCCTAAAGAAATTAAATGTGACGTGGCAATAGACCATTAATTACAGGTTTATACAAGGGCAGCTCAAAACGTAATGCTTCTTATTTTTTTTATGTTGGCCTACAATGGCAGAGGCAAATGTTGGTGGCATGGTAGTAGAGGTTGAACCTTCCCACTAAAATTCCATTAACTTTTGTTGGTGTGTGACAGACGGCATCACACGGGCAGCCTCATAAAACAATGCATTTCAGCAGAGGCAACAGTGGATCACCTCCAGTGGTGCAGATTTTTAAGAGCGTGGCATGCAGGCTTTTGTTCATCACTGGAAAAAATACATAACTAATGGTGGATACTATATTGAAAAATAGAATATTGTAGCTGAGAATTTGCCTTACCAGTGTTATCATACTCTTTGTATCTGTTGCAGTTTCCAAGGAATTAAATAGAAAGCATTACTTTCAGCACAACTTAAATGTCATTTGGGTATTGACAGAGGCCGTTTTATAATAAAAGAAGAGACACCTACAGGGAGAGGATAGAGCAGTTACTCCTTCTTTGCAGGGTCACAAGCTCTGCCAATTTAAAGAGACAACAGATATTTTTAAATGCTAAGTTGCTCAATTTGGTGGTCTTTCCTGTCAGAGAGGAATACATTTTAATGATGGGATAAAACCAACAATTTCACCTGGTCACCACAGTTCAAAGACACAAATACTGCTTAAGTCTCAATTTTAGGATGTTCAAGATGAAACAGGTCATTGAGATATCAGATAATGAAAAAAGGATACTTCCCCTGAAAAGAAACATCCACTTTGTATTTCCAAAATTGGAAACAAAAAATCTAGAGATTTCCTCAACTCAGAAATTTTGTACAAATATGAATTGCTTATTTATACATTTTAATTAACTCACGATACCCATGATCCTGTTAAAATATGCAATGCCTTCACTTCAGAGATGGTTGCATTTCACAGGTGAGTGAAGAGATCAGTGCATGCAATATCTATACAGCACTTGCTGAACTTCTGTAAGTTTTATTATTACAGATTCAGGTTGTGTAAGAGGAAAAAGGGCATCCAAATGGCACTTAAGAAGGAATAAGAAGCCCTTCATAAAGCTATTAAGAAATTAATAATTACAGGAAGACAGATGCAATTACATCCAGAAGATCAATGAAGTTTTTAATGAGGAAGAATTTCAAGACCCTAGATACAAATTGAGGTAAGAAACTTCCGTGCTATCCCACATAACACCGTTTGGATAAATGCTGATAGGGAACAAAGGAATTATAATGTTACACAAACAGCTAGTTTGAGCCATAAAACTATGTTTTCTTTAAAATATGATTTTGCTTGATATTTGCAAATGGTCCTAAAACAAAAACTTCTAGTGTACTCACTAGAAACAGGGAAATGACATGAAATATTTCCTCCTGTTGAAAACTGTTTCTATTTTTCAGCAGAGATGAAAAATCTTAAAGGCTTCAGAGAGTTAAGGATTTGAGAAAAATCCTTAACTTGAATCTGGAGAAACTTTTAAATAATGGCATAATAGAGAAGGCCAACCATCATCATCCCTTGCCAGCTATTGAAATAAGAAGAAAGCAAAGGGCACTTACACTTTGAGCATATATGTTACGGCTGCAGGTGGGCCATGGAAGAGAGGGAGAATACCCTCTTTCTTTTGTTCATCTTCATTTGGATGCTTTGAGTTTTGTGTAGGCAAGTAACACGTGATCACAGAATAGCTTACGTCATAGGGGATCTTCAAGATCATCTAGTTCCAAACCTTCTGCCACAGGCATGGTTACCACTAGATCAGGGCCCAGGATCTCATCTAACCTGGCCCTGAATGCCCCCAGGGATGGTGCATCCACAGTCTCTCTGGGCAGCCTGTGCTATCACCTCACCACCCTCTCAGTAAAAAATTTCTTCCTAACATCAAACCTAAATCCACCTTCTTTTAGTTTAAAAGACAAAGCCCCTTGTCCTATCACTGTCAGGCCATGTAAGAAGTCAGTTGCTCTCTTGCTTGTAAGCTCCCTTCAAATACTGGAAGATCACAGTGAGGTTTCCCTAAAGCCCTATCTTCTCCAAGCTAATCAAGCCCAACTCCCTTGACCTTTGTGCACAGAAGAGGTGCTCCAACTCTTCAGTAATCTTCGTGGCCTCCTCTGAACTCATTCCAACAGATTCGCATCCTTCCTGTGCTGAGGGACCCATGCTTGACCCACTCAAGATGGGGCCTCACAAGGGTAGAGGGAAACAATCACCTCCTTCTCCCTGCTGCCATTCCTCTTTTGATGCAGACCAGAATACTGTTGGCATTCGGGGCTGCAAGAGCTTACTGCTGGCTCATGTCCAGCTTTTTGTCCATCAGGGATCCCCAAGTCCTTCTCCACAGGGCTGCTCTCAAGTCCTTCTCCCAGTCTATACTCATACCTAGGATTGTCTCAACCCTAGTGTAACACTTTGCACTTGTTCTTGTTAAACCTCATTAGATTCTCATCTGCCCACTTTCTGGGTGCATCCAAGTCCCACTGGATGGCAAAATTCCCTACTAGTGTGTCAGCTAAATCACTCAGCTTGGTGTCATTAGCAAAGTCACTGATGGTACACTCAATCCCTCAGTGTCGTTGATAAAGTTGTTGAGCACCAGTTCCAAGACAGACCAGACCCCTGGGGGACACTGCATGTAACTGGCCTGCACTTGGATGCAGAGGCAACATTGACAACAACATTCTGGCTATGACCATACAAACAATTCTTTATCCACTGAATGTAGTCCAGCCTTCAAATCCATCTGTCTCCAATTCAGAGATAAGAATGTAGTACAGCACCACATTAAAGGCCTTCCACAAGTTCAGGTGGATGACACCAGTTGTTTAAATTCCAGGACTTGAAGGAACAAGTAAAAATGGTAATATATGAAAGGAAGGTAAGCATCATCTAGAGAGAAAGACAAACACCAAACAGAAAGATATATGTCAGTGAACTCTGGAAAGTAAAGTCTTTCAACCTTCACTCTTTCTGCCCCTTCATCATTCAAGCACCTCTCTGTGCTGTCCTTATGGCTGTTCCCAAATCCCATACCTTTACACCTCATCAGGAGAAACAACAAATAATGCTACACTTGTAAATTGTCTCTAGCAGGTACATGGATTTAATTAAAAGTAATGCTGTGTTTGATCCATGGGGATGTTGAAGGCAAAAATTAAACTGGTCATAACACAAAACAGACACTGAAGAATGGCTGCAGTTAAAACATTACAGAAGTCACTCTGGAGAACAATTCTTGACTCACTATGAAGGATGAGAACCAGTTCTGCTCCAGATTTGCTGCTCCACAAGTTTTGAAAGAAATATGATAATTTATATCAGCCAAAGATCTGGTTTAAAGTAGAGTACATCTGTGGGAATTTCTTGGTCAGCATCTGTACATTTGTCATGATGGCAAAAATAAAACCCACACCCAACAAAAAAGAAAAAATTACCAACTACCAAAACACTGGCTTCAGTAGTACTTTTTGAGAAGGTGGATAAGAATACAAGCTCTCAGAAAACGAGAGAGAGATTTTCACAGAATCACCCGGGTTGGAAGGGACCTCAAGGATCTTGTAGTTCCAACCCCCCCGCCTAGCAGGGCCACCAAACATACACAATCAGATCAGGCTGCCCAGGACCCTGTCCAGCTTGGCCTTGAACAAGTCCAAGGACGGAGCATCCACAACCTCCCTGGGCAGCCCGTTCCAGGGCCTAACCACTCTCCTTGTA